>NC_141544.1:31892774-32212774 GCF_021556685.1 Rattus norvegicus | reverse complement strand
GTGGTTTATATTGATGACAAGAGTATTGTCTAGGTCCATGGTCCTATTGCATCTAGTAGCTGAGTTGATTAGTTTGATCATGCTGCAACTGAGGGCCTTGTGGATGTCCTTGGTCTATGTTGCAAATAAGGGACAAGGGCTGTGAAGCTGTCCATGGCCTATGCTGTGGCAAAGTAATGTGTTGTGTGTATGATCTGTACTGCCACCAGAGACCATGCTGAAGTCCATGACACATGCTGACACTAGATAAACTGTGGATGTCTATGGTCCATGCTATAGACAGAAATCATGTGGAAGTCCATAATCTGTTCCCACTGAGTATAAAGGGCAGGAAAGCTAAGGACTCAATTATCTTTAAGTGGCTGTCCTCTGAGAGTTTGACCACGCTCCAGTTAGTATATGGGCAACACAAATACCACAATTTAGACCTCTTCCTCATACTTCTTGTCTTTTTCTTTCTAGTGGGAGAACACAAAGGGGTAGGAAAGGGCAGAGCTTGAAGGACTGTTAAGTGAATGTGAATTCGTGATGTGAACACTCCAAGTAATCAATAAAAATATTATGAAAATGAAAAGTCAAGAAGGTGTAGCGATTTTAAAATCTGACAAAATAGACTTCAACACAAAACTAACCAGAAGAGACAAGAAATCCACTAAGAGGATTTTGTTATTCTTAGCATCTTTGCACCAAATTCCAGGACACTCATGTTCATAAAACAATCACTACAGCAAATAAAATCATATATTAATTCTTAAACAATAATAATGGGTAACTTCAATATTCTATACTTATAAACAGACATGTCATCCCAACAGAAACTAAAGAGGGAAATGCTGAACACTTGAGGTCATAAATCAAATGAATCTAACAGATATTTAGGAGACATTTTATGTAAACTGAAAGAATATACCTTTTTAAAGCAACTTATGGAACTTTCTCCAAAACTGACCACATACTTGAACACAAGGAAACTTCACCAGATACAAGAAAATTAAAACAAAATCTTGTCTATTTGACCACCACAAATTAAATCTGTGAATAAATGATAACAGAAACAACAGAATTTTAAAAACTCATAGTAACTTATCAACTGAGTACTGAATGAAAGATTTGCCTATATAAAATTTTAGAATTATTATAGAATATTGATCCTATGATCTAAAATCCTAACCTACCTACAAGAAACTATGCCATAATAATGGCACAAAGCTAATGGAAATATTTAATCAATACCTGATTTGATTTAAATACCACTATATAAGATCACACATATACCTGACTTTTCTCAGTTTGCCAATATCATGAGACTAAATAGCTCATCGATACAGGGAAAACCAAAGAATACTGATATGTTAAAAGAACTTTTAAATAAAATGATACTTAGTCACACACTGTTATACTAATAGATAAGTGTGTTGCTCACCTGTCATCAGAAAAGCTTCCTCCTACGGTAGGAGGGAACAAATATTGAGACCCAATAGCCACACCATGTGTAGAGTGAGATACTTTGAAACATTCAGCTATGAGTGAAATATTTCACTCAAATTCCTCTCCTCATGGATTAGCAAACTCAGTAGAAGAGCGGGTAGAAAGTTTGCTACAGCCAGCTGAGAGAACATCAAGAGAAAGAGGCCTTACCGTAGGAGGAAATTCACATATAAACTCAGAGACTGTGGCAGGATGCACAGGACCTGCACCAGAGGCAGTCCTAAAGTTGAGAAGAGATGGAGACACATGACTCCATCCCTAAGCAATAAGCTATCTCTACTTGATAAAAACTTGGAAATGAAAGATTAATTTTCTCCAAGGCAACCTGGCTACAGAAACACAGTACTCTTAAGGCTAGGCTCAATGCCCAGAAGTAGATATCTAACAAAAACCGAACCCAAAATATCATAGGAAGTTTGTGGTTTCAAATGGTATGGGCATTTTCTTTCTTGTCTTTTACCATACAGTTCCTTTCTGTACATGTTTCTAGCTTTGTGTTTTATGAAATTCTTGTGTGTGAGAATGATTTTGTCTCCTCAACCTTTGCTTTTTCTTCTGTTCTTTTTCTTGTTTGTTTAGTTTTTCTGATTAGCTTATGTTATCTTATTATTCCTTCTTAGATGCTTGTTTTCTAAAGAGACCCAGAAAGAGTATGGATGAGGATGGGAGAAAACGTCTGGCAGAACTAGAAAGAGTAGGGAAAAGGAAATCTTGAACTGAATATATTGTATGAAAAAACACGCACACAATAAA
This sequence comes from Rattus norvegicus, assembly GCF_021556685.1. Lineage (NCBI taxonomy): Eukaryota > Metazoa > Chordata > Mammalia > Rodentia > Muridae > Rattus > Rattus norvegicus. Next base: position 32,210,533 of record NC_141544.1, on the reverse strand, counting down.
ATAGAAAAATCATTATAGATTCCCAAGAATAAAATCAATCGATGTAGAAAATACACATTTTATGCTTTTCTTAAGTATCTGTTATTATTCTCATGGTTGTTCTATTTTAATGTAAGAAAATTATAATTTCAGTAATATTCCATCTATTAATATTAATGAGAAGTGATAGAATATGTAAATCTCATTCATAATTGTGCTCTAAAATGGCAACTTTAATTAACTCATGCACGGAAAATCCCTATGTGCCCTGGAGGACTTTTCCTTCCAGAGAATATTATAGAGGCTGTCTACTCTTAATGGCACAGTAACACAGAGTACATATGGCTGGCCGGCACTTTTATTTCCTATGGTTCAATGTCTGTCTGAGGAATTTATTACAAACAAGTAAGTGAATGAAAACAATGAAATATGAGGAAGAAAACATGACTACTCCTAAATATGGAGGTTTTATTATAGATAGAGGGCAGAAAGCAGTCAAGGAAAAGTCCAGACTGAACATAACTAGCAGACTAAATAGGAAGTTGAGAGGAGGGAAAGAGACAGAGATCAAGAGAAGACCTGCTAACCTAGAAGCAGCCAGGGCCAAGAGGCTAAGATACCACTGTAGACAAAATGGCTGCGTTATATATGGAATAGGCTGGGGCAACATCCTAGAAGTGAGAGGGTTAGGGTAGAGTACAGGAGTAGAAGGGCTGAGAAGAACTACAGGCACAGAGGGATGCTGGGAAAACTGGCCAGCATCCACTTTGTTATGTTAATAGACCTTAGTCAGCCACTTGTTAAGAACTAATCATAAACTCTTCCTAATATTTGTTGAGGACTTTTAGGTCATCTTTGAGAAATAATATACTACATTAATGTAAAGCATATTTTTGCACACCTTTTATTTTTCAAGAGTAATTAAAAAAATTAGTGTAGGTGTCATTGAGATGGTTCAATGGACAAAGAGATTTGTTGATCTGAATTAGAGACTTGAACTCAATTCACAGAACATGAGCAAAGATGGGAGGAGAACTCGGGCTTGTAAAGTCGCCCCCTGAACTCAGCTCTAACCAAATAAATAAATAAAATAAAGTATACTTTTTAAAATAAAGATGCAGTGTAAATTTAATTACACATATGGATTCCAATGTCTAGCAGGAACTTTACCTTGAGGAGATTTAGTTTAAGATGAGGTGACCTTTGAGGGTGAGATGGATCAATGGATAAAGAGAACTGTGTAGAAGAGGGGATGGAGGAAGATCATATGTACAAATAGCAGGGAAGAGACAAGGGAGATCGGCTGATGGTCAGTCTCTAGGACTTTTCAGAGACCTGGTATGGGGAGGGAGCCCAGCAGGAAGGGGGATGACTCTAGCTGAGATTCCTACCAGTGTGGCATATGGATCCTCAAGTGCCCACCTGTAGCAGCCAGGACTCCCAGTGGTAGGATAGGAACAGCGACCTACCTACCGCAAAGCTTTCAACCCAAAGTGCGTCTTTCCTACTCGGTGTGTAGAGACGACAAGAAGAATCTGAGGAAAAGGTCAGACAATAACTGCCCCAAATCGAGACCCATGCTATGAGCAAAAACCAATTCCTGACCCAATTATTAATGGTCTGTTATGCTTACTTGCAGACAAGAAACTAGTATAACTCTGAAAGGCTCCACAAAACAGCCAATAGGAAAGAGGTGAAGAGTCTCACACCTGAACAGTACATGGAACTCGGGGAGTCTTACAGAAGAATTGGGAAAAAGATTGAGGGACCCGGAGAGGTCATGAACTCCACAGGAAGACCAACAGAATCAACTAACCTGAATCTTTATGGGCTCCCAGAGATTGAATTGCCAATCAAAGAGTCCCCCTGAACATATGTAGCAATTAAGAAACAGGGCTGCCCCTGAGCTTGCTGCCTCCCTGCCTGCCTGTGGAGCCTGTCCAACCCTAAATGGAAAGCCTCCTCTAGACTCAGTGGGAGAGGGGTGGGAAGCGTAGGGGTTGATACCGACATGACATGGTCTTTCCCTTTCTAAGGAGAACGGAGGCAGAACTTGCATACGTAGGTACTGGAAGAAGAGAGAGGGCTCATACTGAGCTCATGAAGTAAATAGAGAAATTTAATTTTTAAAAAAGAAAGAACTCTTATTTTCTTCTCAGTGGACGCAAGTGCAATTTTCTCTATGGCTCTTGGGTGCGTCAAACCTACTTCTATGTCCAGGTGCAGGTGATCGAATTCCTTTGTTTCCTTCAGGCACCCACAAGCAAATCAGCACGTCCCCACACAGACAGTATACACCTTTTAAAAAAGGTGAGGTGTCAGGTTGAAATTATCACAACAATGATTTCAATAATTAATCAAGAAGAATATCCTACCTACTTAACTACAACTCAAAACAGGTTTTTTTCAGTTGATGTCTTTCTCTCCAAATTACTCCAGCTTGTGGTTTGTAAGGACACGACAAAAACAATCAAATGGAAAGGACGAAAAATGCAAAATAATCCCTCCAAGGAAATAATTAACCAGCAAATATCATCCGTTGACTGATTTATACTCAAATATGCCACTATTAAATCCTAATTTTTCCTTGCTTATTTGTTTCCAATGTTAATTTAATATTGTATCATAAGACAGAATAAATATTAAAAGTTACACAATATTTTAAAAACCTCAAAATATAAAATGTCCAAGTTCTCTTTAAATATCCAATAACACTTTAAAAGTCAAAAGTCTCTTAACAGCGGGCCTCTTGAAAGTTAAAAATCAATTAAAAATGTTTTCCTATTTTAAGAGTGAGAGCCAGGCCTATCAAATCACTTTGACAACCAAACTTAACCATAAAAAGTTCAGAGTCCAAGTCTGTGATTCACTTAAAAATCACAGGACTTCAGAAGCTGTGGCTCTGTCATCCTGGCTTTTTAAATCTTGCTTCCCAGGCTCAGATCAGCTCACTGGCTACACTTGCTTCTGTTTTTGGTAGACATACTATTATCTTAGTGTTTTCAATACACGGCTCTCTGCACCTAAAGCTGCACTTTCACTGAAGGCCTCTTGATAACTACATTGGCTCCAACCTTACCAATGATATCATGTCTCAGCTTCTTCCTCTAACCCCTTAAATCCTCTGGTTTCTAGTGCAACCAAAGTGTATTTCCACCAGAGGCCTTTCCTCAGCTTCACACTGCTTTCCACAACTCTGTCAGTATACAGCTATCGTGTCTTCAAAAATCAGCAGCATGTGGGAGACTCTTACACATTCCCAAGTTCAGCTATGAGCATGAGATGCAGCCCTGCATGCCCTCCAGACCATAGCTTCTGTCCCTGACCCTGAGTAAATATTCCCAGACTACTGTATTCCAGTGATGCTGGATCTTCTTAGTAACAGTTCATTTCTCAGCAGCAGCTAATTACATTCAATTGTCTGATTGAAATAAATATTTTATGTCTGTAGCACTTGTCTCGTATTAAACACAGCTAATTCTTCAACCCAAGATGAGAAACTCCAACTTCTCAATTCAATGGATGGTCCTAATATAGTGCTTGAGACTCTCAAACATTCCTATGAAATATCACAAACCAGGCTTCCAGAATCGGTACTGCTCTCAGAATTATCTTTCAGGCGTCAGCCTCACCTCAGTAATCTTCGATCAATCAATGGATTTTCAAGTCTAAAGATGTGAATACTTCCACAAAACTCAGAAGCGACTTCTTTATGCATGTCACAACAATACCTTTGCTTCTGTAATTCCAGCTTTCTTAAGGCAGAAGGGAGAGACAACAGGAGATCACAAAGCCCCAGAGACCAGTAAGCCTGGCCTACTCAGCAGTGCACAACAAGAGATCCCACCTCAAGCTGAGATAAGACCTGAAGCTCAGGAAATGTTCTGACTTCCTCATGTGTTCTGTTACAGGTGCAAACACTGGGAGCAGGGATGGAGAGGGAGACAGACACACAGAGACAGAAAGACAAAGAGACAGAGACACATTGAAAACATTATTTGTATTCCTAAAGGCACTCTCACCATGTTTTCTTTTCTTTTGTTTTTTTTTTTTTTTTTTGGAAACTTTGTTGTATGAGTTCGTATTGTCCAGTTTCTCACCTGTATAAGAATGTATACTTGTGCTAATATATAATTTACTTGACTATATAGTTTATAACACTTCAGAAATTTAAAGCTTAATTGTGTGTCCTGTTCCTTATCAAAAACAAAAGAAATCCACAATGAAAAATTTCATCCTCATCCTATAATTCTATTTCATTTTTGGTAGTAAATGAACGTATATATGTATATTCTGATGAGCTTTATTTTGTAAATTAAAATGTATGCATGTCTTAGTACTCATATTTGATTGTATATATAAAAGTACAACTCTCTTATAGAAAGCAAAACCAGTAGTTTAGATATTTATAAAAGATACTTTTGCTTCTGAATATACTTTGCCCTGGATACACTTCCACTGGGCATCTAAATGACTACAGTTCATGTTATATAGATCGAATACATTGACAAAGGTCGCGTTCAAGCATTTCTTTCATTACACACCCCATTAATCAGGGAATTGCTCCCCAGTTCTACTCGAAAGCTTTTGATGTTGTGTTCCTTTTCTTTTAAATAGGAACTTCTGTCTCATCTTCTTTTGTTTGCTTCTTGTTGTTTTTAATATTTCTGGTCTCAACATTTCTTGATGCCTTCAAGTCAATTTGCTTCAATAGTGTGAGTGGCAATTATTCTCACGATTGTGTTGCCAAATATTATATTTGTTAAATAATATTATGATATGCTATGTTTGTTATGGAATTTGTTCAGTGCCTGCATGTGTAGAAAAGTCATATTTTCCTCAGTCATGTCCATATGTCTTTAAAAAAATGTAAACAGAATCAAAACCATTGAGCAACTAGAATGCCTGCCCATCAATTTATGTTTCTGTGAATATAATACTAGGAGAAATTTTTGGTATTAATATCTATTGAGATTATTTGCCTTGATGTATAATTTTACTTTTACCTTAAACCTTGAATTTGCATTTTAACTTATTGGTTAATTTGTCAGTATTAAAGATAAAGATATGACAATTAATGATACATTAACCTCTTTTATAATAACGTGGCCACATAGAGTTATATAAGGTAAACAGGTCACTGTTTTCTCTGCATCTTTGTTATACAGTCTTGTTTTAAATGTTTTCTTCAATGTGATACTACATAATTTAATTCCATCTTATAAAGCAATGCATTCTTTCTAAATTTATTAAACATTTATTTTTTATTGTTTTTTTCATTTACATTTCAAATGTTACCCACTTTCCCGGTTTCCTCTCCATGAACCCCCTATCTTATCACCACTCCCCCTTCTTCTTGAGAGTGTTTCCACAACCATCCAATCACCCCATTCCTCCTCCCTGCCCTGATATTCCCTTACACTGAGGGGTTGAGGCTTGGCAAGACCAAGGGCTTCTTCTCCCATTGGTGCTCCATAAGGCCATCCTCTGCTGCATACGCAGCTGGAGCTATGGGTCTGTCCACCTGTAGTCTTTAGGTAGTGGTTTAGTCCCTGGGAGCTCTGGTTGGTTAGTATTGCTGTTCTTATGGGGTTGCAAACCCCTTCAGCTCCTTCATTCCTGTCTCTTACACCTCAAATGGGGACCCAGTTCTCAATTCCATGATTGGCTGTGAGTGTCCACCTCTGTATTTGTAATGATCTGGCAGACCCTCTCAGGAGACAGCTATATCAAGCTCCTGTCAGCATACACTTCTTGGCATCAGCAATATTGTCTGGGTTTGGTGGCTGTATGTATATGGGCTGGATCCCCAGGTGGGGCACGCTCTGAATGTCTGTTTCTTTAGTCTCTGCTCCAAAAACTGTTTCCCTATTTTCTTCTATTAATATTTTTGTTCCCCCTTCTAAGAAGGACTAAAGCATCCACACTTTGGTCATTCTTCTCCTTGAGCTTCATGTGGTCTGTGGATTTTATCATGGGTAAGCCAAGTTTTGGGCTAATATCCACTTATCTGTGAGTGCATAGCATGTGTGTTTTTGTGTGTGTGTGTGTGTGTGTTTTGTGTGTGTGTGTGTGTGTGTGTGTGTGTGTGTGTGTGTGTGTGTGATTGGGTTACCTCATTCAGGATATTTTCGAGTTCCATCCATTTGCCTATGAATTTTATGAATTCATTGATTTGAATAGCTGAATAATTCTCCATTGTGTAAATATACCACATTTTCTGCATCCATTCCTCTGTTGAGGGACATCTAGGTACTTTCTAGCTTCTGCTATTACAAATAAGGCTGCTATAAACATGGGGGGGTGTCCTTTTTTTGATGTGTTGGAGTATCTTTTGGAAATATGCCCAGGAGTGGTATAGTTGGGGCCTCAGGTAGTAAGTACTATGTTCAATTTCCTGAGGAATCTCCAGTCTTATTTCCAGAGTAGTTGTACCAGCCTACAATCCAACCAAGAATAGAGGAGTGTTCCTCTTTTACCACATCCTCACCAGTATCTGCTGTCACCCGAGTTTTTCATCTTAGCCATTCTCACTGGTGTGAGGTGGAATGTCAGGGTTGTTTTGATTTGCGTTTCCCTGATGACTAATGATGTTGAACATTTCTTTAAGTGCTTCTCAGCCATTTTATATTCTTCAGTTGAGAATGCTTTGTTTACCTCTGTACCCCACTTTTAGTAGGGTTTTTTGATTCCTGGAGTCTAAGCTCTTGAATTCTTTTTATATATTGAATATTAGTCCTCTATCACATGTAGAATTGGTAAAGGTTTTTTCCCAATCAGTTGGTTGCTTTTTGTCTTAATGACAGTGTCCTTTGCCTTACAGAAGCTTTGCAGTTTTATGAAGTCCTATTTGTTAATTCTTAATCTTAGAGCATAAGCCATTGTTCTGTTCAGGAAAATTTCCCCAATGCTCATGTGTTCAAGACTCTTCCTCAACTTTTCTTCTATTAGTTTGAGTGTATCTGATTTTATGAGGAGGTCCTTGATCCACTAGGACTTAAGCTTCTCACACAGTCATAAGAATGGATCAATTTGCATTATTTTACATGCTGATCCCTTTTTGAACCAGCACAATTTGTTGAAAATACTACATTTTTCACCTGGATGGTTGTAGATCCTTTGTCAAAGACCAAATGAACATAGGTGTGTGGATTCATTTCTGGGTCATCAATTGTATTCCATTGATCTACCTGCCTGTTTCTGTACCAAAACCATATAGTTTTTATCACTATTACTTTGTAATAGAGCCTGAGGTCTGGATGGTGATTCCCACCGAAGTTCTTTTATTGTTGACGATAGTTGCGCTATTCTAAGATTTTTATTATTCCAAATGAATTTTCAAATTGCTCTTTCTAACTCTATGAAGAATTGTGATGCAATTGCATTGATTCTGTAGATTGCTTTTGGTAAAATAGCTATTTTTATAATATTAATACTGCCAATCCATGAGCATGGGCCATCTTTCCATCTTCTGAGATATTCTTTAATTTCTTAAGAGACTTGAAGTTCTTGTCATACAGATCTTTCACTTGCTTGGTTAGAGTCACACAAAGGTATCTACATTATTTGTGACTATTATGAAGGGTGTCCTTTCCCTAATTTATTTCTCAGTCTCTTTATCCTTTGAGTAGATGAAGGCTACTGATTGGTTTGAGTTAATTTTATATCCAGCCACTTTGCTGAAGTTGTATTAAGACTTCTCTAGTGGAATGTTTGGGGTCACTTAAATACACTATCATATCATCTGCAAACAGTGAAAGTTTGACTTCTTCCTTTCCAATTTGTAATCCTCTGATGTTCTTTTGTTGTCTGATTGCTCTGCCTAGGAGTTCGAGTACTATATTGAATAAATACAAGAAGAATGGGCAGCCATGTCTAGTCCCCGATTTTAGTGAAATTGCTTCAAGTTTCTCTCCATTTAGTTTCATGTTGTCTCCTGGGTTTACTGTATTCTTTTCACATGAAGGGATGTTGAATTTTGTCAAATGCTTTCTCAGCATCTGATGAGATGATCATATTTTTTTTCCTTTGAGTTTATTTACATAGTGGATTACGTTGATGGATTTCCATATATTGAAACATCCCTGCATCCCTGGGATGAAGCCTACTTGATCATGATGGATGATCATTTTGATGTGTTCTTTGATTTAGTTTGTGAGAATCTTATTGAGTATTTGTGTGTTGATATTCATAAGGGAAATTGGTCTGTAGTTCTCTTTCTTTGTTGGGTCTTTGTGTGTTTTAGGTATAAGCATAATTGTGGCTTCACAGGATGAATTTGGCAGTGTTCCTTCTGTTTCTATTTTGTGGAGTAGTTTGGACAGTATTGGTATTAGGTCTTCTATGAATGTCTCATAGAATTCTGTACTTAACTTATCTGATCCTGTTTTTTTGTTTCTTTTTGTTTTTTGTTTGTTTTGTTTTGTTTTTGGTTGGATGACTTTTTAATGATTGGTTCTATTACTTTAGGCATTAAAGGATTGTTTAGATTGTTTATGTGATCCTGATTTAACTTTGTTATCTGGTATTTGTGGAGAAAAGTGTCCATTTCATCCAGATTTTCCAGTTTTGTTTAGTATAGGCTTTTGTAGTAGGCTCTGATGATTTTTGAATTTCCTCAGTTTCTGTTGTTATATCTTCCTTCTCATTTCTGATTTTGTTAATTGGATACTGTCTCTGTACCCTCTGGTTAGTCTGGCTAAGGTTTTATCTGTCATGTTGATTTTCTCATAGGACCACCTCCTGGGTTGTTGATTTTTTTGTGTAATTCTTTTTGTTTCTACTTGGTTGATTTCAGTCCTGAGTTTGATTATTTCCTGCCATCTACTCCTCTTGGGTGTATTTGCTTCTTTTTGATCTAGAGCTTTTAGGTGTGCTGTCAAGCTCCTAATGTATGTTCTCAGAGTTATGAGTTTTCCTCTTAGCAATTTTTTCATTGTGTACATAAGTTTGGGTATGTTGTGCCTTCACTTTCATTAAATTCTAAGAAGTTTTTAATTTCTTTCTTTATTTCTTCCTTGACCAAGTTCTCATTGAGAAGAGCATTGTTCATCTGCCATATGGCTTTCTGTCTTTTTGCTGTTATTAAAGACGAGTCTTAGTCCGTGTGATCTGATGCCTCAAAAACTATATTGTGCATATTTTCTTATTTTGAAACTGAATATTATATATATACATATATATCATTGGATTAATTTTCAATGTAATTGAAAAGCCATGTAAAATTTTAGTGTCACAGAAATAAATGTGTAATTCTGTGTCACTTTGTATGTGTATTACATATTCTAATTTCCAGAACATTAGTGTATAACTTAGATATTCAATTTGTTCCAATGACTTTTTCAGTAATTTCGGTCATTTTTAAACCTATTCTTTCAGGAGTTGGAAATTATGTGTAGAGTAATTTTCTTTGTTTTAGTTTTGAATTTTGGTTATCTCATAATACTTTCTGAAAGAGACTATAGTACAGCTCTTAACTTCTCAGTATGATATATGTATTTCGGTGCATTCCCAAATTAAAATTAAATTATTGGCTCATGACCTTCACCAAATACAATAGAGAATATAAATATCAAAAAGCATAGTTAAATATTAAATAAATATTTATATATATATTAAATGTTACATGTATTTATAGATGTATATGCTGTGTAAATATCTCTGTCTTTCTGAAACTTATGTGTTGAAATATTCACCTTTAATTTAATTGTATTAGGAGTCAATTTCTTTGCCAGGACTTTAGGTACAAGGAGCAGAGTCCTCCCAAATAATATGCCCTTACAAATGAATCCCAAGGAAGTTTGTTTATTACTTCTCACATACAACCTTTGATGTAATCATGAAAGACCTCTGTCTGTGAATTAAGTAGGGTCTACTTCATGTGGGTGTGAATCTGGAATGCAGTGGCTTTTAGAGTTCATTGCCTTTGGTCTTATGAGAAAAATATTGAAATAAATTTCACACTTTAAAAGTATTTTTCTAGACGTTTTGTATTAAATTTATCCTTTAGTAATTTTACATAATATACATAAAAATATGTAATACATTTTGACCACATTTATGCCCCCAACATTTCCCTAGCTTCTCAATGTATGACATTTTATTAATACATTCAAAATATTGTGTTATGAATAATTTAGCTGAGTACTTTACTAGATCTTAATCTTATGAGCCAAAAGGAGGTGTTCACACACACAAAATGGTCTAGTTGTCCCATTTAAAAGGTGCCAAAATAAACATGTGCTAAACCCAAATCCTACGGCCCAGTGTCCCTTGGGGATCCAGTGAGAAGAATGGGGCTTACCCGGGGAAGAATGACTTTCTGTCCCTCCTCTGGCTTTTCATTCTCCTCCTGTTGTTACTAGCATACCCTTCCATGATCATGACACTGGTCAAAAAGAAGAAATATACCTTAAAAAATCCTGTCCCTGAAATTAAACATTTTGTGCTGAAAGTGTATCTGGACGTGGGTGATTAAGCTTTCAATCATTTGCCATTTACTGGAGCATTGGTTCAATTTCCAGCACTACATGAAAATAAATAAGGTTAAAGAAGGGGGAGGGTGGAAGAGTGAAAAACAAGTCAGACATAGATCACTGGCTTTTACATAAAAGAAAATAATTTAGTAACTGACAACAACCCAACCCAAGAGATTTATTTTTGTAACATGAACAAGGTCTCCAGTGTTTGTCCATAAACTCTTCTCAATCCAGTCATTAATTAATTTTATTTTCACACTAAAGTAATAAGGATGGTCTTTGGGCCATGTAAAACAATCTCATTAGCTAGCCTACCCTGTCCCATGCTACCACTGCAACAATGTCTGTCAAATTGTAAGTTTCAGACCAGTTTCTGAATATGAGACAAGGCTAATTAAAATGTTTCTTACTTGTATTTATAATTCATGATAATGTAGTTAAATTGTGTAATCATCTGTATTTTCATTGGAAAGAATGATATGGACAAAGAAAGAATAAATTATGAAAATGTTTATGATTATTATTTTTTCTATTTTTCACTTTTACTTTTTTAATTGCATTTTTTATTTACATGTTAAATGTTATTCCATTTCTAGGTTTCCCCTTCAGAAACCCTCTAACCCACACCATTCCCCTGCTTCTATGAGGGTGCTCCCTCACCCATACACCCAATCCCTCCTACCTCCCCACCCTGATATTCCCCGAGACTGGGGTATCGAGCCTTGACAGGACCAAGGGCCTCTCCTCCCATTGATGCCCAACAAGAACATCCTCTGCTACCTATGCTCCAGAGCCATGGGTCCCTCCACGTATACTCTTTTTTTTTTTTTACTTTTTTTTTTATTAACTTGAGTATTTCTTATATACATTTCGAGTGTTATTCCCTTTCCCGGTTTCCAGGCAAACATGCCCTTCCCCCCTCCCCTTCCTTATGGGTGTTCCCCTCCCCACCCTCCCCCCATTGCCGCCCTCCCCGCAACAGTCTAGTTCACTGTGGGTTCAGTCTTAGCAGGACCCATGGCTTCCCCTTCCACTGGTGCTCTTACTAGGATATTCATTGCTACCTATGAGGTCAGACTCCAAGGTCAGTCCATGTATAGTCTTTAGGTAGTGGCTTAGTCCCTGGAAGCTATGGTTGCTTAGCATTGTTGTACATATGGGGTCTCGAGCCCCTTCAAGCTCTTCCAGTTCTTTCTCTGATTCCTTCAACGGGGGTCCTATTCTCAGTTCAGTGGTTTGCTGCTGGCATTCGCCTCTGTATTTGCTGTATTCTGGCTGTGTCTCTCAGGAGCGATCTACATCCGGCTCCTGTCAGCCTGCACTTCTTTGCTTCATCCATCTTCTCTAACTGGGTGGCTGTATATGTATGGGCCACATGTGGGGCAGGCTCTGAAGGTGTTCCTTCAGTCTCTGTTTTAATCTTTGCCTCTCTATTCCCTGCCAAGGGTATGTTTGTTCCCCTTTTAAAGAAGGAGTGAAGCATTCACATTTTGATCATCCGTCTTGAGTTTCATTTGTTCTAGGGATCTAGGGTAATTCAAGCATTTGGGCTAATAGCCACTTATCAATGAGTACATATCATGTGTGTCTTCCTGTGATTGGGTTAGCTCACTCAAGATGATATTTTCCAGTTCCAAACATTTGCCTACGAATTTCATAAAGTCATTGTTTTTGATAGCTGAGTAATATTCCATTGTGTAGATGTACCACATTTCTGTAACCATTCCTCTGTTGAAGGGCATCTGGGTTCTTTCCAGCTTCTGGCTATTATAAATAAGGCTGCGATGAACAGAGTGGAGCACGTGTCTTTTTTATATGTTGGGGCATCTTTTGGGTATATGCCCAAGAGAGGTATAGCTGGATCCTCAGGCAGTTCAATGTCCAATTTTCTGAGGAACCTCTAGACTGATTTCCAGAATGGTTGTACTAGTCTGCAATCCCACCAACAATGGAGGCGTGTTCCTCTTTCTCCACATCCTCTACAGCATCTGCTGTCACCTTTGTTTTTGATCTTAGCCATTCTCACTGGTGTGAGGTGAAATCTCAGGGTTGTTTTGATTTGCATTTCCCTTATGACTAAAGATGTTGAACATTACTTTAGGTGTTTCTCAGCCATTCGGCATTCCTCAGCTGTGATTTCTTTGTTTAGCTGTGAACCCCATTTTTTAATAGGGTTATTTGTCTCCCTGCAGTCTAACTTCTTGAGTTCTTTGTATATTTTGGATAAAAGGCCTCTATCTGTTGTAGGATTGGTAAAGATCTTTTCCCAATCTGTTGGTTGCCGTTTTGTCCTCTCACTTCTAAGATCAAGAAATACTCAAGTTAATAAAAAAAAAAGAACTTCAAGACACTGAAGAAAGAAATTGAAGAAGACCTCAGAAGATGGAAAGATCTCCCACGCTCATGGATTGGCAGGATTAATATAGTAAAAATGGCCATTTTACCAAAAGCGATCTACAGATTCAATGCAATCCCCATCAAAATACCAATCCAATTCTTCCAAGAGTTAGACAGAACAATTTGCAAATTCATCTGGAATAACAAAAAACCCAGGATAGCTAAAGCTATCCTTAACAATAAACGGACTTCAGGGGGAATCACTATCCCTGAACTCAAGCAATAGTGAAAAAAACTGCATGGTATTGGTAGAGAGACAGACAGATAGACCAATGGAATAGAATTGAAGACCCAGAAATGAACCCACACACCTATGGTCACTTGATTTTTGACAAAGGAGCCAAAACCATCCAATGGAAAAAAGATAGCATTTTCAGCAAATGGTGCTGGTTCAACTAGAGGGCAACATGTAGAAGAATGCAGACCGAACCATGCTTATCACCCTGTACAAAGCTTAAGTCCAAGTGGATCAAGGACCTCCACATCAAACCAGACACACTCAAACTAATAGAAGAAAAACTAGGGAAGCATCTGGAACACATGGGCACTGGAAAAAATTTCCTGAACAAAACACCAATGGCTTATGCTCTAAGATCAAGAATCGACAAATGGGATCTCATAAAACTGCAAAGCTTCTGTAAGGCAAAGGACACTGTGGTTTCAAAGTGTCCCCCTTCAAGCTCTTCCAGTTCTTTCTCTGATTCCTTCAACGGGGGTCCTATTCTCAGTTCAGTGGTTTGCTGCTGGCATTCGCCTCTGTATTTGCTGTATTCTGGCTGTGTCTCTCAGGAGCAATCTACAGCTGGCTCCTGTCAGTCTGCACTTCTTTGCTTCATCCATCTTGTCTAATTGGGTGGCTCTATATGTATGGGCCACATGTGGGGCAGGTTCTGAATGGGTGTTCCTTCAGTCTCTGTTTTAATCTTTGCCTCTCCCTTCCCTGCCAAGGGTATTCTTGTTCCCCTTTTAAAGAAGGAGTGAAGCATTCACATTTTGATCATCCGTCTTGAGTTTCGTTTGTTCTAGGGATCTAGGGTAATTCAAGCATTTGGGCTAATAGCCACTTATCAATGAGTGCATACCCTGTATGTCTTTCTGTGATTGGGTTAGCTCACTCAGGATGATGTTTTCCACTTCCAACCATTTGCCTACGAATTTCATAAACTCGTTGTTTTTGATAGCTGAGTAATATTCCATTGTGTAGATGTACCACATTTTCTGTATCCATTCCTCTGTTGAAGGGCATCTGGGTTCTTTCCAGTTTCTGGCTATTTTAAATAAGGCTGCGATGAACATAGTGGAGCACGTGTCTATTTTATATGTTGAGGCATCTTTTGGGTATATGCCCAAGAGAGGTGTAGCTGGACCCTCAGGCAGTTCAATGTCCAATTTTCTGAGGAACCTCCAGACTGATTTCCAGAATGGTTTTACCAGTCTGCAATCCCACCAACAATGGAGGAGTGTTCCTCTTTCTCCACATCCTCGCCAGCATCTGCTGTCACCTGAGTTTTTGATCTTAGCCATTCTCACTGGTGTGAGGTGAAATCTCAGGGTTGTTTTGATTTGCATTTCCCTTATGACTAAAGATGTTGAACATTTCTTTAGGTGTTTCTCAGCCATTCGGCATTCCTCAGCTGTGAATTCTTTGTTTAGCTCTGAACCCCATTTTTAATAGGGTTATTTGTTTCCCTGCGGTCTAACTTCTTGAGTTCTTTGTATATATTGGATATAAGGCCTCTATCTGTTGTAGGATTGGTAAAGATCTTTTCCCAATCTGTTGGTTGCCGTTTTGTCCTAACCACCATGTCCTTTGCTTTACAGAAGCTTTGCAGTTTTATGAGATCCCATTTGTCGATTCTTGATCTTAGAGCATAAGCCATTGGTGTTTTGTTCAGGAAATTTTTTCCAGTGCCCATGTGTTCCAGATGCTTCCCTAGTTTTTCTTCTATTAGTTTCAGTGTGTCTGGTTTGATGTGGAGGTCCTTGATCCACTTGGACTTAAGCTTTGTACAGGGTGATAAGGATGGATCGATCTGCATTCTTCTACAGGTTGCCCTCCAGTTGAACCAGCACCATTTGCTGAAAATGCTATCTTTTTTCCATTGGATGGTTTTGGCTCCTTTGTCAAAAATCAAGTGACCATAGGTGTGTGGGTTCATTTCTGGGTCTTCAATTCTATTCCATTGGTCTATCTTTCTGTCTCTCTACCAATACCATGCAGTTTTTATCACTATTGCTCTGTAATACTGTTTGAGTTCAGGGATAGTGATTCCCCCTGAAGTCCTTTTATTGTTGAGGATAGCTTTAGCTATCCTGGGTTTTTTGTTATTCCAGATGAATTTGCAAATTTTTCTGTCTAACACTTTGAAGAATTGGATTGGTATTTTGATGGGGATTGCATTGAATCTGTAGATTGCTTTTGGTAAAATGGCCATTTTTACTATATTAATCCTGCCAATCCATGAGCCTGGGAGATCTTTCCATCTTCTGAGGTCTTCTTCAATTTCTTTCCTCAGTGTCTTGAAGTTCTTATTGTACAGATCTTTTACTTGCTTGGTTAAAGTCACACCGAGGTACTTTATATTATTTGGGTCTATTATGAAGGGTGTCGTTTCCCTAATTTCTTTCTCGGCTTGTTTCTCTTTTGTATAGAGGAAGGCAACTGATTTATTTGAGTTAATTTTATACCCAGCCACTTTGCTGAAGTTGTCTATCAGCTTTAGTAGTTCTCTGGTGGAACTTTTGGGGTCACTTAAATATACTATAATGTCATCTGCAAATAGTGATATTTTGACCTCTTCTTTTCCGATCTGTATCCCCTTGATCTCCTTTTGTTGTCTGATTGCTCTGGCTAGAACTTCAAGAACTATATTTAATAAGTAGGGAGAGAGTGGGCAGCCTTGTCTAGTCCCTGATTTTAGTGGGATTGCTTCAAGTTTCTCTCCATTTAGTTTAATGTTAGCAAATTGTTTGCTGTATATGGCTTTTACTATGTTCAGGTATGGGCCTTGAATTCCTATTCTTTCCAGGATTTTTATCATGAAGGGGTGTTGAATTTTGTCAAATGCTTTCTCAGCATCTAATGAAATGATCATGTGGTTCTGTTCTTTCAGTTTGTTTATATAATGGATCACGTTGATGGTTTTCCGTATATTAAACCATCCCTGCATGCCTGGGATGAAGCTTACTTGGTCATGGTGGATGATTGTTTTGATGTGCTCTTGAATTCGGTTTGCCAGAATTTTATTGAGTATTTTTGCGTCGATATTCATAAGGGAAATTGGTCTGAAATTCTCTTTCTTTGTTGTGTCTTTGTGTGGTTTAGGTATAAGAGTAATTGTGGCTTCGTAGAAGGAATTCGGTAGTGCTCCATCTGTTTCAATTTTGTGGAATAGTTTGGATAATATTGGTATGAGGTCTTCTATGAAGGTCTGATAGAGTTCTGCACTAAACCCGTCTGGACCTGGGCTCTTTTTGGTTGGGAGACCTTTAATGACTGCTTCTATTTCCTTAGGAGTTATGGGGTTGTTTAACTGGTTTATCTGTTCCTGATTTAACTTCGATACCTGGTATCTGTCTAGGAAATTGTCCATTTCCTGAAGATTTTCAAGTTTTGTTGAATATAGGTTTTTATAGTAAGATCTGATGATTTTTTGAATTTCCTCTGAATCTGTAGTTATGTCTCCCTTTTCATTTATGATTTTGTTAATTTGGACGCACTCTCTGTGTCCTCTCGTTAGTCTGGCTAAGGGTTTATCTTTCTTGTTGATTTTCTCAAAGAACCAACTTTTGGTTCTGTTGATTCTTTCTATGGTCCTTTTTGTTTCTACTTGGTTGATTTCAGCTCTGAGTTTGATTATTTCCTGCCTTCTACTCCTCCTGGGTGTATTTGCTTCTTTTTGTTCTAGAGCTTTTAGTTGTGCTGTCAAGCTGCTGACATATGCTCTTTCCTGTTTCTTTCTGCAGGCACTCAGCGCTATGAGTTTTCTTCTTAGCACAACTTTCATTGTGTCCCATAAGTTTGGGTATGTTGTACCTTCATTTTCATTAAATTCTAAAAAGTTTTTAATTTCTTTCTTTGTTTCTTCCTTGACCAGGTTATCATTGAGTAGAGCATTGTTCAATTTCACGTATATGTGGGCATTCTTCCCTTATTGTTATTGAAGACCAGTTTTAGTCCGTGGTGGTCCGATAGCATGCATGGGATTATTTCTATCTTTCTGTACCTGTTGAGGCCCGTTTTTTGACCAATTATATGGTCAATTTTGGAGAAAGTGCCATGAGGAGCTGAGAAGAAGGTATATCCTTTTGCTTTAGGATAGAATGTTCTATAAATATCAGTTAAGTCCATTTGGCTCATGACTTCTCTTAATCTGTCGACATCACTGTTTAATTTCTGTTTCCATGATCTGTCCATTGATGAGAGTGGAGTGTTGAAATCTCCCACTATTATTGTGCGAGGTGCAATGTGTGTTTTGAGCTTTAGTAAGGTTTCTTTTACGTATGTAGGTGCCCTTGTATTTGGGGCATAGATATTTAGGATTGAGAGTTCATCTTGGTGGATTTTTCCTTTGATGAATATGAAGTGTCCTCCTTATCTTTTTTGATGACTTTTAGTTGAAAATTGATTTTATTTGATATTAGAAATGCTACTCCAGCTTGCTTCTTCTGACCATTTGCTTGGAAAGTTTTTTTCCAGCCTTTACTCTGAGGTAGTGTCTGTCTTTGTCTCTGAGGTGTGTTTCCTGTAGGCAGCAGAATGCAGGGTCCTCATTGTGTATCCAGTTTGTTAATCTATGTCTTTTTATTGGGAAGTTGAGGCCATTGATATTGAGAGATATTAAGGAATAGTCATTATTGCTTCCCGTTATATTCATATTTGGATGTGAGGTTATGTTTGTGTGCTTTCATTCTCTTTGTTTTGTTGCCAAGACGATTAGTTTCTTGCTTCTTCTAGGGTATAGCTTGCCTCCTAATGTTGGGCTTTACCATTTATTATCCTTTGTAGTGCTGGATTTGTAGAAAGATATTGTGTAAATTTGGTTTTGTCATGGAATATCTTGGTTTCTCCATCAATGTTAATTGAGAGTTTTGCAGGATACAGCAACCTGGGCTGGCATTTGTGTTCTCTTAGGGTCTGTATGACATCTGTCCAGGATCTTCTGGCCTTCATAGTTTCTGGAGAAAAGTCTGGTGTGATTCTGATAGGTCTGCCTTTATATGTTACTTGATCTTTTTCCCTTACTGCTTTTAATATTCTTTCTTTATTTTGTGCGTTTGGTGTTTTGACTATTATGTGATGGGAGGTGTTTCTTTTCTGGTCCAATCTATTTGGAGTTCTGTAGGCTTCTTGTATGCCTATGGGTATCACTTTTTTTAGGTTAGGGAAGTTTTCTTCTATGATTATGTTGAAGATATTTACTGGTCCTTTGAGCTGGGAGTCTTCACTCTCTTCTATACCTATTATCCTTAGATTTGATCTTCTCATTGAGTCCTGGATTTCCTGTATGTTTTGGACCAGTAGCTTTTTCTGCTTTACATTATCTTTGACAGTTGAGTCAATGATTTCTATGGAATCTTCTGCTCCTGAGATTCTCTCTTCCATCTCTTCTATTCTGTTGGTGAAGCTTGTATCTACAGCTCCTTGTCTCTTCTTTTGGTTTTCTATATCCAGTGTTGTTTCCATGTGTTCTTTCTTGATTGCTTCTATTTCCATTTTTAATTCCTTCAACTGTTTGATTGTGTTTTCCTGGAATTCTTTCAGGGATTTTTGTGTCTCCTCTCTATGGGCTTCTACTTGTTTATTTATGTTTTCCTGGATTTTTCAGGGATTTTTGTGTCTCCTCTCTATGGGCTTCTACTTGTTTATTTATGTTTTCCTGGAATTCTTTCATGGATTTTTGTGTCTCTTCTCTATGGGCTTCTATTTGTTTATTTATGTTTTCCTGGAATTCTTTCAGGCATTTTTGCGATTCCTCTCTGTAGGCTTCTACTTGTTCTCTAAGGGAGTTCTTCACGTCTTTCTTGAAGTCCTCCAACATCATGATCAAAAATGATTTTGAAACTAGATCGTGCTTTTCTGGTGTGTTTGGATATTCCATGTTTGTTTTGATGGGAGAATTGGGCTCCAATGGTGCCATGTAGTCTTGGTTTCTGTTGCTTGGGTTCCTGTGCTTGACTCTTGCCATCAGATTATCTCTAGTGTTACTTTGTTCTGCTATTTCTGACAGTGGCTCGACTGTCCTATAAGCCTGTGTGTCAGGAGTGTTGTAGACCTGTTTTCCTCTCTTTCAGTCAGTTATGGGGACAGAGTGTTCTGCTTTCGGACGTGTAGTTTTTCCTCTCTACATCTCTTCAGCTGTTCCTGTGGGCCTGTGTCTTGAGGTCACCAGGCAGCTTTCTTGCAGCAGAAAATTTGGTCTTACCTGTGGTCCCGAGGCTCAAGTTCGATCGTGGGGTGCTGCCCACGGGCTCTCTGCAGCGGCAGCAACCAGGAAGACCTGTGCCGCCATTTCCAGGAGCTTCAGTGCACCAGGGTTCCAGATGGTCTTTGGCTTTTTCCTCTGGCATCCAAGATGTGTATGCACAGAGCAGTCTCTTCTGGTTTCCCAGGCTTGTCTGCCTCTCTGAAGGTTTAGCTCTCCCTCCCACAGGATTTGGGTGCAGAGAACTGTTTATCCGGTCTGTTTCCTTCAGGTTCAGGCGGTGTCTCAGGCGGGGGTCCTGCCACTCCTGGGCCCTCACCCACGGGAGCCCAGAGGCCTTATACAGTTTCCTCTTGGGCCAGGGATGTGGGCAGGGGTGAGCAGTGTTGGTGGTCTCTTCCACTCTGCAGCCTCAGGAGTGCCGACCTGACCAGGCGGTGAGGTCCCTCTCTCTCACGGGGTCTGGGAGCAGAGACCAGTATTTCTTTTATACATTTCGAGTGTTATTCCCTTTCCCGGTATCCCGGCAAATATCCCCCTCCCCCTCCACTTCCTTATGGGTGTTCCCCTCCCGACCCTCCCCCCATTGCCGCCCTCCCCCCACCAGTCTAGTTCACTGGGGGTTCAGTCTTAGCAGGACCCAGGGCTTCTCCTTCCACTGGTGCTCTTACTAAGATATTCATTGCTACCTACGAGGTCAGAGTCCAGGGTCAGTCCATGTATAGTCTTTAGGTAGTGGCTTAGTCCCTGGAAGCTCTGGTTGCTTGACATTGTTGTACTTTTGGGGTCTCGAGCCCATTCAAGATCTTCCAGTTCTTTCTCTGATTCCTTCAACGGGGGTCCTATTCTCAGTTCAGTGGTTTGCTGCTGGCATTCGCATCTGTATTTGCTGTATTCTGGCTGTGTCTCTCAGGAGCGCACTACATCCGGCTCCTGTCGGTCTGCACTTCTTTGCTTCATCCATCTTGTCTAATTGGGTGGCTGTATATGTATGGGCCACATGTGGGGCAGGTTCTGAATGGGTGTTCCTTCAGTCTCTGTTTTAATCTTTGCCTCTCTCTTCCCTGCCAAGTGTATTCTTGTTCCCCTTTTAAAGAAGGAGTGAAGCATTCACATTTTGATCATCCGTCTTGAGTTTCATTTGTTCTAGGCATCTAGGGTAATTCAAGCATTTGGGCTAATAGCCACTTATCAATGAGTGCATACCATGTATGTCTTTCTGTGATTGGATTAGCTCACTCAGGATGATGTTTTCCAGTTCCAACCATTTGCCTACGAATTTCATAAAGTCGTTGTTTTTGATAGCTGAGTAATATTCCATTGTGTAGATGTACCACATTTTCAATATCCATTCCTCTGTTGAAGGGCATCTGGGTTCTTTCCAGCTTCTGGCTATTTTAAATAAGGCTGCAATGAACATAGTGGAGCACGTGTCTTTTTTATATGTTGGGGCATCTTTTGGGTATATGCCCAAGAGAGGTATAGCTCGATCCTCAGGCAGTTCAATGTCCAATTTTCTGAGGATCCCTCAGACTGATTTCCTGAATGGTTGTACCAGTTTGCAATCCCACCAACAATGGAAGAGTGTTCATCTATCTCCACATCCTCACCAGCATCTGTTGTCCCCTGAGTTTTTGATCATAGCCATTCTCACTGGTGTGAGGTGAAATCTCAGGGTTGTTTTGATTTGCATTTCCCTTATTACTAAAGATGTTGAACATTTCTTTAGGTGTTTCTCAGCCATTTGGCATTCCTCAGCTGTGAATTCTTTGTTTAGCTCTGAACCCCATTTTTTAATAGGGTAATTTGTTTCCCTGCGGTCTAACTTCTTGAGTTCTTTGTATATATTGGATATAAGGCCTCTATTTGTTGTAGGATTGGTTAAGACCTTTTCCCAATCTGTTGGTTGCCGTTTTGTCCTAACCACAGTGTCCTTTGCCTTACAGAAGCTTTGCAGTTTTATGAGATCCCATTTGTTGATTCTTGATCTTAGAGCATAAGCCATTGGTGTTTGGTTTAGGAAATTTTTTCCAGTGCCCATGTGTTCCAGATGCTTCCCTAGTTTTTCTTCTATTAGTTTGAGTGTGTCTGGTTTGATGTGGAGGTCCTTGATCCACTTGGATTTAAGCTTTGTACAGGGTGATAAGCATGGATCGATCTGCATTCTTCTACATGTTGACCTCCAGTTGAACCAGCACCATTTGCTGAAAATGCTATCTTTTTTCCATTGGATGGTTTTGGCTCCTTTGTCAAAAATCAAGTGACCATAGGTGTGTGGGTTCATTTCTGGGTCTTCAATTCTATTCCATTGGTCTATCTGTCTGTCTCTGTACCAATACCATGCAGTTTTTATCACTATTGCTCTGTAATACTGCTTGAGTTCAGGGATAGTGATTCCCCTGAAGTTCTTTTATTGTAGAGGATAGCTTTAGCTATCCTGGGTTTTTTGTTATTCCAGATGAATTTGCAAATTGTTCTGTCTAACACTTTGAAGAATTGGATTGGTATTTTGATGGGGATTGCATTGAATCTGTAGATTGCTTTTGGTAAAATGGCCATTTTTACTATATTAATCCTGCCAATCCATGAGCATGGGAGATCTTTCCATCTTCTGAGGTCTTCTTCAATTTCCTTCTTCAGTGTCTTGAAGTTCTTATTGTACAGATCTTTTACTTGCTTGGTTAAAGTCACACCGAGGTACTTTATATTATTTGGGTCTATTATGAAGGGTGTCGTTTCCCTAATTTCTTTCTCGGCTTGTTTCTCTTTTGTATAGAGGAAGGCAACTGATTTATTTGAGTTAATTTTATACCCAGCCACTTTGCTGAAGTTGTCTATCAGCTTTAGTAGTTCTCTGGTGGAACTTTTGGGATCACTTAAATATACTATCATATCATCTGCAAATAGTGATATTTTGACTTCTTCTTTTCTGATCTGTATCCCCTTGACCTCCTTTTGTTGTCTGATTGCTCTGGATAGAACTTCAAGGACTATATTGAATACGTAGGGAGAGAGTGGGCAGCCTTGTCTAGTCCCTGATTTTCGTGGGATTGCTTCAAGTTTCTCTCCATTTAGTTTAATGTTAGCCACTGGTTTGCTGTATATGGCTTTTACTATGTTCAGGTATGGGCCTTGAATTCCTATTATTTCCAGGACTTTTATCATGAAGGGATATTGAATTTTGTCAAATGCTTTCTCAGTTTCTAATGAAATGATCATGTGGTTTTTTTCTTTCAGTTTGTTTATATAATGGATCACGTTGATGGTTTTCCGTATATTAAACCATCCCTGCATGCCTGGGATGAAGCCTACTTGATCATGGTGGATGATTGTTTTGATGTGCTCTATGATTCGGTTTGTCAGAATTTTGTTGAGTATTTTTGCATCGATATTCATAAGGGAAATTGGTCTGAAGTTCTCTTTTTTTGTTGTGTCTTTGTGTGGTTTAGGTATAGGAGTAATTGTGGCTTCGTAGAAGGTATTCGGTAGTGATCCATCTGTTTCAATTTTGTGGAATATTTTGGATAATATTGGTATGAGGTCTTCTATGAAGGTTTGATCGAATTCTGCACTAAACCGGTCTGGACCTGGGCTCTTTTTGGTTGGGAGACCTTTAATGACTGCTTCTATTTCCTTAGGAGTTATGGGGTTGTTTAACTGGTTTATCTGTTCCTGATTTAACTTCGGTACCTGGTATCTGTCTAGAAATTGTCCATTTCCTGAAGATTTTCAAGTTTTGGTGAATATAGGTTTTTATAGTAAGATCTGATGATTTTTTGAATTTCCTCTGAATCTCTAGTTATGTCTCCCTTTTCATTTATGATTTTTTTAATTTGGACGCACTCTCTGTGTCCTCTCGTTAGTCTGGCTAAGTGTTTATCTATCTTGTTGATTTTCTCAAAGAACCAACTGTTGGTTCTGTTGATTCTTTCTATGGTCCTTTTTGTTTCTACTTGGTTGATTTCAGCTCTGAGTTTGATTATTTCCTGCCTTCTACTCCTCCTGGGTGTATTTGCTTCTTTTTGTTCTAGAGCTTTTAGGTTTGCTGTCAAGCTGCTGACATATGCTCTTTCCTGTTTCTTTCTGCAGGCACTCAGCGCTATGAGTTTTCCTCTTAGCACAGCTTTCATTGTGTCCCATAAGTTTGGGTATGTTGTACCTTCATTTTCATTAAATTCTAAAAAGTTTTTAATTTCTTTCTTTCTTCCTTGACCAGGTTATCATTGAGTAGAGCATTGTTCAATTTCCAAGTATATGTGGGCATTCTTCCTGGATTGTTTTTGAAGACCAGTTTTAGGCCGTGGTGGTCCGATAGCACGCATGGGATTATTTCTATCTTTCTGTACCTGTTGAGGCCCGTTTTTTGACCAATTATATGGTCAATTTTGGAGAAAGTGCCATGAGGAGCTGAGAAGAAGGTATATCCTTTTGCTTTAGGATAGAATGTTCTATAAATATCAGTTAAGTCCATTTGGCTCATGACTTCTCTTAATCTGTCGACATCACTGTTTAATTTCTGTTTCCATGATCTGTCCATTGATGAGAGTGGAGTGTTGAAATCTCCCACTATTATTGTGCGAGGTGCAATGTGTGTTTTGAGCTTTAGTAAGGTTTCTTTTACGTATGTAGGTGCCCTTTTATTTGGGGCATAGATATTTAGGATTGAGAGTTCATCTTGGTGGATTTTTCCTTTGATGAATATGAAGTGTCCTCCCTATCTTTTTTGATGACTTTTAGTTGAAAATTGATTTTATTTGATATTAGAATGGCTACTCCAGCTTGTGTCTTCTGACCATTTGCTTGGAAAGTTGTTTTCCAGCCTTTACTCTGAGGTAGGGTCTGTCTTTGTCTCTGAGGTGTGTTTCCTGTAGGCAGCAGAATGCAGGGTCCTCATTGTGTATCCAGTTTGTTAATCTATGTCTTTTTATTGGGAAGTTGAGGCCATTGATATTGAGAGATATTAAGGAATAGTCATTATTGCTTCCCGTTATATTCATATTTGGATGTGAGGTTATGTTTGTGTGCTTTCATTCTCTTTGTTTTGTTGCCAAGACGATTAGTTTCTTGCTTCTTCTAGGGTATAGCTTGCCTCCTAATGTTGGGCTTTACCATTTATTATCCTTTGTAGTGCTGGATTTGTAGAAAGATATTGTGTAAATTTGGTTTTGTCATGGAATATCTTGGTTTCTCCATCAATGTTAATTGAGAGTTTTGCAGGATACAGCAACCTGGGCTGGCATTTGTGTTCTTAGGGTCTGTGGGACATCTGTCCAGGATCTTCTGGCCTTCATAGTTTCTGGAGAAAAGTCTGGTGTGATTCTGATAGGTCTGCCTTTATATGTTACTTGATCTTTTTCCCTTACTGCTTTTAATATTCTTTCTTTATTTTGTGCGTTTGGTGTTTTGACTATTATGTGATGGGAGGTGTTTCTTTTCTGGTCCAATCTATTTGGAGTTCTGTAGGCTTCTTGTATGCCTATGGGTATCACTTTTTTTAGGTTAGGGAAGTTTTCTTCTATGATTTTGTTGAAGATATTTACTGGTCCTTTGAGCTGGGAGTCTTCACTCTCTTCTATACCTATTATCCTTAGGTTTGATCGTCTCATTGAGTCCTGGATTTCCTGTATATTTTGGACCAGTAGCTTTTTCCGCTTTACATTATCTTTGACAGTTGAGTCAATGATTTCTATGGAATCTTCTGCTCCTGAGATTCTCTCTTCCATCTCTTGTATTCTGTTGGTGAAGCTTGTATCTACAGCTCCTTGTCTCTTCTTTTGGTTTTCTATATCCAGTGTTGTTTCCATGTGTTCTTTCTTGATTGCTTCTATTTCCATTTTTAATTCCTTCAACTGTTTGATTGTGTTTTCCTGGAATTCTTTCAGGATTTTTGCGATTCCTCTCTGTAGGCTTCTACTTGTTTATTAATGTTTTCCTGTGTTTCTCTAAGGGAGTTCTTCACGTCTTTCTTGAAGTCCTCCAGCATCATGATCAAATATGATTTTGAAACTAGATCTTGCTTTTCTGGTGTGTTTGCATATTCCATGTTTGTTTTGATGGGAAAATTGTGCTCCTATGATGCCATGTAGTCTTGGTTTCTGTTGCTTGGGTTCCTCCACTGGCCTCTCGCCATCAGATTATCTCTAGTGTTACTTTGTTCTGCTATTTCTGACAGTGGCTAGACTGCCCTATAAGCCTGTGTGTCAGGACTGCTGTAGACCTGTTTTCCTGTTTTCTTTCAGCCAGTTATAGGGACAGAGTGTTCTGCTTTCTGCTTTCGGGCGTGTAGTTTTTCCTCTCTTCATCTCTTCAGCTGTTCCTGTGGGCCTGTGTCTTGAGTTCACCAGGCAGGTCACTTGCAGCAGAAAAGTTGGTCTTACCTGTGGTCCTGAGGCACAAGTTCGCTCTCGGGGTGCTGCCCACAAGGTCTCTGCGGCAGCAGCAACCAGGAAGATCTGTGCCGCCGTTTCCGGGAGCTTCTGTGCACCAGGGTTCCAGATGGCGTTTGGTGTTTTCCTCTGGCGTCCGAGATGTGTGCAGAGTGCTGTCTCTTCTGGTTTCCCAGTCGTGTCTGCCTCTCTGAAGGTTTAGCTCTCCCTCCCACGGGATTTGCGTGCAGAGAACTGTTTATCGGGTAGATCCCTTCAGGTTCTGGCGGTGTCTCAGATGCAGTTGTCCTGCTGCTCTTGGGCCCTCCTCTACGGGAACCCAGAGGCCTCATCCTAAGACCATGTTTATGATTTTTAAGTGAAAAACTAAATCTGTCAATTAAAAGTATTTTCTAAAATTAGAAATATAATGAGAAAATAAGTTAAGTACAGTGCAGAGCTCAGCAATGTAAGAAAAATGCTATAATGTCACATTTGAAATAAAATACATTTGTGTTTTTGTTAAAATTGTCTTTAATTATTTTTTATTTATATAAAACTTAAATGCTAAATTTTTATACTCTATCTAATTATTATATATACATATATACAAAGATACATGACTATTTACACACATGTATATATACACATGAGAATACACACAAATATACAACCATATTTATATGATGTATACTCGTGTATGTGTGTGTGTGTGTGTGTGTGTGTGTGTGTGTTTGTGTGTTTTATGATACAATGGAAGTTTTACTTCTCCATGAAATAAAGAAAAGTCTTGGTGTAGTCTATGATTGAGCTTGGTAATTCATGTTTCTTATCTTGAATCAACTCCCATATGAAAAGAAAAATATTATGTGTTATTGATTTAAGCACATAGATTGTGTATGGAATTTTACTGGCATTTTACAGAGATTTTCTGTACTTGCATGCAATTCTACTGTCTGCATCTTGCCTTAGGATCTACATGCATTCACCTAGTTAGTATCTTAGCCAACAGAGGATCAGAAGAATAAGAACTGATTTTCTTTAAACAACTACCAACATTTTGATACTCAACTCTTATAACAAACATATTGTACTTGAAGTATTTAACTTTACACAAAACAGAAATTATTTTGTGGGGTTTATCCAGATATTAGCCAACTGTGAATTAGAGGATAGAGTTAACCTAAATAAATTTATGTGCACAGCAATTGTGAATAAAGGAATAACAGTAATATAATTGGAACATTTTATTTGAATAATATTTACAACTTGGTTGTGTTAGTTTTCTGTTTTAATGGCCAATTAACTAAGATGAATCAACTGAAAGAGGAAAGCTTTAAGGTCACTTACACCTTTAATCAACAGTTGTTTGGCCCTTTTGTAGGGACTGTGATAGTGTTTATAGGAGAAACATATGGTCAAAGTGGGGCTGCTGCTACCCTCATGAAGATCAAAGGTAAAGAGAGACAATGAAGTTGGAAGGCCCCAAGATGCCCTTCAAGGACATTGCCTCTAGATAGTCTACTACCTGGCTTGGTCTCACCTTGTAAAATGTCCTCACCAACAGATAAGCTCATTTAACTCATGGGCCTTTGGAGAACTATTTAGATTCAAATTTTGGCATTATATTACTAATTTAAATAAAGAATTCACATTAATAAAGATTAAAATTAATTTTTACTATAAGATAAACTTGATTTTATCTTACAAGAGAAACCACCAAGTTATAATTCACACAGTAAATTGATTATAGTTATTTTTTGCTTATTTATACAACATTGTAAGGCATTAAACTTTCAAATTGCTAAAGAAAAATATTCATAAAATATTTTAAGATATTTGGATAGGCAAAGAATTTTTCTAAATAATTCCATAAGCACAATAGTAAATCTGTGTTTTGACAAATTCTCTTACATAAATTTAGGAAGCTTCTACATAGCAGAGTAAAAAACTCTATTTTTAAATTTAATTGTTCTTCCCTCATACATTATATCCTTACTGTCGTTTCCTGTGCCTCCAGTCTCCAATCAGTCCTATCCGCCCCCCCCCCCACCAATTTCACTCTCCTCCAGGTCCACTCCTCCATTTCCTTTCAGAAAAGAGCAGGATGCCCAAGGATATCAACTGAACCCACCATAACAAGTTACAATAAGACTTTGCACAAACCCTCATAGGAAGGCTGGGCAAGGCCACCCAGTAGGAGGAAAGTGGTTCTAAGAGCAGAAAGAAGTGTCAGAGACATCTCTACTCCCTCTGTTCAGAGTCCCCCCAAATATATCAAATTACACAATCATAATGCATATGTAGAGGACCTAATACAGACCCATATAATGCAGACCCATGTAGGCTTCAGGATTGTTGCTTCAGTCTCTATGAGTCTGTAGGAAACCTGCAAAGCTCTGGGGTACCAATTCTCTCTCCATAGACAGGGTTAACTTTATTGGACAGCTCTGATAAGATTTCCAAGCAATTTTGCCCAAATACCATAAAAACCAACATCATACTAATTTACAAATACAATGTGCATAGCTTTCTTTTAAAATAACTTGAATAGCTATAGCAAAGTAAAGAGAATAAGTATATATTATGAAGGCAGGGAAGGGGCTGAGTGTTACCAGGATGTGTGAAAAAAGCATGTTCCTGAAGAGAAAAGTCATTTGAAAATAATATAGATAATGAGGCAAAGCCAGTGTTAGATATGGTCAGGTTGTATTTCTCTTCTCTCTTCTTAGAGAGAGTTATGTCTAATTTTACGGTATTGCAAAAGAGTGATTTAATTATCTTTAATTTATATAGAATTGACAACCATATTTTAATATAGATCAATGATATCTGGTAAAAAAATGACAATTAAAATAACTTATCCTAAGGCATATTTCAAACAATTAAGTAAGACACTCCTCCCTAGGTGCACTGATAATTAACTCACACACAGTCTCAGTAGCATTATTCTGGGTTCAAGTTAGTAGAAATGAATTAATAAAATCAATCAACTGAGTTATATTGAATCTTTATTCATCTGGGATATTTTTCTCTATTGAAGATGATGTTCATGCCTGATTTAGTACTACTACAAATTCAATTTTGCCTGTCTTTAAACATAGCTCAAAATTTAACCTTCATGGAGCAATAAAATATGGGTGTGTTTGAATGACAAACTTGAATGCAACATAATTAGAGTTTAATATTTAATTTTTCATAATTTTTCTATAATATAAATAATATTAATATTTACCTAATGTATTTGTTGTTATAGAAGTTATTTTATCATTTATCTATAGGTTTAGTATATTGATTCTTATTAGGATCAATACCATGAATATAGTCTAGTGAAAATCTGTATAAGAATGCAACAATTTTATTATACATACTAAGTTTAAAACCTAATTAAAATATTTATGCTGAGGCAGCATTACAATATTATAGTTTATTCCTCTTAATTTACAATATTATTATTTTAATCAATATTTGCAATTTAATTTAATTGCGTATATGGTCATGACGTAGAAAAATACTTTAGTTATGCATACAAGGCTATTTGAGAATACCTAAGCATGATTTGCCTATTTTAATTATATGTTTCTCTCAACTTCTGTGTAAGTACATTACTATAATTATGTGCTATTAGGCATCAAATATCCATGTTTCAGTAAATAATAAAAATTGATGCAGGGCACCAGGCACCATGCTACACCACCTCTGTTACTCTCTGTCCTTGGTGATCTCTCCATCGCCACTGCTAACCCCACATTGGTTCTGGCTACTGTATGGCCCAAACAGAAGCTGCCATTTTGCCATTCTCTGCTGTGAACTCTGTTCACAATCTCAGTATCTGAGACCTTGTGGTTATAGTCACAACTCCCAGTAACCCATTAAAATCAAAACTCAATAAGCTTGCGATCTATCAATCAGATTTATATCAGTAAATTCTCACTCCACAAAACATCCGCACAGTGAACTCAAAAACAATTGATATGGATATAAACTGGCCACCAAGATAAGACAAATTGTCCTATAAAAATTATTCCTTTAGGAAATATTCATAGCTAGCTATGGCTACTTAAACCA
Source organism: Rattus norvegicus (assembly GCF_021556685.1). NCBI lineage: Eukaryota > Metazoa > Chordata > Mammalia > Rodentia > Muridae > Rattus > Rattus norvegicus. The sequence continues at coordinate 32,180,821 of NC_141544.1, read as the reverse complement.
GATCTGGGTCATCCTTCTCTGACTCCATTTTTGTTTGTCTCCTTTCCTCCCCTTTCTCCAAAACTCTGTGCCCGCCCTACTTTTTCACTGCCCAATCACAGGCCTTGCCTTACCTTCTGCCTGCTCTAACCTGAATAAAGACATCAACCCAAATTCCATCCTTTCTTTCTAATTAAAAAAATACTTTTCTCTCAAATGTAGTCGGAGCACTGCTATTATAATTTGTAATTTATAAACTGTATAATACACCTAAGACCCAGTCCATCATTTTGGTCAATTAAATAGTACATTTTTTTATCTATCCTAGCTTAAGAAAGGCTTAAAACCTATGTATTATGTCTTGGCTAGTGTGTATACTATCTGAATACTATCTAATTAAATATGTATTCTCAATGTTAATAGCCTGGGTAGGCTATGTCACTATAATTAGTCTTCAACCGAACCAAAAATTTGGGAACAACCAATACTATCTGAAAATATAGGAAGCCTAACACAGCTTCCAGAACTGAGAAGAATTGTAGAGACAACTGCCTACCTATGTGATCTCCCGTTAGCAACACATAAGAGCATCAGTTTTCAGCCTTCTGGCCCAGGTTCATCTGAAAGAACTTTGTAACCCATCTCTCCAAGTACATCAGTATGTTTAGATGAAACAACCCATTTTCTAAATAAACTTGTTAGAAAAATCGACTCAAAAAAGGGCAGAAAATCATGAAAGCAAATAGTCTTTAAGATGGTAAAGAAACCAATCAAGACTTATGAAATCCTGGCAAATACATCAGAAAAAAATATTCATTCAGAGCGTTTTCAAGCATGCTCTACTAACTATTGAAGCAACAAAATGGTCCTTGATAGATAGAGACAGCATTGAAGATGGCAGAACATAAGTGACACGTATTTTGTGCCTTTATTACCTTGACCTTGAAATGATAAGTTAGAATATAAGCATTAAGAGAGCTCTTATTTAAGGAAAATATTTTTATTGACCTTATAGTAATAGTGTTCTTAGAGCAGGAAAATTGACTTGAAAATAAGGAAATACTAAGCATGGCCTGTTAACATGTGAAAAGATCTATGTAAAAGATATTTAGAATACTACCACTTTAAGTCCTGTCATAAAAAGGATGGTAATAACAGAGGCCTGTGAGGCTCAAAAGACTCATATAGTCTAAGGAAATAAAGTATTTATTTTTTAATAAAATGTGTGGTAGTGGTTTTTTTACTCCCAAAATAAAGTCATAGTTTCCCTGAATCATTGGTCCTTTGTGAAAAGTGGATTGTCTGTAGCGGGAGTCAGCACCAACAACACTAACAACAATAATCACAGCAGAGAAGACGGAAGGTTCTCCATCCGTGCTTTCGTGTCTATGTTACATAGAAAAGGTGTCCTCAAGTTCATTTTCTTGGTCCTAAAAAACCAATACAGGCAGCTTTTTCCCAGCAGCAAGAAAGATCCAGATTTTTCAAGTGATTTTAAAGAACATAGAAAACCAAAAATCTTTATTAAACATGACAGTAATAGAATAAGAGACTGAAGCAAAGTTATTTAAAATGGAAGCTAATATCTCCATGTGAAAATTTAAATCTTGAGCAAAATATGAAAGTACTAATAGCCTCGTTAATATTAATTTAGTATATGATAATAATGATAAATATAAAAATGATTGCTCCAGAAAAAGGTTTACAATGAATCATGTATGGATAGTTTAATTATAAAAGATTTCTTACTTGTGAAGGTAAGTGTGTTTCTGAGCTGTGATGGTAGTTGGAAAGATTCCTAACAAGAATTATTTTAGAGTATTGTTTGTTAGCCACTTTGTTGCCTCAAAATTATTATTTAAATTTAATGTTAAACAAAATATACTTTCAGTGTTGTAAACGTAACTTTTATTTCTTAGTTTTAATTTTCAGCAGATTTTAAAGTAACTTTTATCTGATGTAATTCTTGTCTTGGAGGCTTACTGCTGAATAAGCTCACACTTTCTAGTTCTTTCTCAACTCTGGTATGTTCAACTCAACTATTCTGCTCAAACTCCTCTCCAACATGACTGATTCAATCTGTCTTCTTTTCACTACTCACTAAATTGTTCTGTTTGGCTTCAAACTAATTTGTTCTAATCTTCTGGCTCCTTTTTTTTGCATTTTGAGATTTTATTAATGATGGGTCATTAGCTACTAATAGTACTAAAGTCATACAAATTACTTTTATCCCAGAAAACATGGCATTGTTGTCTTCTAAGATCACTCAGGACCAAAATGTATCTGTATTCTAAAAATGCGCAGACCTTTTCAGGTAAAGCTTAGAGAATGCCTTGGAATACTCACATAATTAACTTACTTACTCGTATGCGTTAAGCAGTTTACTAATGAAAATGTATGTGTGTAAGTCATTTTTTTCTTGTTTTCTTTTTTGCTTGACTCTCATCTAGTTATTTTTTTCCATTTGTTTTAAATTGGGTATTTCTTATTTACATTTCAAATGTTATTCCCTTTCCTGGCTTCCGGTCCATCAGCCCCCTAGCCACTCCCTCTCTCCTTCTATAAGGGTGTTCCCATCCCCATCCACCCCTCTTACCGCCCCTCCCTCGACAATCCCCCACACTGCTGGGAAGGGGTTGTCCAACTCCCACATTAGATTTGTTACAAAATCTAATCTGTAGAGTGGTTGAGGAAGAACTTTATATTGATGCCTTTTATGTGTAAGCATATGCAAGCACATCTCCAAAAGCAGGAACACACACACACACATGCACACACACACAGACACACACACACACACACACCATAGCCTCATATTAAAATCCATAAATGATTAAGTAAGAGATGAATTACTTGAGATATAGCATTATTGGCATTGGGGTAAAAGAAGATAATAATCAGGATAAGAGAATTCTCTCAGAATTAATATTTTAATCACAAAAAGGGAAGGCAAGAGGTAAATAAGCTTGAGAAATAAAGTGAAATGTCACTTAAGTAGATACAATTCCCTTCCTAAACTGCTTTAAAAAGGATATACCTTGGAGTACCACATGGTGTAAAAAAGAATTGTATGTTGCCTTAAAAAACATGAAAGTCTTTGCAGTGGAAGAAATTATGTAATTGTCTTTCTTGTAGTTCTCAGGAGAAGAAAAATAAAAGTGTCTTAAAGCTTTCAGGGAAGAGAAAGACTAATTGCATTCCCAAGGTCCTCTCTAAACCAGTAATTTTATGAATACTTCATTAGATACAGTCATATTAAATATAAACTGTCATAAAACAAAATTTCACCTAACAATCATAGAAATTATATTTCTAACCAAAAACCTTTTCTAATAATTTTAGAAAAGAATTAATTACACAGCTACAAAGGAGGAAAATGTCCATTAAAATTAATAATACATTAAAATTAACCTCTTGCCTCACTGGAGTATGGAAGTTTCTAGTAGCTCCTTTGTCCCCCAGCCCCCACTGCTACATAAATCTATTCCTTCTCCTGGTCCTCTAAATTTCTAGGCTTTCTCTTTTCATACCTGATAGTGCACCCCCTTCTTCTCCTCCCCCTACTCTCTCCCACCCATGTGTCTCCATCTGTTTGCCTCAAGTGATTATTTTGTGCATTGCTGTCACATTGCTGTCACTTATAAGTGAGACTGAGGTATCCATACTTTGGCCTTCCTTCTTGTTAAGCTTCATATGGTCTAAGAGTTATATCATGTATTCTGGGCTTTGGAGCTTATATCCACTTATCAGTGAGTACATACCACTGGGTTTGGGTCTGGGCTACCTCACTGAGGATATTTTCTAGTTCCATTTATTTGCCTGCAAAATTCATGGAGTCATCATTTCTAATATTTGAGTAGCCTTTTTTATTATTTAATAATTTAAACACATTTCTGTAGTTTTCTTTATAGCTCAATCTTACTATGTAACATTTATAATAATATAATGAACAGCATTCATTTTAAAAAGTGTCAATATTTTATGAGGTAAGTGAAGATGGGTTTACATAATTAGAGGAAAGCCTCCACCTGCTCCATTTCCTGGTCAATCAATAAGAAATGGTCTCACCAGGAATGAGTTGAATCTGGCAGTAATTATGCTGATGTTAATGAAGTTAGACAATCTCCATTCTACTTGACCTTATTATGGTATTAGAATTGATTATGTATTAAAGTGTTGCAATTACTGTTTAAATAAAGTGCTTTTGTATTTGTAATTGAAATAATCTTTTAATCCATTCTTTTTTCAGCCTTTGTATTGAAACACCCCAAATATAGAGAAAAATAGAAGGTGACGTGAAATGGGATTATTGTAGAAAACAATCTTCATGGATAAAATATGTCTGATGATACAATGATATCAATGCTATTAATGGTATTTCTGAGTTGTGGCCATTCAATTTGTCATCCAGTGTGAGTTTTGTCTGTTCTTTAGGATTATTGTGAGACTCACCAAGCTTAATCATTCTTAGGGCATGTTGAAGACTAACTTAGGTCCAGTTCCATGCCTTCCATATCTATAATGATACAAGAACTGGAAACAGTTCATGATTCCTCAAGCCCTGTTAATGAGGTGATGCCAAGCAGAACTGCTTTAGACGAGGAAGGATTAGAATTGTTAATGTCCAGGACACTATAATGTCTATATCCCATACAACATATGAATATGCATGAAGTTAAAACGTGCATATGGCAAAAAAGAATATTTTCAGAAAAACATTTGTAAAGGCTAAGCAAATTGACAAATGTATCAGCTTTATTTTCTTCAGTTTAAAATACAATCACAATTTGAATGCAAATTACATCATTTCAAAGATACCTTTGAGCAACAGAGTGATTCCCAAACTCAAAGTGCATTACTGTCTTCTATCTACATTCAGTAATGTGTCCATTTCCACCCAAGGGGCTTTATGTCCATTCTTATGGAGGGAGTCCTTGAATCAAATGTTACAGACCTTCCTAGTCCTAAGGGTGGCCAGATCTGTGGTTTGTGTTCTTTTGATTATACAGTAAAAATTATACTAAAGGATTAATTCTAATTTTATAGTCCTGTCATTAATGCCATACCTGGTTTTTCTAGGTATTAGTTTTGAATATTACTATTTATATTTGTTTTCATAATTATTTGTTTAAGTAATGAAAAGTAGTGTTTTTAAGTTTTTTTCTACAAATAACATTTAGCACTGCATATTGCTACTGAAAGTTCTTGGAGCATTGCTACCCATAAATTTACTCTCAAGTGTGTAGCCACAAATATCTATGAAAATCAAATAAAGGGTGGATAATTATAGAACAGTTTTTTTTATCTAGGTAAACAGTTTATATCAATAAAAATTGGCTCTGAGTTAATTGTGTGAACATTTTGTGAAGTAAGAATTTATTGATATAAATCTGATAGATTTTTAATTTACTGGGATACTGGGAATTGTGAATATAACCACAGGGTGTGGATGGCTGAATAGGGCTGGCATGGCTGCAACCTATGCCATGGTAACTAGAAGGGCAGTCACTTCTTGGTGGCAAGATTGCCACAGGGCCCAGAGAGTAGCCTGCAGCAATTTGGGATGGAAATTTCACAAAGAAACATCTTGAAACCTTTTAAGAACCCTGGGCTAGAAAGTCTGCAAGGATGGAAACACCCCATTAGTGGCATGTGGCCTACAGTGCCAGCAATAGCGATAATGCGGGTTGGTGTCTCCATATTTGTGTATATTATTTACTACAACACAAGTGAGAAAACACATGAACACTGAGAAAATATTCACTCCACTGGAAAAAGTAAATGGCAGTGATTAAAGAACAAAGAGGTGCTACTACTGTTCCAAAATGTACATTTTAGAGGCGAACTGGCACATATATACAGTGTGCCTTCTTCTTGTCTTAGAGAAATATTTATAAAATAAAAAGTGTACCCCAGTAGGTAACCCCACTTGCTTCTCTTGAGAAAGAGTTATTTGAGTTCCCAGCAACTCTGTGAGGTGGTTCAGAAATCTCTCATATACCTTTGCACTTATTAACACTTATACTCATGTGTAATACTCCCTCAACTCATACATGATTAAAATTAATAAACAAACTTTAAATGTGCACAATATGTTAGTAAATAGATTATGATAGAAATAATTTCATATTATAAACAAAAACCATTCTTTAGGAAAAATTGATGAATTATAGTACACTACCATCCTAGCTATTTTGTGCTAAACAGATTCCAGGTAGGGTCATGTGAGAAAAAAATACACTCAGTTGAGAAAATAATTCCATAAAATGTTTTCCCACAGACAAGTCTATAGTGCAATTTCTGAATAAGGAATTGGACAGGAATGGCCCAGCTCACTATGGTGATCCAGGGGTATATAGGAGAACAAACTATGTTTCTATCCTTCTTCTGAATACCTCAAATTCCAGTTGTTTTTCCAGTACCCACCACCCCTCTGTGTCAACAACTGGGTGCTGGGTGTACCTTGAAGAGAAAGGGGGACAAAAGACACAAAGAAGGATGCCAAGATAAGAGTCTGGTCAAGGCAACAATTTTATTTTTCCCAAGGCTGAATTTATACCATAACAGGGGTAACAGAGGGAGGGGGAAGTATGAAACATTTATGCAGGCCAAGGACACAATATTCGTGTGGTCAGGAAATAGGCTGATATTGACAGGATGTCAGAAAGGTCACAGGTTTGTCATATCTATTAGTCAGCTGGATGTTGGTTTTTCAAAAAGGTTACAGGTCATCACATTGGGCATCTTGACATCAGATGTATTTCTCAGCAAGAGAACTTTATCATATTATTATTCATCTTGACCACCAGATTTGTATTAGTCTTCTGCAGCTGGCTGGGGATTTCCCATGAACTCAGTCATACTTAATGCTAACCATAATAATAATAACATCAATAATGGAGGGCTTCAAGGGCATCGCTCCCAACACCTCTCTCTCTCTCTCTCTCTCTCTCTCTCTCTCTCTCTCTCTCTCTCCTCTCTTCTCCTCTCCCCACATTATTTCTCCTATTTCTTTCTTACCTGTCCTCAACCCTAGTCCATCTACACTATCTATTCTATTTCCCCTTCCCAAAGACATCCATGTATTTTCCCATTAGCCTTCCTTGTTTTAGACTCCCTGAGTCTGTAGATTGTATCATGATTATCCTTTACTTTGCAGTTAATATACACTTACAAATGAGTATACACCTTTTAGCTCTAACAACACAAATATCTGAAAAAGATATTCAGAAACAATAGTCATTGGTGCCGAATATCTCTCAATATCAAAGGACTTAATTCCCCAATAAAAAGACATAGATTAACAGATCAGATATGTAAAGAGGACCCAGCATTTTGCTGCATACAGGAAACACACCTCAGTGACAAAGACACTCACTACCTGAGAGTAAAAGGCTGGAAAACAATTTTTCCAAGCAAATGATCCCAAGAAACCAGGAAAATAGTCATTCTAATATCAAATAAAATCAACTTTCAAACAAAAGTTATCAAAAAGAAAAAGAAAAAAAAAGAAAGGACACTTCCTATTCATCAAAGGAAAAGTACACCAAGATGAAATCTCAATCTTGAATATCTATGCTCCAAATTCAAGGGCACCTACCTATTTCTTCATAAAAGAAACCTTACTGAAGCTCAAAGCACACATTGCACCTCACACAATATTAGTAGATTTCAACAATGCACTCTCATCAATGAACAGATCATGGAAAAAGTAACTAAACAGAGAGAGAGAGAGAGAGAAACTAGCAGAAGTTATGAACCAAATGGACTTAACAGATATTTATAGAACATTTCATCCTAAAACAAAAGGATATACCTTCTTCTTAGCGCCTCATGGTACCTTCTCCAAAAATGACCATACAATTGGTCACAAAACAGGCCTCAACAGATACAGGATGATTGAAATAATCTTATGCATCCTATCAGATCACCGCAGACTAAGGCCAGTCTTCAATAACAACAATAATGAGAGAAACCCCACATATACATGGAAGTTGAAAAATGCTCTAGTCAACAATAACGTGGCCAATTAATAAATAAAGAAAGAAATCAAAGACTTTTTAGGATCTAATGAAAATGAAAGCACAACATACTGAAACTTATGGGACCCGATGAAAGCAGAGCTAAGAGGAAAACTCATAGCTCTGAGTGCCTCCTTGAGAGCATACATTAGCAGCTTGACAGCACACCTAAAAGTTCTAGAAGAAAAGGAAGCAAATACAACCAAGAGGAGTAGAAGGCAGGACATATTCAAACTCAGGGCAGAAATCAAATAAGTAGAAAAAATAAGAACTGTACAAAGAATCAACAAAACCAGGAGCTGGTTCTTTGAGAAAAATCAACAAGATAGATAAATCCTTAGCTGAACTAACCAGAGGGCACAGAGAGTGTATCTAAATTAACAAAATCAGAAATGAAACGGGAGACATAACAACAGAATCTGAGCAAATTCAAAAAATCTTCTGATCCTAGTGAAGGAATTAAAATGAAAACTTCATAAAAACTACAAAAGAGCAGTAGACAAATGGACAGGACAAAATGGGCCTGAGTTATGCCCGGGCAAGCCTGAAAACAAGGTCATGGGATTGTTCCAGGAACTAGCTAGCCACTACCAAACTCCCTGCTCTACACATAGAGATAAGATGCTCTCCTACATTATGAACATTCCAGCCCACACGTACTGCTTGCTGATATGACCTTGTAACCATTTCCCTTGTGGATGTATGAATTAACCAATCAAGTATAATCACGCCGAATCCCCTTGCCTTCCCCTATAAAAATCCTTGAATTTTGAGTCTTGGGGTCGACTCCTCTGTCTCCTGTGTGAGATACGAGCTGTCCCAGAGCTCTGATAATAAACTGCCTCATGTGCTTTACATCAAGAGCCGGTCTCTCGCGTTTTTTGGGGGAGTACAATCCCACGACTGGAGTGGGGTCTCCCGAGAGGGGGTCGTACACTAGTACAAAAGCCTATATTCAACAAATCTGGAAAATCTGGATGAAATGGACACTTTTCTCCACAAATACCAGATAACAAAGTTAAATCAGGATCAGATAAACAATCTGAACAGTTCTATAACTTCTAAAGAAATAGAACCAGTTATTAAAACTCTCCCAACCAAAAACAAAACAAAACAAAACAAACAAACAAACAAACAAACAAACAAAGAGGAACAGTTGCGTTTAGTGCAGAATTCTATCAGACCTTCATAGAAGATGTCATACCAATACTATCCAAACTATCCCACAAAATAGAAACTGAAGCAGCACTACCCAATTACTTCTATGAAGCCAGAATTACGCTTATACCTAAAACAAAGAAAGAAAACCTCAAACCAATTTCCCTTATTAATATTGATGCAAAAATACTCCATAAAGTTCTTACAAACCGAATCCAAGTACATATCAAAACCATTATCCATCATGATCAAGTAGGCGTCATCCAGGGATGTAGGCATGGTTCAGTATATGGAAGTCCATCAATATTCTCCACTATGTAAACAAACTCAAAGGGGGAAAATATGTATGAGAAAGCATTTGACAAATCTTAATGCCCTTTCATGTTAGAAGTCTTGGAAAGATCAAGAATTCAAAGCCCATACCTAAACTTATTAAAAACAATATACAACAAACCAATAACTGACATCAAACTAAATGGAGAGAAATTTGAAGCAATCCCATTAAAACCAACTTCAACAAAGTTTCTGGATATGAAATTAACTCAAACAAATCAGTAGCCTTCCTCTACTCAAAGGATAAACTGGCTGAGAAAGAAATTAAGGAAATGACATCCTTCACAATAGTTACACAAAATATAAAATATATCAGTGTGTCTCTGACCAAGCAAGTGAAAAATCTTTATGACAAGAACTTCAAGTCTTTGAAGAAAGAAATTGAAGAAGATCTCAGTAGATGGAAAGATCTCCCATACTCATGGATTAGCAGGATTAGTATAGTTAAAAATGGCCATTTTGTCCAAAAGCAATCTACAGATTCAATGCAATCTCCATCAAAATGCCAACTCAACTCTTCATAGAGTTAGAAAGAGCAATTTGAAAATTCATTGTGAATAGCAAAAAACCTAGGATAGCAAAAACTATCCTCAACAATAAAAGATCTGGGGAAATCACCATCCGTGACCTCAAGCAGGATTACAAAGCAATAGAGATAAAGAATTTATAGAGTGTCACATGGAATTGTAAGGGAACATAAGTCATTTACTCCCCAAGTTGTTTCTGTTCATGTTGTTTCATCACAGAAATATAAACCCTAACTAAATCACACAAAGAAGGAAACCCTATCTAAGACTCCTAAGGAAAAAGTTGACAATGTTATATCAGATGGTAATAGTTATTTTCTTACTCTTGTAAACCTGATCAATGTTTATGGTAAAAGTATTTTGTAGGAATACACTCCTGTTATTTTTGGTCTGAGTTCTACTTAGTTGTATCCTCTGTAGTTCATTTTGGACTTGATCATATTTGTTACACAGCCTGACACAACTTGATAAATAGCAAATTTCATTGACAGCAGATAAATCAGATGTGCAAGAAAAATATCGCTTTATTTTACATGAGGCCCTTGGTTTTGCTTCCCATCACTTCTTGAATGTCATCAATTTTTATGAGAAACCTTTTAAAATGTCACATTTTAAATTTGTTAATTAACAGATGATAGTGATGGTATACAAAATTACAATAAACTCTTCATGCAGGAGACCTTATCACCAATGTGATAATAACACTATGAAATGTTAAAGTCAAAATTTGATGCATAGCTGTTTAAAATATAGAAATCTCTTAGATGTCCTTAATACTATGCCCAATTATTCAAATGCAGTTATATCTAAAATATTACATTTCCTTAAATTATCATTTGGTCTAAGGGTAATCTCAGCTATATATATATATATATATATACATATATATATATATGTAATCCTTTACTGTTTATTATATAAAAGTGTTGGCCAAACATACATTTTACATTTTAATTAATTAATTTATTTTATATCCTAACCACAGTTTCCCCTCCCTCTTCTCCATGCGGTCTTCCCCCTCACATACCCTCTCAAACCACTCAGAAATTGGAAGGTCTCCCCTGGATATAAACTAGAATGCCATATCAAGTTGCAGTAACACTAGGTGCAACTTCTCTTATCAAGGCAAAAAAAGGTAGCCTAGAGGGGGAAGGGGTCCCTAAGGCAGGAAATAGACTTCAAGACAACACTTTCATGCAGATATTTTAAAATATTCTCAGTTGGTATTTTCCATCTGATTTTTTTTGACTTTTTTATTTTTTATTGAAAATAAAATTATTTTTATATAATATATTTTCTGATCAGTTTCCCTCCCTCATCTCCTCCCAACACCTCCCTATACCCTTCTTAGAAAAAAAACAAGCAAATATAAAAGGCAAACAAACAGGGCTAAAACAAAAACAAATAAAAGAAAATCAAAAGGAACTGAGAAGAGCTTGGGAGAAACCCAGACCCACAGACATGTAACTCATTTCACACCCATGGAAATTCATGGAAACAATAATATATAAACAAAAACCGGTATTCCATCTGATTTTTACATGAATGTCTTACATTAATTGTCATTGGAGAATAGCTGCAGAACAATAATATCATTAACCTGATATTATATCATTGATATATATCATCATACAATGGACATGATTTGTAGTCATTAATCACTAAATCTGACTTATTGGGGTGGTTTCTATCAGACTTCTCTACCATTAAATTAGTTCCTCATCTACTACATTTGAAGAGAACCTGTTTTAGGATGCTCAGACAGAAGTTGGGAGTTATGCCTCTACATTTTCAAACTTACATTCATAACTTGACGACAATATTGCTAAGTTGTGTTCCATTAGTAAAATGTAATCTGAGTTCTCATTCATAAATGAAGGTTTATAACTACTCGTTCATACTTAACAAAATTGGAGACAATGACAATGTGCTTCACAGTAAGCTTAACAGGCTGAAATATATCTGTTATTATAAGATTATTATTCTATAACGAAAGGAAATAATAAACTGAAACAAGAAAAATTAGTTGTTGGATCAATTTTAAATATTCGTGAAAGAAACCAATCTCATGTGCTATATACTCAATTTTATTTGTGTGACATTCTAGAAACAGAATAAAATATAATTATAAAAATACAGTACTAGATAATAAGCTGCACAGAACTTCATCATACAAAAAATGGACCAAAATGCAATTGATAATTTAGATCAAACCTGGAGCGTTGTCCTTACTTTACTCTTTAGCCATCCAAATACTAATTTTTGTTTTCCAAAAAATATAAGAATAGAATGCATATATAAAAATAAATAACTGTAGAAAACAATCTCACTAACTTCAGGGAATGAGTGAAGTTTTAATGATAAACATGCAAGATTTTTCTTATATAAACACTGCATTGCAATCATCAAAGTTGTTCCCAGAAGTGCACTTGTAAAAAGAGTGATAGATCTCTAAATTTATGGAAGAATTTAATAGTTACCTTTGTTGATGGTGGATTGTGGAAGCTAGTCTTAAAATTTGGAATGTAAGGTTATGGTAAGGCTAAGGATTTGGGTATCACAGTCTTTATGACAATAGATCAGAATAGAATGTGTTAATCATATGATTATCATAGTGTGGATTAAAGTCAAATAATGGTTGTACTGCCTGGTTTTGTATGTAAACTGGACACATGCTAGAGTCAGCACAGAGAAAGGAGCCTCAGTTGAAGAAATGCCTCCATGTGCTCTAGGTGTAGCAAGTTTTCTCAAGTAGTGATCGATGAGGGAGCACTGACTGTGGGTGCAATTCCTGTCCTGGTAAGCTTTGATTTGAATAGAAAGCAGACTGAGCAAGCTGAGGGAGGCAAGCCAGTAAATAGTACCCTCCACTGCCTCGGCTTCAGCTCCAGACTAGAGGTTCCAGGCCTGTTTGAATTCCTGTCCTGACTTTCTCCAATAATGGTTTGGGATCTAGAAGCTTAAACCTCATGGTGTTTCATCATAGCGATAGCAACTCTTACAAAGACAGTACGTAAATGGATAGTAAATAAGCAACCAAGCAGTGAAGGTAGCAAATGTATTGTTGCAAGACACACACACACACACACACACACACACACACACACACACACACATACACACACACATACACACACACACATACACACACACACACACACAGACACACACAGACACAACTGAAAACATAAGTACCATAGTACCATGTGCTCTAGTGTCATTTGGATATTCATTTTCAGGGATGAGCATTTAGTGTTTGATAACCAAGTGTGCTCTTCTCTTTGAAACGCCTTGCCCCATTCTCAGCATTTCATATTTGCCTGCAGTTATTCGTGTAGGACTAAGAACTCCTTGGCTTTTCCCTCATCTACTGTATCATGTCTACAATTATTGTGATACACTGGTAGTCAGTAAAAGGCTCAATGCTGTGCAATTTGTTTTCACTCATTTCGTAATGAAAATTGTCTCTTTTACTGTTTACCATTTGGATTGTAATTTTGTTTACTTCCTCTTAGTTTATTGGTCCTACAGAGCTTCATTCAATGCAACTACTTTACCGTTCATCACTTTCATTGACCTTTAGATTTTATTGTCAATATTCAGATTGCCCAGCCCCATCAAAATATTCGCTTCTGCATCTGCCTCCTAATAATATCATTTACTAACAGATGAGATACTTGTACTACTCTTACAAGTGCAATTACAAAACACCATATCAAATGCACAAAAATATGCAGAAAAGTTGATTACTGTAACGTGTTCTAATAGTTATTATTTTTTCATGATTTCTATTGTGTTTTAATATTAAATGTTTACCACTATGTTTCTCTATTTGAAATTTCATTATCTTGGAGAATTCATTGAATATATGTTGCTTTCCTTTAATTCAGGCGATTAAACAAAATCACAGGATGAGTTTAAAGGAAAAAGGATGACCTGAAAGATTCTCCATTAATATATTTAATGATGCTTTTATTTTTTTTTTTATTAACTTGAGTATTTCTTATATACATTTCGAGTGTTATTCCCTTTCCCGGTTTCCGGGCAAACATCCCCCTCCCCCCTCCCCTTCCTTATGGGTGTCCCCCTCCCAGCCCTCCCCCCATTGCCACCCTCCCCCCATAGACTAGTTCACGGGGGGTTCAGTCTTAGCAGGACCCAGGGCTTCCCCTTCCACTGGTGCTCTTACTAGGATATTCATTGCTACCTATGGGGTCAGAGTCCAGGGTCAGTCCATGTATAGTCTTTAGGTAGTGGCTTAGTCCCTGGAAGCTCTGGTTGCTTGGCATTGTTGTACTTTTGGGGTCTCGAGCCCCTTCAAGCTCTTCCAGTTCTTTCTCTGATTCCTTCAATAGGGGACCTATTCTCAGTTCAGTGGTTTGCTGCTGGCATTCGCCTCTGTATTTGCTGTATTCTGGCTGTGTCTCTCAGGAGCGATCTACATCCGGCTCCTGTCGATCTGCACTTCTTTGCTTCATCCATCTTGTCTAATTGGGTGGCTGTATATGTATGGGCCACATGTGGGGCAGGCTCTGAATGGGTGTTCCTTCAGTCTCTGTTTTAATCTTTGCCTCTCCCTTCCCTGCCAAGGGTATTCTTTTTCCTCATTTAAAGAAGGAGTGAAGCATTCACATTTTGATCATCCGTCTTGAGTTTCGTTTGTTCTAGGGATCTAGGGTAATTCAAGCATTTGGGCTAATAGCCACTTATCAATGAGTGCATACCATGTATGTCTTTCTGTGATTGGGTTAGCTCACTCAGGATGATATTTTCCAGTTCCAACCATTTGCCTACGAATTTCATAAACTCGTTGTTTTTGATAGCTGAGTAATATTCCATTGTGTAGATGTACCACATTTTCTGTATCCATTCCTCTGTTGAAGGGCATCTGGGTTCTTTCCATTTTCTGGCTATTATAAATAAGGCTGCGATGAACATAGTGGAGCACGTGTCTCTTTTATATGTTGAGGCATCTTTTGAGTATATGCCCAAGAGAGGTATAGCTGGATCCTCAGGCAGTTCAATGTCCAATTTTCTGAGGAACCTCCAGACTGATTTCCAGAATGGTTTTACTAGTCTGCAATCCCACCAACAATGGAGGAGTGTTCCTCTTTCTCCACATCCTCGCCAGCATCTGCTGTCACCTGAGTTTTTGATCTTAGCCAATCGCACTGGTGTGAGGTGAAATCTCAGGGTTGTTTTGATTTGCATTTCCCTTATGACTAAAGATGTTGAACATTTCTTTAGGTGTTTCTCAGCCATTCGGCATTCCTCAGCTGTGAATTCTTTGTTTAGCTCTGAACCCCATTTTTTAATAGGGTTATTTGTTTCCCTGCGGTCTAACTTCTTGCTTTTAAATGTGAATGTTTCAGCATCAATAAAATGTAGTTAGGATTTAGAAATATTCAATGTTTCAAAGGAAGGATTACTCAATTTGGTGTTTCTGACTATTTGAGAGTAATGTAATAGTAAATAGGTCCAAATGTTATTTCATGGCTTACAAAGGAGGGGACAAAATTGTATCACACAGGCTATTTATTGTATTAATTAGATAAAACTTTCACTAGTTACTAAAAAAATACATAGGAAAAGTATGCAATAAATGTGATTATATTGGCAATTTTTATCAAAATAAAAGTTAATTATATCTAAGTAAAGACCAATTAATATTAGCAAGTTCAACATGCATATAATGTTTTTTGTACATACATTTATTTGGGGGGTTGCATGTCCTACTGCATAAGTGTTGAGGTTAGAGAACTACTTTTTGGAGTCGTTATCTTCCTCTTCTACCACATGGAGTAGAGGGATAGAACACAGGCTACAGGGCTTGATGGGTGGCAGAATCATTATCCACTTTCTGAGTTATCTTGAAGACCAAATCAAAATATTCCAAAAAATTGATATCAAGTTGCTAAGAATATATTAATCAATCTTGAAGGTTATTGAAGAAGAACCCACCCCTTGACAAACACACACACGCGTGTGCGCACACACACACACACACACACACACACACACACACACAAACACAGAAAGAGAGAGAGAGAGAGAGAGAGAGAGAGAGAGAGAGAGCAGTTTCTAAAACCAGAACCGAAACTGAGAGTCTAACTACCAAACCAAAGAATAGGACCTAAGACTTAACCCTAGCATAGTGTTTCTCAATCTGTGTATTCCAACCCCTTGGGAGTCACATATAAGATAACATGCATATCACAGATTAGATATTTAAATTATAATTTATAACAGTAGCGAAACTACAGTTATGGCATAACAACAAAATACTCTCATGGTTGGGGTCACCATAGCTTGATGAACTATATTAAATGGTCACAGCACAAGGAAAGTTATAAAACACTAGTAGTAGATGTAAATATCATAATCAAATCAGCCTTGCATATCAGAAGGTCTCAATTTAGCTGAACATTTTTTGGTAAAGATCAAGGGCATGCCGTTTTTCTCTCCTGTAGTAGGTAGTCCACAGAAGCATGTCATGAACCTGGACAAAGTAATGCTCTCAGGGAAAGCTGCCTGCCTCGGAGACTTCAGAAGTAATAAGACGAACACATAAAATACAGATCAGATCAAATTAATGACCTCCCTGGACATTGTGCATTCTCACTCCCAGGTAATGGACATTTTTTTTTACAATGGTCCCTTTGTCCCCTTTTTATTCGCATCATTCAGAGTGAACCACCTAAGTCTGTGCATATGAGTCGTCTACACCTAATCATCATGCATCATCTTAAGTCTATCAAAGGACATCACCAGAACCGGGAGTCAAAGAGGAATCCAAGAGATATTCTGCCTTCTCTCTTGTTTTCTTCTTATGAAATATAAAGTTAGAAACTTTGAAATCTCCCATTATGTTCATTTTCATGTCTGTCTAAAGGTGTTAAAGTAGAGGTTGTATAAGTAAACTTTAACCATCCCGGGTAGGAAACTACTTTTTCTTTTGTTCAAATATTTGGTACTAACTTCTATCCAAACTGTCCATAAATGAACCAAAGTCATTGGAGGACAAGAGAAATCTACATGATTGTTTGTGTGTGATGTCTTGGAGTGATTTTAGTATTTGAAGTTGAATCATGTCTTATTTCTTCTTATTTACTCACTAGTTATGTGTTCATTAATGTATATGAAGAATGTAATGTAATTCAGGACATGATATCCTACAGTAGAATGTTATGTCATTCTAAGTTATTTGAATCAACGATTGCAAAGACCTTATAAATCAAGTCTCCCTGGCAACCTGCTCTACACACTCATTTTCTTCCCCTCTTCATCTTTTACGGTGAGTCATGAAACTCAACATTCTCTTCTTTAAATTAGATCACAGAAAGTAAAACTCCTTTTTGCAAAAAAGCAAACTACAAAACAGAAAGGTCACCCCTCTTCTTTCTCCTTTGGAGACTCACTGTAGAGTGTCCTAACTGAGAGGAAGGCATACTACACAGAGCCACTATGAAAAATTTGGCAGTTTTTGTGGGTTCTCCTTCTCCTCACTCCAGTGTTATTAAACCAAACCCTCTCATGTAGGCACATCTTTACGAGGCCGATCATTCTTCACCAATACTAATCATCTATCTATCTATCTATCTATCTATCTATCTATCTATCTATCTATCTATATTTTTATCATTCATCTCTATCTCTATATATCACCTTTTCCATGAGTCTACTGCTCTTCATTCCTGAATTCTAGCATAACATTAGATTCTGAATATGGGAATTTGTTATGCTTTTCACTCATTAACCTGTCTCTATTTATTGGATTGTCAGAGGTGTCTCTATGAAAGTTAAGGAAAGAAAGTGCACCTTTTTTTCTCTTATACTAATAAAATAAATAAGAATAATAAAGGAAACACTTTATAAATGTTAAACTAGAAATACACCTACTCAAAATGTGAATTTAAGTTACAGAGAATAGACTGTTTTCCTTCATCATTAGTAAATTAGATGTTGGTCTATTTACCTGCTCTGGTCATGCAGGCACTATGATTTTTTTCTTGCACTTTCCTTGTGTAAATCATTACTCTGCTGTGTTCAGCTCCAAAAAACTCATCGGAATTCACAGTGTTTCCTAATTTCTGAGATACTAACCATAGATAAGTGTGGAGGATGTCAAGGTTAGCCCTGTGAAGGAAATAATGGGATGGAAAGCAAGGTGCCACAACTGCAGTGACTCCTGGGAGAGTCCCATCCATGGCATTATATCTAAGATAGCTTCTGGCACACTAGTGAGACAGCAAAAGGGAGCCAAGAACAGGGCTGTGGACAATTCTGCCGTCTTCAGGGACATTCTCACAGAGCATGATATTCCCCGCCTGTCCTTCTGAGGCAGGGTTCATTAAACACAGGGTTCATAGGAGCTCATTATTGGTGTGGTGAGATATGATTGGACAAGGATTTAGGGATCTGGGATTGGCTCAAACGCTGTATTTAAGCTTATGGACTGGGCAAGAAACTCAGATCTGCATTGTGATGCTTTTCTCTGGAGTCGGATTTCCCGGGATTCGTCATCCGAGTCCAACCCCTCTTATCCTAATCTTTGGTCCTGTTCCCACATGTAAGTATATGTATCCAAGTGCAAACCCGGTATTTAATTTATTACAGACCTATGCTTCTTACAAAATTCTGTAATAATATTCTATATTATTATATTCAATACTACTATTACTACTACTAATAATAATAAATATAGTGAATATGTTCAGTAATATTTTGACCATGGTATGTCCAGCCATTGTTATTTAATAAAACATCATTTATTTTTTGAAAATTTTATAAATGTATGATAGGTATCATGATATCTACCTGCCACTCAACCTATCCTTTGCCCCTTTGAGGTCATCAAATACATATTTTCCCAACTTCATGCCTTATTTATTTTCACTTGCTGAGTCCAACTAGTGCTTCCAATATGAAAATGGTTGTGGGCCTTGTTGGAGGAAGTTTGTCACTGTGGGGATGGTCTTTGAGATCCTCCTCTTAGCTGCCTGATGACAGTCTGCTTCTGGCTTTCTTTGAATGACTATGTAGGACTCTTATCTACTCTAGTCCATGCCTGCCCAGATGCTGCCGTGCTTCCTGCTTTAATGATAATGGACTGCATTTCTGAATCTGTAAGCCAGCTTCAATGAAACAATGTCCTTTTTGAGAGTTGCAAAGGAAATCCTAACTAAGACAAATTCTTACTTCCTTTTTAACCATTTTTCTCAATGTTCCATGAGCTTCAGAGGTAGAGAAGGAGATCTGAGCAATCATAGTTGCTTATTCCCAGTACCTTGAATTATTCTGAGTCTCTGCATTAACCAGTATTCCTCTGCAATGAAGGGTTAAAAGCAGCCCAAGTCTATGGGTATAAATATGAACATTTAGGGGACATTTTGACAACATTACCATTTAATGGAATGCTTATACAACTCTCTCTTTTTGGTTTTGACTTGTTTCTTTTTTGTTTTTGATTTTTGTTGCTGTTGTTTTGTTTTGTTTTTTGAAGTAGGATGTCTTAGTGTGTCCCTGGCTGTCCTGGAACTCACATAAAAGTTCTCACTAGGCCCTAACAGGGAATTTTGTTCAAGTTTTTAGTTCTAGATGTGAAATTTTTTTGTGGATCATACTTCAAAACCAATTAAGAAAGTAATTACACACAGAAAAAAACATATAGTATGCACTCATTGATAAGTGGATACTAGCCCAAATGCTCAAATTACCCTAGATGCACAGAATACATGAAACTCAAAAGATGACCAAAATGTGAAGGTTTCACTCCTTCTTTGAAAGGGAAAAAAGAATACCCTTAGGAGGGAATAGGGAGGCAAAGTTTAGAACAGAGGTAGAAGGAACACCTATTCAGAGCCTCCCCCACATGTGGCCCATACATATACAGCCACCAAACTAAATAAAATGGATGAAGCAAAGAAGTGCAGGCTGACAGGAACTGGATGTAGATCTCTCCTGAGAGACACAGCCAGAATATAGAAAATACATAGGCAAATGTCATCATTAAACCACTGAACTGAGAACAGGACCCCCATTGAAGGAATCTTACAAAGGACTGAAAGAGCTTGAAGGGTCTTGAGATCCCATATGAACAACAATGCCAACCAACCAGAGCTTCCAGGGACTAAACCACTACCCAAAGACTATGCATGGACTGACCCTGGGCTCCAACTGTATAGGTAGCAATGAATAGCCTAGTAAGGGCACCAGTGGAAGGGGAAGCCCTTGGTTCTGCCAAGACTGAACCCCTAGTGAACGTGATTGTTGTGGGGAGGGTGGTAATGGGGGGAGGATGGGGAGGTGAACACCCATAGAGAAGGGGAGAGGGAGGGGTTAGGGAGATGTTGTCACAGAAACCGGGAAAGGGAATAACAATTAAAATGTAAATAAGACATACTCCAGTTAATAAAGATGAAAAAAAAAAAGAAAGTAATTACATATCCCCACAAAACTATTGCACCTTTGGTTATAAGTAGAATGTTGTTGTCAAGATCGTAGCATGCAAAGCTCAAGGCTGGCAAGCTCTTTGATACCTTTCTGTCACAGTAGCCCAGCAAAGACCTACCAGCACTGTGAAAAATAGCCAGCAAGGGATTTCTTGATCTACCGGAGATTGATTTGACTGTGTCCAGCAACCAAAGTGTGTGAGGTTTTTAGTGCCAGGATCAATCTTGGGCTGATAGTGGCAACCCATAGTTATGGCAATCATCTGTATTCTTCTGGCTGTTTCTTATCCCCTACCTATACCCCTGAAGAGGTGTTATGTGCCTAGCACTGAGACTTTTCATAATCAAAGTCTTCTAGGAGCCATATTGTTTGCCTATAGAGAATACCCTTAATCAGAGTCTTTTTCAATGGGAGGAGAGGCCCTTGGTCCTGTGGAGGCTCGATGACCCAGTGTAGGGGAATACTAGGCAGGAGTGGGTAGGTATGTAGAAGAGCAGCCTCATAGAGGCAAATGGGGGAGGGGCATAGGATAGGAGTTTTGTGGATGGGAGACCAGGAAGGAGGACACAATTTGAAATGTAAAAGTATATAATAACCAATACATAAAGAAGAAATTTAACCAAAGCAAAAACAGTAATACTTTTGAAAACTCAAAGACAAATAGGTTTCCATAGCTTTGCTCATACATCTTTAGTTTTGGTTACCATTTCCTTACTGCAGTCTGTACTATATTCCTTATCACTTTCTGCTTAAATCTTTGGTTATTTCAGATTGACAGTAGGGAGAAAGAAGGGAAAGAGCATGAATGAAGCACTAAGGACACCAAGTTCCAATCCACATCTCACTTGGTCACATAAACCATAGATAATGCCTGTGTTGTTGTAATTGATTTGTTATTTATGTTTCAAACATTTGTTTAATTACTTGGGTGTGGGAATGCATAAACCTGTGGAGGGGAAGACATGTTTGTGCACACACATCCTCGAACTTGTGTGGAGGTCAGAGGACAATTGGAAGTAGTTGTTTCTCTCCCTTATTTGGGGTTTTCTGAAGATAGAACTCTGGACATCAAAGTTAGAAACAAGCCCCTTTATCTGCTGAACCATCTACGTATGTCAAATTCATTGTTTTAAATATTCAGAAAAACTAGTTCATAGTTAATTTTTGTACTATTTTACAATGAATTATAAGTCTTAATATTTTGTAAGTTTAAACATATAGAAAATCAGTATGGAGTCTCTAAAATCTTTCTCAGTGCTTTTTATCCCCCCTATTTTTACTTATTTATTTATTTACATTTCAAATATTGTCACCCTTCTTGGTTTCCCTGCCCAGACCTCACCATCCCAGCCCCTTTTCCTTTTGCGTCTATTAGAATGTTTCTCCACCCATCTACCAGCTCCTGCCTCATTGCTCTAGCATCCCCCTACTCTGGGGCATCAGGCCTACACAGGACTAAGGCCTTCCTTTCCCACTGATGCAAGATAAGGCTACATCCTCTCCTACATATGCAGCTAAAGCCATGGGTTTTTCCATGTGTACTCTTTGATGGTTTAGTCCCTGGGAGCTCTGGAGGTCTCCAGTAGTTGATATTGTTGTTCTTCCTATTTGTAAATGCTTTGTTAACTCCATAGGGGGAATCTGTCTTACAAACTAATCCTTGTCTCTTCCTTCCATTCACAATACTCACAGACAGCAATTCAAAAGGAACAGTCCCATCATCCTGCCTTTTATATTTGTCTGACAGTTCCCATCACCCAATACATACTGAACTGCTTTACTTTACAAATAGTTCACATTGGAGAATTAGTATATCAAAAGAGACTGAGCCAACATCAGAACTAGGATCTGTTTTTGCTGTCCATGACACACTGACTCCACTAATCATATTTTTTATACCCTACAATTTGATACCGATGCTATTCTGTAACTACTTCAGCTGCCTTCAAGTTCAGAGTGAAGAAAGCAATTAATTATATTTAAGAGCCACTATAGGACAGTGATTCAGACTTGACTCTGGAGATTGGTTTCCTAGATTGTAACCTTTAAACTTTAACCTTTCATTTTGTACTTGATATATGACCTCACCGATATCACTTAACTCAATTCATATTTAAGATATGAACATTGTAATGTTAATCATAGAATTTTTATTATTAAATTATGTGATGTTTCAATTTCGCCTATAGGACAATATCTTACACAAATAAAGATTTGACTATGTACTAGATATGAGTTTTGTTGGGTCTCTTATGATCTAATGAATGGCTAGGTACTAAAGAAAGAGCTGCATTAGAAACTCTATGTTTCTGCTTGGGGAGCAGGGAGTAGCTCAGTTAGTCTGGTACTTTCCTGCACAAAGTTCTACCTTTGATTAATAGTTCCTAGGAAATCTGGCACATGGGAAAATGGTGGCTAGAGCAGTTCAAAGACATCCTTAGATAGATAATGATTTTCAGGCCAGCCTAGGCCTTCTCCTTTCTCCCACTCTTTCTCTCCTGCTTCTCCCTCTCCTTCTAAAATCTGTTCCTGCCTCCCTTCCTTCTCATGCAATGACAAGTCTCATTTTATCTTGTCTGACTTCACCTGCATAACGACATCAACATACAAATGTCATCACAAGTCTACTTGTAAGAAATTAATTACCAGCACAATAGTATTTGGAAATACTATAAATATTTTAAGGGTGGTGCCTTTTGAAAGGTACTTATATCACTGGAGATTTTTCTAATAAAAGAGTATGTAGAACTTCATTTGGGCTGTGTACTGTTCCCCCAACTTCTAAACATAAGAGAGCTTGACCTTTGAGCCTGATATATGCTCTCACTAAGATTTGTCACCCTCAGTTGAGGGTCATGCAAATGGTGTCACTCTGCTTTGATTTCATTCTCCAAATTGCAAATTATAGGTTCCATAAATCCTCTGTCTTTACTTTAATGGGTTCATTTTACAATAAATTCAAGACAGGTTCATATAGAACATGTGAACACTGACAGGAAGGTACTATTTCAGTTTATGGTAAGAAAATAGTAAGGATACAAGTAAATGTTTTAAAGCATAATCAAACAGAAACATTAATGTTGTTGTTTTAATAAATAGAATTATCCTAGCATTTCAAATCATAGTGCATTATTTAGAAAGATTAAGTAAAACCGAGTTATTTATTTTGATAATGCCTCACTTACCAATCATTGTAAATGTATTCAATTATTGCTAAGGGACATGTTGAAATTGAATTCGATTTAGCTGTTTATATTTAAAATATGTCTAGCATACTTGCATGGTGAGGTCTATGGACAATTATGCGTTTTCATATCTTCTGTGCTTTTTGGAAGAGAGCTGCCTTAATGAAATCTTTATGAAGTTTCCATACTTATTAGATGGAAGCACAATGTGAAATTTCTCATGGCTTTTTAGTTACTTGTTAAAGTGATAGAAATATGATCCTGAAATGGATGTACTGTCACCACATATTGTGATGACTCTGTCACTTCTGAGACATTATAACATTAATGGTGTTTACTCATTTAGTTAAAAGTAGAAAGAGAAAAACCTTCCTCTTTCACCTTGACAATAAAAGTTTGATTAAAAACTGATTATATAACAAGGACCACAGAATCAATCATTTCTTAGTACATAATTCCAGGAAGAATGCAATTATCATTAACCAAAGCCTAGTAGTTATTGATGAATAGCAAAGGTCTGGAGAGCAGGGCGTACTTAAGTTAGCTTCATGTGTTGAACTTTGTACAAGACCACATGTGACATACTCACAATTGCTTAATACTGGGAAATACACATGTTTGGTAGGGGAATATCTATCTGATTTCTGATAAATTGAATAATATCATATTTCAGCACTGTAAGTGGCTTCCATGTTTCTTGTGGGGAAACATCTCATTTCAGATGTTAATCCCAGAGAAGTTTCTCAAAATGCATGTTTTTTTTCCCTAAATGGTGATATTCACTGTGTGATTATGCCTATGACCTCTGTCACTTTAGCTTTTTAGGGCAGACAACGGGAAGGGAAGCTATTCTATGGAGGCACATGAGGCTAGGAGTGGATTTAGCTCTAATTGGGCTAGAATTAGTCACTCCTATACAAATGGATGGGATTAGTCACTCACCAATTTCATTTTAATGAAGTCTGAGAAATGGGTCTTCCTGATTTCCTTGTGAGGCCATCTGGGTATACATACAAGGAAAACAACAGTATTTTGACCTTTTTTTCAATGTCAATTAGATCTGAAAATATATCTGTAAACTATTATGTAGCCTTTCAGGTGACATTAGAAAATATGTTTCTAATATTTTCTATCACAGTTTCATATTCTCATGCAAATATTCCTTATTTCCTCAGGTTTTAAATATAAATAAAAGTATTTTTAAGAATTTAAGATTTGAGATGTGAAAAGTTTATCCTTTCCTCAGGTATTATGTCTGAATTAAAAGAATTTTATTAAGTCTCATGGATTGTTACAGTCAATATTTTTCAAAAAAAAAAAAGAACAACCCATGAATCACTGTTATAATTATTTATGGAAAAAATCTTATGTTGTAAAAGGTAATTGTAAACAAGTATAAATATACTCCTCAAGATGCTGAGATAGGTGGCATTGCATGTTTGAGAATTACCTAAGCTATTGAGTGAGATCAATGCTACCCTAGACAAGGTAGCAAAACTCTCGTCTTCAAATTAAAAAATAAATCTAAAAGATTTAAGATTTAAGATTTAAAAATATTTCTATTAGAATCCTCTTTAATAATCATGTTTAAACTTTAATGATATCAAACTATAACAATGATTATGCTTCTCTCAAACAGTATATGTTTTAAAGTAAATTTAATTTTCTGTTACAAAGTAACATAATTATAAAAAGTGTATGATTATACAGAGAGTAAATGTCTTAAAAATAAAAAGTAGGTAGTGAAATATTTTTATTTAAACATTCTCCAGACATAAATTACCAACTGAATTTCAGACAGGTTTTTATTAAGTCAACCTAATGAAGTTTAAATAACTTCATATTGATAATCAGTATTTCAAAAACTACCTTGACTGAAAACAATATCCTAATGAAGGAGTCTTATAACTGTATTTTATCATTCTTAAAGCAATTTCATGTGAACATTTAGAAATCCTGCTACCTTCTTCTTATCTTATAATCAATCCTTTCAAGTTCTATTGGATACATTATCAACAGGAGCCAGAGGACACAACTGTAGAAAGTAAAATTAATTGAAAATGATCCTCTGATTCATATATTTTCAATGTTCATAATATTTCTCGTCATGTTTCCCCTCTGTTGCTAAGTAGTTTCCCATATTGTTAAGCATCCTCCTCAGGGAAAATATGATTAGCACAGACTTTATTTGAGCATGTTTGCTCATGTGTTTTTCTGCCTTGTATTTGCTATTTCTTCGTTTCATTATGTGCCTGTCATAATCAAACTCTTTTATTTCTACTACACTGTGAAGTTTTGAATACTTCAGTCAATGTTTTCAATATTCAGTACTTTCCATTATTCTTTGTATGAATATTTTGTGCAATATTAATGTGGTTGGCCTAAAAAACTGACATCTGAAATTCGAAATGATAGAAACATCCTTCAAGGCAGAGTGGTAACTTAACTATGTGGACTTGGCTTTCCGAGTTCTCAGGAGCTGTAGAGAGGCTTTTGTTTTATGAAATGAGTTTGAGTACTTTAGGTGAATCTCCATGAGACATGCCATCCTTCTGTTTGCTCAAAAAACAAACAAAAAACAAAAAAATGCAAAAACAAAAACAAAAGGAACAAACAAACAGACAAACACAATCTGTCGAAGTCTCAAAGTCCCAAGTTACAACAAAAATACAGTCTATTTGGAATTGCACTTTAAAGAAGCAGACACAAAAATTTACCAATGGCACATACTAAGATGTTAACCTGAGAGACTAAGATCCAAGCTAGAAGCAAAAGATAGAATGGGGGTATCTTAGAAAAGTTGAAAATATGTGGAAAAGTTATATTAGTAACCCAGGTGAAGAGTTGCAATAGAGTCAGAAAGTTATTTTAATAATGGCCAAGTGGCATCCCATCATATAGAGATTTGCTTTACTATATCATATTATAAAGGGCTTTCTGATTCAGAAGTTTTAGAGGGGTTGTAAAAATTTACATACTTCAAGGATACCCAAAACATATTCAAGTGATTCACTTATAATTTTCAGTCAGTGCCTAGAAGCAAAAGAGTAATTGAGAAATATCTGATTTTTTGTAAAGATTAAAACTCAATGCCTATCAGAGATATTTTAAGGTAGAGGTCAAATACTTCAATAATGTTTATATTTGTTAAATAGTTTAAAGAAAACAACAAAATATAGAATATGCTTCAAAATTGAGTCTAATAATTTAACAAAACCAAAACAAATCTTTGAGGCTCGGGAATAAACAATAAAGCTCAATTTGTAGAGTGCCTGCCCAGAATGCATGAGGTGCTGTTTTTGATCTCCACCATTCCATAAATAAAACATGAAGGATCACCCCTTTAATCCTAGTATTTAAGAGGTCAAAGTAAGAGGATCAGATGTTCAAAGTAATCCTTGGTTACACAAGTGTCTTCAAAATCAGCCTTTACTACAAAAGACCCCTTCTCCAAAAAATGCTTTCTAAGCTGAGATAATTCTATCAGCACTTTACAATATTACTTGAAATTGTAGTTTGGTATCCTGAAGTGAGCAAGGGAGTTTAATGTGGAAAAAAAAAAAGGATTAAGGCGGAACAAAGAACATTAAGATTGGTAAAGTCATAAGGAATCACCATATATATAATATATATATATATACATATATATATGTGTGTGTGTGTGTGTGTGTGTGTGTGTGTGTGTGTGAATATGTATGTATACATCTTACATACAGTTCACACAAAAAACCCAGTACTAATCATGAGAAGACCCCTTTCAAGCTGTTGTTCAGGGTGATCCAAGTAACTCTCCAGACAACACAGCCTATTGCTACTTACTGCATCTGGATACATTTCAGAGTTTGAAGGTTACTTAATAATGATCACCAAGGCTGTAAATGAGCAATATTGGCACTTATATGTTGATACTGTCTTAGTCTTCTATTAATGCAAAGAAATTCTATGACCCCAGCAACTCTTATCAAGGAAAACATTTAAGTGGGGCTAACTTACAGTTTCAGAAATGTAGTCCGTTATCATCACGGCAGAAAGTATTGTAGCATATAGGCAGACATGGTGCTGGATAGTTAGCTGAGAGTTCTACATCTGATTGCCAAGGATCAAGAAGAAATCTCAAGGTCTGGCTGGACTTCTGATATCTTAAAGTCCAACCACAGTGATGCACTTCCTTGATCGAGGCCTTATCTAGTCTACCAAGGCCACATGTCATCATTCTTTCAAATAGTGCCTTGTGAGACTGTGGGGCACTATTTTATTAAAAACCACCACAGTAACCTTAGCAGTTAACTACGGAGGTTCAGCTGCAATGCTGATCCATGTGCTGCTGATATTCTCTCCCAGAGTCAAACTAGAATTGGCCAGTATGGTTAGAGAATACTGACACTGGGTCAGGGAATGAAGCGAGCCAAGGAGAAAGAGACAGCTCTACATCTGGCCACCTGAGAGCTAATGAGATACTGGGAGGCCGGTGTAAAGTTCTGCCTAGTTCCTGCACTTACCTGATTCCTGGGGAGTCTGTGTCATTGACTCTGTGCCTTCTTATCCCTGACTCCAAGGGTCCTGGTTAGGGTGACAAGCAATAGTGACTAACAGCTGTCTAGTCTAATTGGATTTAAAGTTCACGCAACAGGAGAGAAATCATGCCTGATACCAGAAGCTTAGCCAACTACCAAGGCCTAGTGATGCTATGGATTAACAAGGGAAACTAACGCAGCCACTTGTTATGATCAGCACAATTTATTAACTACATGCTTACACTGTATCTTTATACTCACATGTTAAATGTTCTGACTCCCTTCATCACAAAGCTTCTTTCGAGAGTAAATGAAGACCATTAAAGAAAACAGTAAGTGGACACCTAACATGTGTCAATCAATTTAGGGGAGCCCAATGGATATATTTGTAATTTAGTTCCCAGTTCTAGGACTCAGCAAACATTTTAAAGATGGGGCAGAATGAGTGTAAGAACCAGAATAGCAGACAGTGTTCTATACTTCTCGTAGAAAGGGTTGCATAAAGAAGTTTGAAACAATGACATTATCCATAGACATGATAACACAAAAAAGGGGCCTATTCCTGCACCAATACTACAGTTATTAATGATTGCTGAGAGAGAAAGACAGATTCTCTCAGGGATGAGTTCTCTGTTTGATTATACAATACAAAGTTTTCAACTCTGAAACAATGCACACACAGACTACAGAAGTGGACCCAGGATTTATTTGTTTTGTTTGTGAGTGTATACAATTTTAAAATTGGGTGAAATTAATAATCAAAGAAACTAAGAAATCTGAGAGTGGGGAGTTTGGAGGAGAGTTGAAAGAAGGGCACATGGGAAGACGTCCTGTCAGAAAAGAGAAGGAGAGTGATGCAGTTATAATTTTATTAAATATATATCAAAAATAAAAATAGTTCCAGTTTTTAATAGGGACTGGTATGTTCAGCTGCATGAAAGTATAATCTATAAAACTCACATTATTAATTTTTTTATTATTTATAAGAATGTTCTTTTAAGAAAATATTAAGTGTATGATATAACTTCTTACTTATCATAAATTTATGTTTATTTGAGACAAGATTGAGCAATCTTGTCTGTAAAGGAAGAATGCATTGGCAATTGTGAAAATGTGAATGTACTGCCCAGAGCCTGATTCTAAATCATAGTTCATGACTAAAGGATACTTTCTTATAGTAACCTTGTCCTTTGGTTTTCATAGTCTTTTTTTCTGTCTTCCATGATGCTCCCTGAATCTTAGGTAGAAGTCATGTGATGTAGAAATAGCAGTTGATTCCTTAGCTGTGGCCACATCTTTACATCCTAATCAGGAGCTCTGTAGTAGCCTGAGACTGCAAAAAGAATAGGATATCTTGTGGAATTCTCTGATATCCTAGGGTTGCTGGAAGAAGATACTTCAATGAGGAATAAAAGCTATAAATTTGTTTACATTAAACATAGATATTAATAAACATGAAGCTACATTTAAGAAAAGGACAGTAATATGTTCTCTTCTAGGAATTGTGATATATGTAGCCATGAATAATTAGCTAGTTTTATAGCACTAGGCATGAATTCTCTCCAACTGATTGGGTCTAATGTTCAATTAGACAGTTGATATATAATATGTGTAATTTTATAGAGGGAATTAAAAGAGGATTTTGTTAGCATGGCTTGTGGGGTACACTCTCCATAGTCCAGTAATGGCTGCCTCACAACACTAAAGTCAAAAATATAGTAGTTGACCATTGTAATCTGCTAATGAATTCCTGGTGGACAACTGGAGAGCTTTGGGTCCTCAGACAAGGAATTCTGACGTTGACAGTAACAGGATAGATAAATTTGGCAGAGAGAATGAGGCCATTGCTATATTTATTTTCATTTTCTCTTGCCACAAGAAAATCTGGTCCATATTTAGAATGAGTCTTTCTGCATCAAAAAATCTCCTTGAACCTTAGGTGGAAGTCATGTACTGTAAAAGTAGCAGAAAGTTATTCATGCAAGCACCAAGCTTCTCGGTTTTAGGTGATTCCAGATGTATTCAGGTTAAATACAAAGACAGACACAAAGTATAGCTGGTATCAGGTGTACTAGACTCTGTAATGAAGAAAATGTCTAATCCAAAGTAAACTCCTTTTCATTAAATTCTGTCATTTAGACAAAACCCAACGTTCCCTGGAAATTGTGAAGGAAGAGAAGGTTCCCTTCTATCAAAGGAATAATCTTCCTTAACAATGCAGAAGTGATGAATGTCTATCTGTGGTACCTTTTAGCATTCCAAAGTACTTGCTGGCCTCCAGGCTATCTCAGTATCACAAGTACCAGTTACAGAGTCCATGTTGGGATCCTGGCTCTTCTCCAACCTCATTCTACTTCTCCCAGGTTACGAGCTATACATTACGCATTCCTCCGTATGACCCTGCTTCCTTTTTGTTCTCTTGGCCTCTCTTTGCTCACTGCCCTTCTTCACTCTATTCTGCTTCTGTTTCTCTCGGCTGGGCATAGTCTACTGGCCATGTTCAGTCTACTTTCATTCTGGTTCTAAACTCTTCCAAATGCCTCTGGCTGTTTTATCCCTCATATCTACAATAAAAATCTTAACCTGAACCATACTTTGGAGCAGTCATATTATCAGTTTATATAGAACACTTGGCACTTTGGAAGCTCAGCTTGTTCACTATAAATAGCTAAATAGGGGGACAGTGTTATTATATATAGATGAATAACAACATGGATTTATTAAATATAGATAAACAAGATAAGCAAGGGGTCAGAGTTATTATATACAGAAGAATAATGAAGCAAGATTATCTAATTTGGTTAGGAGCAGACCCTGTTTTTGAGCAGGGTCCTATAGGGGTTGGTGAAAGCTATGGTGGACATTTTCTGTTCATATTATCACCCACACATAGATCCGAGGGTGACTTTGCTACCACTCTGAGCATCAGCTCCACCCAAAAGGGGGCTTGGCCACTTCCCATGAGTTTGAAGAACTGGGTTCTTGGCAAAACTCTTTGCCCATGTCAAAAATGCATTCTCTCAGGACTTCATTAATTTATATCTCCCTAAGCACACACACACGCACACACACTTGTACTCGCTCATGCAATAACACACACACACACACACACACACACACTTTAGAAGACACAACAGAATGTGGGTGAATTTGGAGGACAATGGGAGAAGGAGGAAAAGAAGTTTGAAAATACAGTGTATTTATTGTTGTAATAACTTTAATTAAAAATGAAAAACAACAAAAAACTGAATATTGCAATACACGTGAAACATCTCACACTATCTTGCAAAGCTAATATCCCATGCCCCTGCACTCCACCCTTGCCATAGAACCTATAGCCTCCCCCATGTGGAATTTTTGCCTTCTCTATTACACTAGTCCCAGGTACGTTATTGCTTCCTCTCTAAAAGTTTACCAATTCTCCTTCTCAAGTCTGTATTCATGGTAGATCTTTATCAACATTAATAAGCAATTTGCATGTTACCAAAACACTGTTGGCTGTCTCGGATATTTTGCTACAAAGAGTTTGACTTTTCTCACTGGTTTCATTGGAGATGAAGTGTTTTTAAATATTGACATCATCAGCTTTCTGACCATAGCTTGTGCATTCAAATCTTAAATGTGACTCTTCCAGTCTTGATACTAGAAACGTCATCTCTCTTTTCATATTTTAGTTTCTTAGTGATTTATAATTCTTTCACATTGCAAATAAAAGTTTGCTACCTATTTGGCACTTAAGAAAAGCCTCTTTAGCTGTAAGCTATCTCACAAAGCAAAACCTTACAATGGTGAATTCTCTCTCTCTCTCTCTCTCTCTCTCTCTCTCTCTCTCTCTCTCTCTCCCTCCCTCCTTCCCTCCCCTTCCCTTCTCCTCTCCCTCCCCCTCCCTTCTCTTCTCCCTTCCTCTCTTGCTTCTCTTACACACACAAACACACACACACACAAACACACACACACAGACACACACACACCGACAAACACATATGCACATGCACATGCACGCAAACACACTTCAATATTCCAGAAGAGACTAGATTACACACACTTGCTTCTTAAATGAGCATCTTGAAACACTTATAGAAATTACTGCTTGTTTATTATAACACTGCCTTTAGCTATAACTCCATAAAATGAGTTGTTGGTATTGCTAGAACTTTGGCAAAAATACTCATGAGTTAAATGGAAAGAGTAGGACAATTAGGATTATTCATTTGGCTCTGGGCAGTAGAAACCAAAATGTAGAGATACCAGTGTTTAATGAGAGGAAAATATCATTAGCAAGCAAAAGGGAAAATCTGCTCCCTGGAAGCTGTTTTAGGCATAAAGCATTTTGCCGTGAATCGTTCATAATCACTCATGTATTTCTCTCTCCTAGCTAACAATAAGTTTACCTTATTGTTGCCTTAGATGTCCTCCTGTCCTTCCCAAATGAAATATGGAAAGTTACCTCAAATAATTTTTAATTAAAAAATAAGATGACAAACATAAACTTAAGTTTTCATGCTCAAATGAAAACAAATAGTTACAAATCACATCATTTTATGACTTTAGTATTCTAAATTAGAATTCTCCAGAGAAACACAACAAACATTAGACAGAGCAAAGCAAAAGAGTTTCAGTGTAGATGTTCAGTGTGACTATTTACACAGTTTTAGGAGACAGGGAATGAGAGAGAGAGGGGAGGGCAGAGGGGAGAGGGAAGAAAAGGAGGGAGGGAAGGAGGGAAGGAGGGAGAAAAGAGAATTTTCATTCTGTGTTCTACCCAAGCTCCCAAAGCATTGGATAATAATGATATTGGTAAAGTTGGGTTTACTTTACTCAATACTACCTCAAATTCTATAATACCAGAAAGATCCTACAAAAATACCAGGAAATAATATTTTATTTGTTATATCCAGATCTTTTAGCCCAGTTATGTTTATCCACAATTAATAATTATTGTGATTTCTTGAAACCGTGGTAGCTTAAAATAGTACTAAATTAAAGTATCAGTAACAGAAGCATGCCAAATACCTAGTGAAACTTACTGTGTTGAAAAAAATACATTATACAAGATGACATGCAGGCTGCAGCTATGACAGTCTGTCACCTTGTGTTCTAGAAATTTTCGAAAAGGGAAGTTGTAGCTTGTCAAACTAGCCATCGCTCGGTGTCCTGAGACATTGTAGAGAGATTATGTTCGAGATGTCCAAACGTAGTACTGTAATCTTTTACCTCCTATAGAATTCTATTACTTAAAACTGTTGACTAAATCTAACATAGATTTTAGAATTTATAAGATATGCCAACCTTTGACAAAGATTTGCTGCAAAGTCATACTTCAATATTCATTAGTATATAGAGTAATGAAAATTCAAGAATATTTTTCAGAGATATTGGATTAATTCATGATTTAATTATTGGAAAATATTTAGTAAATGATATAATGTGGAAGATAAAACTTTAAGCAAAGCTTCTATTTGGACAACACATTCTTAAATCTAGAATCTATGATTCTTAGAACTTCTAACTATGGAACTTACAGTGTTAGGCAAATGAGGACGAATCATATTAAGAGGACATCAAAATAATGAACGACCATGAAAACATTCCATTCCTGTATTGGATATTACTTAGAATATTTCTACTTTTAAATTATTCAAATTATTATTTCAGCTCTACAGAAAAAAGGAAGCACAAAATTTGCAATTATGTAGATAGACTTGTAATATATTACATAAAGTCATACACTCTCAGAAAGAAAAATATATTCTCCATAATAAAATGCATGCACATCTTTGAATAGTACACATTTTTGAAAAAAAAAGAAAGGTAACTATTAAGTGATTAGAGAGGATTGCATGTGTGTAATAGACACTTGAGTCAGAAAAAGGACATGATTTAAATTGCTTTTCAAGTTTTAATTTTGTTGTGGATTTCTCACTTTTTAATTGGAGATAATCAACTATTTTTGATAGTAAAAATACACTGCTCAATATGAAGAAGATCCATCATTTCAGAACTGCTATTCTAAGAGTGTAGACCTTTTTCAAGGTGGACTTATTTGGTCCTGATTAATTTTCTGAATGTTCTATTTTAGTTTATTTTTGCATGCTTTCTATAGTATAAACATTAAAATTTCCAAATAATGAAAAAATCATAACGGAGTGAAAACATTTGTATGGTAAAATCCATCGCATCCAAAAATGATATAATACTGAAAATGCTAGTGAATAATTATGACACCGAGAGAAACTAGACTATGAAAAAATGAATAATTCAGATATAAAGTAATGTTATAAAATTCAATATGTGCCAAATTAAAGAAAACTGAACCATTGACATTAAATACCTTAAATGACATAAACTTTTTGAAATTATTGAAAGAAAATGAGTAATTATTGAGGAAATATCCCACTATTTATGAACAGATATAATGGGAAAAATTTTCCAGTGGCAGTTTCCTTTCAAAGCAAAATGTGTAGTTAAAGCAAATGACAGGAGAAAAGACACACAGAACAAAACAAAGCAACACCCCCCAAAATTCCTTCCATAACTTCTCACCCACCCTGATGAGCTCTACCTCAATATACCTCTGTATCATGAAAATGATTGCTGTAGTTCAAAACTGATAAGCAGAGCCTTGACCTTAGAGTGTTCCATTAATCCAGCACTGAGTGCCATAAATATAAACTCTTGGAGGGAAAGGATGAAAAGTCTCTGGGAATGCCAGGTGTGGGAAGAGGACAACTGCCTACGACGAGGCTGGCCACACTACACGTCTCTGAGATCATGCAGGAGACTTCATACTTGCAATGTCACATCAAGAGAAGAGACAACCGGGAAGAGGCCTCTTACGTACCTGTGATAGAAATTCTGAGTGGAAAGTTACCTCCTGGTGACAAATTGTTTCAGATGTCATATTCTGACACTCTTTGTACATTTGTAAAGTTAAAAGCTAGCTTCCATCATCCCCCCCTTGTGGGACAAGCCTTAATTATTGACTTAATTAATTTTACTGAAATTTTTGATGGTTTGGTAGGTAATAACGCCTTGGATATATACATATATATTTTTAGGTATATAATCAAATGTTTTTGTAACCATCATTTATCCAAATCTTTTATTCAGCTGTATAAGCACTAATGTAATTTTTAAAAATCAATGTATGATAGAATATATTTTCTCAAGAAGTATAATGTACCCTATGACTTATCATAGATGATATGAAGGAGATAACATAATATATGTATAGGATTCATGGCTGCACATAGTTTCATATATTCACTGTGGTTTACAAGGTACTACCATGAAGACTAACTCTTGTATAATATTAAAGCCTACATTCGAATTTTCTAAAACATCTTAACTCCAACCTTTCTCTCTTTCTTTTTTGTTAACTAGCCAAAATATAACACTTTATTGTAATGTTTCAGAAAACTAATATGCATGAAACTCTGGTTCATCGAAAACACAGATATGTTTGTGGTTTTGGCACCTTTTAAACTTAATATCTTGAAATACTTTTGCCATATACATGGAACCAGCCTATTTTTCAATGGCAGAGTCACCATAAACCTTATTTTAAAACCATAGCCAATGCGACTCCCAGGCATAATATAATAAACTATTTCCATCACCATTATTTTCAAAGACCTACTGGTATTCGTGGAAAGGTAGGTAGATTGAGATTAATTGTGGAGTCTGAATAAAAAGTGGTACAATGAATTCTGTTTGTAAGTCACTGAATAAATGCTGAGTTGTTATGCTGTCTCAATGTCCTGTGTTCTGGCTCCTTACTACTGGTTATTGGCAGATTGTTACCAAAACCTTTTTCTAGTGTAGGAAATATGTGCTAGCTTGGCAAAGCCGGAAAAGCTGAGACTCCAACTTTCCTGTACTCACACAGGCAATTGCTTCTTTAGTGCTTTCCACCTGATCTTGCTCCACTTCCTTTCAGCATCCCCTTGTGCATTCTTCCTCCCATCTCTGAATCTTTTACTCTTGAAAGAACAGCTTGCTTATTCTCTCTGGCTTCCTTCACTCAGTCAAGCTCTGCTTTGCTGTGCTAAGTAAATTATCAGGCAATTGACCTTTTTCTATTTTCGAAATAGACACTTACAAATCTGATTGATATTTCTGTTGGCCTCCATTATTCACCTCACATTTTAATTTTTAAATGTATATTGTTAATGATTGGCTAGCCCAAAAACTACATACAGGTAACATACAGAGTAAATAGTTATATTTAATAATATATACTCAAGAATGTATATTATATGCGTGTGTAAATATACATATATTTAAATATATTTAAGAATATTTATGTGTGTATATATACATATAGGCACATAGAAACAATGAAAAAAGAGGTCACTTATTTGACAAAGAATAATGAGGGAAATATGGGAGGGTTTAGTAATATTAATGTAGTAATATTATAATCTTACAGGTAAAAGTAAACCATATATCAGTTATGTACAGAAGTATCTTAATTATTATCAATTCAAATGTTCTACTTATGAGCATATCTATAATTTTTCCATGCTCAGCAGCACTTATATATAAGGTGATTTCTAGTCTTTTTTGACTATTAATTCCAAAATTGGAAAAATTAACAAGTACAGCCAAAATTAAAATTTGTTCTACCTATAATACCATTGTTCAGTTTGGATAACAAATCTACATTCGGAAAAATTTGATAAATTGGAAAAATTCCTTTACAATTGGATATTTCTATGTGAATATTTTGAAAAGAAAACTAAAAACTGAAATTAAAAAAAATAAAAGGAAATAAAAGAAAAACCCAAACTTCAATGCTAAGCCTGAGTTGTTGGCTGTATAGCATCTAATGTTTGTGGGTTAAAGAATAAGCCTTGATTATTTTTATTCACTTGATAATTCAATCAGCATGCTAGTTATTTTTATTAAAAAACTTTTTTTAAAAATTTTGCTATGATTGGCTATGTCTATCCTCAGTTTGTAAATTTCAAATCAAATGTGTTAATCTTATGCTTCTCCAGCTACTGTGAACTTGAATTAAAAAATTTAACTGAAACATACTGACCTGAAATATTAATATTATGCCCATGTTTTGATTTCTATGCTGTATTACATAGTGTATTCATGTATGCTGCACAAAGAAAGTGGGCTTAAAAATAGAATCAATTATAGCAACGAGAGATTTCAAGAAACTATCCTGAATGCTGCAGACACAGGCACATTCTAAAATACTCTCTGACTTTATTTTGACACAAAAGATAACACACAATCATGGTGTCCATAAAGAATTCAGTTTTTTTTTTATTTTTGGCACCTTGAGAGACTAACTTTAACCCTATCCAAATCACACAAATAATTATATACATTTTATTATGTATCATACATTTATAATTTTACATATAGTCTTACATATTTTACATATTATACACAAATTTTCATGACAATTATATTACACATAATAGTTATTTACTAATCTAGCTTTGAGAAAAAGTCTCTCTTTGTATCTCAATGTCATCTGGAACTTCCATTTATTTCTTCTTCACCTCCTTGCCTTTAGGAACTAGAAGTGTCTGGCACCATCACTGGGTAACAGAACCACGGTGATGGCTTGCACATGCTGGGCCCAGGGAGTGGCAGAATTAGAAAATGCAACTTTGTTGGAGTAGGTGTGACACTGTGGGAGTGAGCTTAAAACCCTCACCCTAGGCATGTGGGAGTGAGTCTCCAACTAGCAGCCTTCAGATGACGATTTAGAACTCTCAGCTTCTCTTGCTCCATGCCTGACTGCATGCTGTCATACTCCTATCTTGATGATTATGGACTGAACCTCTGAACCTGTAAGCCAGCCCCAATTAAATGTTCTTTATAAGACTTTCCTTGGTCATCATGGTGTCTCTTCACAGCAGTAAAACCTAAACTAAGACAGAAGTTGGTACCAGGGACTAGGATATGGCTGAAATAGGCCTGACCATGCTTTTTTGGAGGAAGAATGGGGATTTTGGGATTTAGGACTAAGAAAAAGGTAGAATGCTTTAAAGGGGGCTTAATGGGCTGTCCTAGTAGGAATATGGAAGACTTTGTTACTGAGAGTGATTTGAGTTGTGTGGACCTGGCCCAAGAGGTTTCAGTGCAGAATTTCAACATGTGGCCTTAAGACTGTTTTTGTGGTATTTTGGTGAAAAATGTGGCTACTTTTTGCCCTTGTCTAAAGAGTCTGCCTGACAGTAAGGTAAAGAGAATCAGACCAATTTCATCGACAAGGAAGTCTCAGAAACACCTGTCATAGATTTCATTCTCTGGTTAAGTCTCATGAAAAGCATTTTGAACAAGTGTAGCAAGCTTAGGAATGACAAATGTTAAAGTATATGGTTTGAGTATTAAAGGAACAACAGGGAGTGAAATGGAGTCAAATCCTGTGGTCTAGGAGATAACAGATTATGGGAGTAATGACCTTGCGGCAAGATTGCACCCAGCTAAAAATAATTCCAGGTACAGTGGTACAAGCCTTTAATCCCAGGAGGCAAAGATAAGCAGAACTCTGAGTCAAGGCCGGCCTAGAACAGAGCAAGGTCTAGGTGAAGAAAAACTTAAATCCAGGATTGGTGGACCACACATTTAATCCCAGTGCTTTGGAGACAGGCATGCAGATTTGAGTTCAAAAGTCAGTTTACAGAGCAAGTTCCAGGACAGCCAATTTAGGCAGTGAAGGAGTTGGAAAAAGGAAGCTAGTGGTAATGTAATAGAACAAGGAACCATGTCCCAGGCCATGTTCCAGACCCTGCAAGCAGCAGAACTCAGCAGCTTCGGCCATGAGGCTCTGGCTTTATATTCAAGAGGAGAAGGAAGCTACTGGGACAATTGATGCTGGCTAGTTGGAGCTAAGAAATTGGTGGTAATTAAGAAGAGACCAGCATCATTGAGGTGAAATCTTCTGGGATGTATTTACTGAGAGCACAAAGAAGCTGTGTTCCAGAGTTAGCCAAGGTTGTACCTCATGTTGCAGCTGTACTTGATAATGTGTAAGAATCACTCCGGTGATACTGGTTATGAAGGCATGAAAGTGTCATGAATAGCGGAGATGAGAAGATCATATGTGGATCTTAGACAATGAAACAAGAAGCTCTAACACTGAAGTTGCCTTGGATAACCCTAGATGTTTGAGATGCCAGAGCTGTGGGCTATCTCCTGAGGAAAGCTACTAACAGGGAGCAGAAACAGCCCAGGAGAAAGAAGTTTGTTGCCATCAACGAAGATGAAAAAGGAGTTGGAGGTCTGAAGACTGCTTTGATAACAGACATGGAGATGCAGAGTTTGGAGTTTGCCCAGCTTATTTTCTATCTTGATTCTGGGATTACAATTAAGTGATTGAATGAATCTCAGAAGAGACTTTGAACTTTGGACTTTTGACATTGTTGAGTCTTCTATAGATATTGGGACTTTGGAAATTGTCATAAATGCACCTTTAAAACTATGCTATGACTACATAAGGACCCCATAGACTCATGTGTTTTAACAAGACTCTGGGGGCCAGGGAGTATAATGTGATGGTTTGTACATGCTCAATCCAGGAAGTAGCAAGATTAGAAGATGTGGCCTCATTGGAGTAGGTGTGTCACTGTGGGAGTGAGCTTAAAACCCTCATCCTAACTATGTGGGAGTCAGTCTCCAAGTAGCAGCCTTCAGATAACGATATAGAACTCTCAGCTTCTCTTGCTTCATGCCTGACTGGATGCTGCTATACTCCTATCTTGATGATAATGGACTGCATTTCTAAACCTGTAAGCCAGCCCCCAATGAAATGTCCTTTATAAGATATGCCTTGGTCATGGTTTCTATTCACAGCATAAAACCCAAACCAAGGCCACTATTTTGAGTTAATTATCATTTTTTAAAATATTTTACTTAGAATTAAAACAAGATTGAAACTCCACAGAGGACATGACTTTGATATGGGGATCTTAACTATTGTTTTGTTAGGATTTAAAATTATGATGGAAACAAATCTCTGCACAAGTCTGGGGAGGATTTTCTAGATTATGTTGATGGTGTAATGCCTTAAATGTGCGCCATAACAATCTGAACTGGGCTCTCAGATGGTACGCAGAGTTGAAACAACGTGAGTGTCAGTATTGACAGCTCTCTGTGATCCCTGACTCTTGGTCATGTGGGTGGAATGAGATAAGCCTAGTCCATACTCTTCTTGCAATGATGAACGACTGTCTTTAGGAGCACTAAGCAAGATAATTCTTCATTCCTTAAATTATGTAGTTAGAAATTTTGTGGCAGCAATGATATAATATACATAACATTAATTGTATAAAATATATAAAATAGGCAAACAAATGAAAATAGATTAATTGAAAGACATCTGTCTACTCCATAGAGCAATGACTCTCAATCTGTGGGTCATGATCCCTTTATAGGCAAAACAACCCTTTTTGATAGGGATTGCATATCAAATATCCCACATACCAGATATATACATTATAGCTAAATTAGTGTTATGAAGTAGGAATGAAATAATTTTATGATTGGAGTTCATCACAGCATGAAGAATTGTAACAAAGATTTGCAGCATTAGAACAGTTGAGAACCACTGCCATAGAGGGTGACAAGGGATGACAGGAATAAATATGGATCTCTTTGTGCAGTAACAAATGAATTAACATTAGTATTTGGGGATGATTTTCCAAGGCTTTGAGTAGGAATATACACATATATTTGAAGAGAATGAACATTATAGTACATAAGTTATTGTAGTAGTTTGAATATGTTTGGCACAGAAAGTGACACTGTTTAGAAGTTTGGTCCTGTTGGAAGAAATGGGTCACTGTAGTCATTGATAGTTAAGACCCTTGTCCTAGCTGCCTGGAAGCAAGCCTTTTCCTAGTGGCCTTCAGATGACGATATTAAGCTCTAAGCTCCTCCAGCAGCATGCCTGACTGGATGCTGCCATACTCCCACCTTGGTGATAATGGATTGAATCTCTGAATCTGTAAGCCAGACACAAGTAAATGTTCTCTTCATAACATTTGAGTTATGAAGAGAACATAAGAGTTGTTGTGGTCATGATGTCTCCTAACAGCTAGAAACTTTAACTAAGACAGAGTTAGGAACCAGGAGTGGGGTATTGTGATAGGCCTCACCATGCTTTTGTTCAGAAGAATGTGGATTTGGGGAATTTGGATTTGGAAAGTAGTGGAATCCTTTAAATGTGGCTTAACGGAATATGCTAGTAGGAATATAGAACACTGTGTTGGTAAGAGTTCAACCGTGCAGACCTAGCCCAAGAGGTTTCAATGGAGAAGAATTTCAATATGTGACATAAAGGCTGATTTAGTGGTGTTTTGATGAAGAATGTAGATGCCTATTGACATTGTCCCAAAAGTCTGCCTTAGGCTACTTTCAATCTCTTTTATAAATGAATTGATAATAATAATATAATATTAATTAATTAATGATTAATATCTTTTATAAATGAAGTATCAAAACAACCTGGTATAAATTCTTCTGTGTGGTTACTACAGTTCACTCTGATAAAGAATGTTTTTTTAAAAAAGGAACAAACTGAGAAAGGAAAAGTACAAAATATATAGTTCAAGTATTAGAGGTGCACCAGGAAGTAAGCTGAAGCAGAATCCAGTGTTCAGAAGATAAATGGATAAAGGTAATGATTGACTTTGGGGCAAGATACTACCCAACTTGGCTTATGGTGGCATAAACCATTGATCCCGAGAAACAAGAAGAAAGTACATCAACCAAAGAGTACATGTGGAGGGACCCATGGTTCCAGCTGCATGTGCAGCAGAGGATGGCGTTATCTGGCATCAAACGAGGAGAAGCCCTTGATCCTGTGAAGGCTTATTTGCCCAATGTGGGGAAATGCCAGGTGTTGAGTTGGGTATGGGTGGGAGTGGAAACATCTTCATAGAATCATGGAGTGGGGTGGAGGGAGGATGGGAGAGGGGGCAACTGGGATAACATTTGAAATGTAAATATATAAAATACCCAATAAAATCAATACAATTAATTTCAAAAAAGAAGAGACCAGTAACACTAAGTGAAATCTTTTGGGAAATGTTTTCTAACACAAGGATGCTTTGTTTCAAGATACTCAAGGTTGTACTCACACTGCAGCTATACTTGGTAATGTGGAAAAGTCACCCAGGTGATATTGGATTTGTAGATGTAAAGGGATCATGGAAAAAAGTTTAGGCTTGTCACTGTGAGAGACCAGGAAAGGACGTTGGTGAAGTTGCAGCCTCAGTTGCAGTTGATGGTCTAGGACTGAAGGGGTGGAAGAAGTGGAAGCTTTGGCATCATGAAGAGAACATATGAGAGGCTATTGGTGAAGCAAAGTTTCAGCAGAAGGACACAGAGGATTAAAGATGCCAATATGGTGGTATGATCACCAAGAACAGCAGCAGCAGTAGAGTGGAGTCAACAAGAGTCTAGAGTGCCACAGAGAGCAGAACTCAATACATGACACAAGCCATTTTGGAAGACTGCAGAAGATCATGTGTGGATCCCAGAATTTGGAACAAGAATCTGTAATGTTGAAGTTCACTTGGAGACCCCAAGATGTTAAAGATGCCAGAGCCATGGGATACCTGCCTAGGGAAGCTGCTCACGGTGAGTAGAACCAGCCAAGGAGAGCGAAATTTGTTGTAGTCAACAAAGATGAAAAATGAATTGGAGATCTGAAGACAGCTTTGACATCAGACAAGGAAATAAAGTGTTTCAGGTTTGCCCAGCTAGTTTACTGTCTTGCTTTGGGGATTACAGTTAAGTGATTATATGACTCTCAGACGAGACTTTGAACTTTGGACTTTTAACACTGTTGAGACTGCTATAGGCTATGGAGAATTTGGAAGTTGGAGTAAATGTATTTTTTATTATGCTATGGTTAGGTTTGGCCCCTACAGAGTCATGTGTTTGAAAAAGCTAATGGGGGTCAGGGAGTGGAATGTGGTAGTTTGAATATGTTTGTTCCAGGGAGTAGCGCTATTTGGAGGTGTGGTCTTGTTTGAGGAAACAGGTCACTGTGGGCATGGAAGCCAGTATTCTCCTACTGGCCTTCAGATGAATATGTAAAACCCTCAGCTCCTCCAGTTTCATGCCTGCCTGGATGTGCCGTACTCCTACCTTGATGACAATGGACTGAGCCTCTGAAACCAGCACCAATTAAATGTTGCCTTCATAAGAGTTGCTGTGTTCACGGTGTCACTTCACAAGAGTAGAAACCCTAACAGTTATACTAAAATAAAAAAGTAAAAGGAAAAAGAAAGAGACTCTTTGATGAAATTTGTAATTATCTTATTGCGTGTTAATGTTTTTAATAATATGAAGTGAAATTTCTACCGTGGGGTTGCTCTCTTATTTTTCTTCATATTGATCTGATGTTAATATTAAGTAAAGTGAATCTTACAATGTACAATTACAGCAACTACTAATTACCCAATTGTTCTCAAATGGAAAGAGAACAA
The DNA here is from genome assembly GCF_021556685.1 of Rattus norvegicus. Classification (NCBI taxonomy): domain Eukaryota; kingdom Metazoa; phylum Chordata; class Mammalia; order Rodentia; family Muridae; genus Rattus; species Rattus norvegicus. The sequence continues at coordinate 32,137,185 of NC_141544.1, read as the reverse complement.
ATTATTATAAACTTTATTTAATTTTTAAATATGTGAAAAATAATTTTCACTCATTTCATTTCTTTAATGCTATAGTTACTAAATTAAAATTTTTGCTAATTATCAGAAAATAATATATATACTATATACATACATATAATATAATATATACCTACTTCCTCTTTAATGCCACATATCACCATCATTTGAATTTAGGAAAATATTGACTCCTTAGAACAGAATTCAGGTTTGTCTATTACTAATAACCAACATATAGAAGGTTATCTACAAGGACAAGAATCCAGACTGATATTAGCTGAATATTTGCTTACTGATGCACAGGTTTTTCCTTCCTACCAGGTAACATTATTATCTTTGTAACCAACTAGAGGCATAGATGAACATCCTGGGTAATTTTCTAAAGAGTTTCAACTTTAACTTACATTAATCTTTAACTTAATTGTTTCTAAAGATTTATTGTTTTGACATTACTGTCTGGAGATTCAGAAACATATGAAATGCTTTGTATAGTTTTAAATATCCAGATCCCAGGATATACATCCATATTCAGATGCACATAAAATCTGCAGGTATACTTATCTTTATTCCTCTCTTTATCTATTGAAGGAGAAAAATTGCTCAGCTCGCTATTTCTGGCTCTTCTATCTTTCATATTCTGTTAGGATTGAGAATGATGGGAAATACAAAACCAGGCAAGATAATTATGTGGTGGGAAGAGAAAAAATGATAAATCTTCTATTTTTTGACATATCTTTGGCACTGAGGCAAAGTTGCTGACAGTTATTCTGGATGCTGGGAATGAATGAGAGAGTTTGTCATGACCATGTTAAGGTGTCAGACTTCACAGGAAGAACACAAAATTTTTTTCTCTATAAAGTGTTTATCAGCTGCAAAGTTCAAGTACACTTCTGCCTTTCACTTTCAGCCTTTGAGATTTTACAATAAAGCAGGCAGTGAAGTTGCCATAAGTTAAAAGACTTCTGTCCTTCACATCTTGGTCATCAAAGGTGGTAGAATTTCCTTTAGAGTCTGTGTCTCTTGTAGTTTTGAAAGAGACTCTACAAGTTCATGATTTCATGATAAAAGAGAAGCTAATTAATATTTTATTTTATTAGTTTTCATTGTTCCTTTAATGATTATTTAGTGATAGTTTTTGTTTGCATGAATTGACTTCCTTAAAGCATTTTAATTATACTATTTAGCAGTATTCATTTCAAATAAAAAGCAAACAGAAACAATATCAAGTTGAAATGATTATATATATATATATACATATATGTGATGTATAAAAAGCTTTGGAATACATATACATATGTGTATATATGCAAATACAGCAAAACGTGAGATTATATATATTTCTCACAGACACACACATACACACACATATATAGCATATACAGTATACACACACATATATATCTATATATATCCACATTCATATACCATACATATTATATATATATATGCCTCTGTGTGTGTGTGTGTGTGTGTGTGTGTGTGTGTGTGTGTGTATCAGGTCAACTTTCCTATATTTGCTTCTCATCCAATACATAAAATTTACAGATAAAAATACAGTAAACTTTAGACTATGTCTCTTTGTTTTCAAATTAAGGCTTATATGTCTCTTTTGTAACAGTCCATTCCCTATTTTTGACCATTAGCAAGTCTACTGGTATCATGCCTCTTCAGGTCAGGTCTAGGCAGGAATGTCAGTGAGACTTCAGGGCCATAGCTTCTCTGACGTTTGAGGTCACAATCTCACAGAAAACTTTCCATTCCTCTGCTTCTTAGTACTCTCTCTTAGGTAATGATCCCCAAAGGAAAGGAGCAGGGTTCTGTTGTAGATATATCAGGACTCTTGTTTGAAGTGGGGACATCAACTCTAAACACTGCCTAAAGGTCTCTCCAAGTTTTGTGAATCTTTCCTTGATGCACTCACTGGGACAGGGGTTCAGAAAGCATTGTCAGGAGGGCACTTTTCTGTCATGTTTTTATATGTTTCTTGATCGTTTTGTTCAAGATCATTCTCAAAAATATTCTTACAATACAAGTTAGAAGATTAGGAACAAAAGACAGTGGAATGTCTGATTGGATCAAAACAAAATACTCTATGACATGCATTAAAGATATTTGCGTTATAAAATTGTGATCTAGTGCACAAACCCAGAGTGTCTTCCCTCTCGTCGCTTTGCTTTACCCTTTGCATGGGATTTATCAACCAAAGGGAACAAAAAACATATTAGATTTCATTCTGCTGATGTCCTGTGATAAACAATATTATTCTTTTCTGATCCAGGGTATCACCTTCTAACAAAATCCATGCAAGTAGACAACATCTTAGAACCTCATTGTTCTCAACAATTCATAAGGTGACTACAGCCAGCAATATTGAAACATAGGTCACCTTATGACACATATGTAATAGAAATGGGGGTAGCATGGTGTTGTCATATGTTGGAAAATTCTGTGGGAGAATTTAGTATAAGGTTTGCTACTTCTGTGCCTGAATCAAAAGTAGTAATTGACGGGGTAGATGCTGGAATTTGACAGGATGGATGTGATCATGAAAGAGATTCAGGGGAAGAGGGGCTGCTCTGGTATCGATGTTGCCTTTTCGGTAGCTTGCAAGATACAAGCATCATTCTCCATCTCTCTGTTCCAACCCCATGGCTCCTCTGAAGTGCGTGGTGAAATCTTCCAACATCATACAGACAGGAATTGTGGCAGACTGTATATGTGAGCACAGACAGAATGTAAACACATTTGTGCTCTTGTCTGTAATTTAGGAAAATACAACTACTTTTTTTTAAACTATATCTCCAAAACAATGAACAAACGCATTCTCTGTTGTGAATACAGAGCCATAATTTATTTCTGTGAGTGACAATAGCAGCAGCCTTCCACCTGTGACATTTTTGAGGTGATAGAAATAGGTCCTTCCTCACGGGGGTATATCATCCTTGAACAATGTGTATTAGGTGCCTGTTGAGCTCCTCTGTAAACAAATGTCTACTGACTCAACATAATTAGAAATCAGAAACTTGCATTTTTCTATAGTAACCAGTAGACCCCACAGTTTACAGACTGAAAAATGTACTGAAAGGAGATGTTATTATGTTCCAGAGCAGACTGACTCTGGTGGAATCACATCTTCATGTTTAATTTTTTTTTCTTCCTTATGTATTTATGGCTATTTTCTCTCTTCCTGCACATATTTAAACAAAGTTAGGCCCAAGATTTAAGAGTCATATTGAGCCACTTTCAATATAAAAAAGGATACTCTTTTCTCATGGCTTACCATACAGAATTGAGATGTACACTAGAAGTTCTTCAATCTAAGTTCTTCCTCTAATGAAATCAGAGGAAGTTAAGGCTGTTACTCTCAGGAGGTATGACACCATCTCGTATGTTTTTGGCAGTGACCTACATGTTTAACCCATAGCATGACAAACTACCTATATTCATTTTAAGGAACTGTTTGCTGAGAGAAGTATGAACTTCAGAGAGAAAGCTGTAGGTGATATCTTTTTTTTTTTCTTTTCTTTTTTTCGGGGCTGGGGACCGAACCCAGGCCTTGCGGTTGCTAGGCAAGCGCTCTACCGCTGAGCTAAATCCCCAACCCCGCAAGTAGGTGATATCTTATGAATATGAATATAATGATTTTATGTTTACCAAGAAACAACTTCTTCACTGCTTTTTTTCCCCTTTTTTTTCTTTTTTTTCTTTTCCCCTAACCCCTCCCCTCCCGTTCCTTATGGGTGTTCCCCTCCCCATCCTCCCCCCATTACCGCCCTCCCCACAACAATCATGTTCACTGGGGGTTCAGTCTTAGCAGGACCCAGGGCTTCCCCTTCCACTGGTGCTCTTACTAGGATATTCACTGCTACCTATGAGGTCAGAGTCCAGGGTCAGTCCATGTATAGTCTTTAGGTAGTGGCTTAGTCCCTGGAAGCTCTGGTTGCTTGGCATTGTTGTTCATAAGGGGTCTCGAGCCCCTTCAAGCTCTTCCAGTCCTTTCTCTGATTCCTTCCACGGGGGTCCTATTCTCAGTTCAGTGGTTTGCTGCTGGCATTCGCCTCTGTATTTGCTGTATTCTGGCTGTGTCTCTCAGGAGCGATCTACATCCGGCTCCTGTCGGTCTGCACTTCTTTGCTTCATCCATCTTGTCTAATTGGGTGGCTGTATATGTATGGGCCACATGTGGGGCAGGCTCTGAATGGGTGTTCCTTCACTGCTTTTTAAGGTGAGAAATGTATAGCAAAAATAGAAATGTTGGCATGTTTTTTTTTTGTTTTCAGGGAAAAAAACACAACAATGTTGTTGAGTTATAAGCTAGTAATGTCAAATGCTAAACTAGAATCACTTCACAGTAAGCCAAAGTACCATCACCCAGTAGGAAACTGAAGATTAGTACAGAAGAAGCTTATAATCACATTAGTAGTAGTAGTTATTATTACAGATGTATTAAAATCTGGGTCATTTAACCAAAGAATCCAACAGTTTTAAAATAAAAGTGGTTTGTTTCAAAACATAATTGAAGCCATGTATTTTAGGTTCAAAAGCTTTCTATGTTTATTTACTTTCCTGGAATAAAAGACATTGACTCATTTCTGCATCAACCTGCAAAGAATATGTCAATAATACAATATTAAAAACTGCAAGTAATATATCTTTTAATGTCAAATTGAGGTTACTGGAAGTAGATTTATCTTTTCACATAAAATACAAAGTCATATAAAATATGAGAAATAATGCTTTTTATAAGGTTGGATAACAAGGAAGGAAGTTTAATGATCCTCTACAGAAAAAAAACAAATGAGGTGAGGTTTTGGAATTAGCCGAACTTTATGTACTGGAGAGTTATCTACCCCTCGTTTGGGACAAGGGGATGGGTTCAGAGTCCTCTGGGCTCCTCGGGGTTCCCAGCCGTTTTGGTGATTGGGAGAGCCCCTTACCTATTGCCCTGCGTGCAGCTGATATCCTAGGAGACCTTCAGACTATGGGGTCTTGAGAGGAGCAGACAAGATGATGTTCTGCCCAGGCGGAAAGTGCAGACTGACAAAAAGATAAAAATATAAAATACGGGACGGTACGTTTTGAAAAGAGAGCTAGAAGAATGTAATTCTGACGTTTTCATATGACATGCTGAAACAGGAAATTCAGAAACCCTCTCATTAAAATATGAATTAAGAATGGGCTCAAATCGGAGAACAAGGATGATTTTTTTTTACCTCTGCAAAGAAAATCCCAGGAAAAGCAAGCTGTGAACCTCAGTTGTCTGGAGGAGGAAAATGAGGGAGAGCAGGGAAAGCAGATGATAGCTGTTCTGTAGGTCAGACGCATGGCCAGCTGGAATTCACAATTCACGGGCATCAAGAGAGGCTCTAGACAAAGATGAAGAAAAGGTAAAATGTCATGAGAAAAGTACAAAAAATTAAATAATGCATTATAGGAAGAAAAAAACGAAGAAAAAGTTAGCTTATTCCAAAAATAGTTCAAAATGTGAGCTAACATGATCCTTACATGGCTGCAGCCATTAATCTTGTGCTTGGCAAATTGGGATGCACACACATACACACATAGACAAACACACACACACACACACACACACACACACACACATACACACACACACTACCACACTTCAGAAAACCTTGGTTTGGAATGAAATCAAACTTTTTATTTGGAGTAAAGAATGGTTTGTTAATCAGGTACAATTTAGCTCTGTGAACTGCACAAAATTCTTTTGATTTTCTTTTTTTTATTATTATTATTATTAACTTGAGTATTTCTTATATACATTTCGAGTGTTATTCCCTTTCCCAGTTTCCGGGCAAACATCCCCCTCCCTCCTCCCCTTTCTTATCGGTGTTCCCCTCCCCACCCTCCCCCCATTGTCCCCCTCCCCCCAACAGTCTAGTTCACTGGGGGTTCAGTCTTAGCAGGACCCAGGGCTTCCCCTTCCACTGGTGCTCTTACTAGGATATTCATTGCTACCTATGAGGTCAGAGTCCAGGGTCAGTCCATGTATAGTCTTTAGGTAGTGGCTTAGTCCCTGGAAGCTCTGGTTGCTTGGCATTGTTGTACATATGGGGTCTCGAGCCCCTTCAAGCTCTTCCAGTTCTTTTGATTTTCTTTTCAGATTGAAAACAGTGCGGTCTTCTCTGCAGCTTCATTTTGTCTTGTCTGGACATGTATTGCTGGGCATTTGCTTCATGTGGGTTTAGTCTCATGAACTGAGAGCCTCAGGTTGGGTGGAGCACGGTTACTGTGCCTGGTCAGCAATTGAGGCTGCTGGATGTGAGGTAAGAATTTACTCCAATCATGTAATTACTTGCATCTCCATCTGAATTTCTGTTTAAAACATTTCAAACAATATAGTCACAGTAAAGTTATTGTAGCTAATAACACAAGGCACATTTTTGGTTAATATAATTATCATTTATTCAGTATCCATTCAGGTGAACAAAAAATTAAAATCGACGTTGAGTTGGTAAATTAAATGTAACCTTGCCAAACATCTCATTCCACTTCTGTGTTCTCGGCTATGTTAGCCACAGGCCTTATTACAGAGGTTTTCCTACTTCCTGTGCTGTTTCTAGTACTGTCTGCTCTGTGATATAAAAACCTTTAGTTCGCTCTTTGAATCTCTTCCTGACCCAGGGGCCCAGCATGACATTTGTTTCAACTCTGTTCTACCTATAGTTCACACAGAAGCAGATTAAAGTTTCATTAAATATATATCAAAATTTTGAAGCATTGTAAAACATCGTAAGAGACAAAATAGTCACTCGAATCTCTGAAGATTATTATGGAAAGGACGAATCAATACTGAAATAGATTCCAAAACCCTTAGTATAGGAGAAAGTGACCTAAAAATAGAGGTGAAATAAATAAGAATGAAGGATGATAGACTTCTGTAGCATTAACTTCTATATAAAAGACTTTTCTTCAAGGCTTATCATCTATAAGTTGGTAGGGGATGGAAAGTACGAGGCTATATACCATTGAATATGGTGTTTCAGAGATTACAAATAAAATCTCTGAGGAAGTTCATCACAGAAATCCATGAAGCCTGTCACTATAGAAATGAAAGGAAATGTACACTGAGAGAGAGTTTATCAAATATTACCAGTTAATTTCTCTTAAATATCTCACTACAGTCATGTGAAAATTTATTTTCATTTTATTTAGGAAAAAAGTTAAATCAGTGCTCAGAGTTAATATCCCTATCTGCTTCAGCAATAAGTGACAGGTTTATATTTTATGCTGGCGTGTATATGAGTCTTATGTTACCTCACATAGGAATCATTTTCTCTGTGCCTTTGTGGCTAACTTTTTTTTCTTTTGCCTGTCTATTGTTAAATTTCATGCAATAGATATTTTATTGGTATATAAATATTAAGTATTTTTGAAACAGTTAACTAAACAGTCAAATTCAGCAAAACATTCCTTCAAAGAGTCTGCCTTAGCCTTTTACACCTGTGTTCATTTTAAGGAAACCTTTCATCATGTGTTTGCCTCCACAAAACACCATCCAGCTGACTTTCTAAACAACACTTAAGTTTCCATTTTAAAGTTCTACTTGTTGTGAAGAGTAGCATTATTATGAAAATAAAAACATTAGCGATAGAAATGTATCCACATAGAATACAATGTATAACTTAGATAATAGTAAACATATGCTTTTACATTTCATTTCCAAACCAGCAATTATGTGTTGATGGGATATCTTTGCTTGGAGACAAGTTCACCTATGCATCCTAGATGCCCTTAAATTTGGGATCCTCCTCCCTATTTCCCACATTCTGAGAGTACAGGTAGTGTAGATGTCACTACACTTGGCACACAAGTGATCCTGACTCTATTTTCATAATTCAAATAAAATTTTTATAGAATTATTTTTACTTCATTTCCTATAAAAGAATAAAAAAAATCTTTAACTTCATAGATTCTGACTAATATTCAACTTAAGGTTAAGTGGATAAGTATCCCTTTCATGGTTTGTGTGCTTTCTATGAGCTATTTAATGGAACTCCATAAATTAATGCCTCAGAAATCAATATCTATCTAATGCACTGGTAAATGTGTATATTTCATTAATTTTGAATTAGTTCATCTATCGTAGAACTGGGAGAGTATTATGAGTGAAGTCATCCTGGCTCATGACTGATGGGTAGCGAAGAGAAAGACCACAGCGCTTAGTTGACAAGTCACCAAATGATTCAAGTCCCATTGACATTGTCTCTGAATTTATGGGAACTTCTCAGTTCCCTTCTGCTAGCTTTTCAAAGCTGCTGTGCCCCAGTCACAGAATTTCCTCTCCAATTTTTACCTACCTCTTTTAGTTCAGGAGCAGTCTTTTGTGCTCACAGAGTTCCCTTTTGAAATCTGTGTTGAGCCTCATTCTGATGCCTTTTCCTTCTACATTTATCCTTCCTTAACCGAGTGCATGAATTCAACAACTGTTTGATCAGGAATTCATATCTCTGTCAGGCTTTACCAACCAGAAAGCCAAATTAAGTGGAGCAATGCCATCGGCCATTGTTCACAAGACTGTAGTTTAGTCAACTGAATATTTTGTGTCTTAGGTGACTCAGTAGCTTCTCTGCAGCTGACTATTTTAGGCATAGCCCTTGATTGTGGTGCTGGGCTCTCTCCTGCTTTGTATACTGATGGCTGTCACCTGGGTATTGGATGAGTCAGGTCCTCCATGTTTGATCTCTGCCTGCTCTCTGACAGGCTAACGGAGATACTCTGAGCAGATAACAAAGAAAGGAAGGGAGAAAAGACTTAAGGCTCTTTCTACTTCACTGCTGACACATTCAGTGGGAAAAAAGTAACTCAGGAGCCAGCCTACACTTTGAACTGAACATGAAGAAGATGTGTTTGTAAATTTTTCCTTTCTGCTCTCTACTTACTCTGTCTTTTTTTCTGAGAGAATCTTGAAAATGAGTAATATATGTTTATATATATATGTGTGTGTGTGTGTGTGTGTGTGTGTGTTAAGTTGGTAGTATACTCCAAAAAGACACCCAGAGCATACTAATGCCTTGTATGCTTATCCCATGACTACAAGTAATAAATTACTCCAGAAAACAGATCATGCTTACTAATTATAGTATTGAGTTTACTCATCCTAAGACCTTGCACCAAATCCTACTATATATGACACCTTCTACAAGGCACTGTAGGATTGAAGTCAGCCCATTTTCACTTTTGCAGCTTCCTTCTCTTCTTCGAATTTAAAGCTTCTCCAATTCTCTTGTTTTCATAGAGATATTGCATTCATTTTACTCCCAAAGTTTTCCAAGGTATATTGTAAATCTTCCTCTCATCTGAACATTCTCAGTCTTGGCTGCATTTGTCCAGGCCTCATAAAATTCACGTCTTGTTAACTGACAAGGCAGAGGCTGACATAATTAGAACCTTAAATGTATACAGTCGGGTCACCTTATAGCTGAAGTATAAATTATATTTCAAATAACTCATTCGTCTGGCTTCAACAGGAAGGCTTCAAATGACGTTCTTATTCTTTGAGGCAAGTTATTCTTCTGTAAGTAGATGTTATAGAAATTGGACGTGTATAAACAGTGTACGTCGACATTTGACTCCACACTTGACTACTTTCAAACTTTCTCAATATGGAAAAATCTCCACACAGTGTTTTATTGAAAAAGCACTTTGATGCACTTTGTTTTTCAAGAAAAAATAGGCCATTCAGTAGTACTTTAATAGGTGTTGGAGAGCTTGAAAAGAAATGCATGACATAACTACAGATTCGGAGGAAATTCAAAAAATCATCAGATCTTACTATAAAAAGCTATATTCAACAAAATTTGAAAATCTGCAGGAAATGGACAATTTCCTAGACAGATACCAGGTATCAAAGTTAAATCAGGAACAGATAAACCAGTTAAACAACCCCATAACTCCTAAGGAAATAGAAGCAGTCATTAAAGGTCTCCCAACCAAAAAGAGCCCAGGTCCAGACGGGTTTAGTGCAGAATTCTATCAAACCTTCATAGAAGACCTCATACCAATATTATCCAAACTATTCCACAAAATTGAAACAGATGGAGCCCTACCGAATTCCTTCTACGAAGCCACAATTACTCTTATACCTAAACCACACAAAGACACAACAAAGAAAGAGAACTTCAGACCAATTTCCCTTATGAATATCGATGCAAAAATACTCAATAAAATTCTGGCAAACCGAATTCAAGAGCACATCAAAACAATCATCCACCATGATCAAGTAGGCTTCATCCCAGGCATGCAGGGATGGTTTAATATACGGAAAACCATCAACGTGATCCATTATATAAACAAACTGAAAGAACAGAACCACATGATCATTTCATTAGATGCTGAGAAAGCATTTGACAAAATTCAACACCCCTTCATGATAAAAGTCCTGGAAAGAATAGGAATTCAAGGCCCATACCTAAACATAGTAAAAGCCATATACAGCAAACCAGTTGCTAACATTAAACTAAATGGAGAGAAACTTGAAGCAATCCCACTAAAATCAGGGACTAGACAAGGCTGCCCACTCTCTCCCTACTTATTCAATATAGTTCTTGAAGTTCTAGCCAGAGCAATCAGACAACAAAAGGAGATCAAAGGGATACAGATCGGAAAAGAAGAGGTCAAAATATCACTATTTGCAGATGACATGATAGTATATTTAAGTGATCCCAAACGTTCCACCAGAGAACTACTAAAGCTGATAAACAACTTCAGCAAAGTGGCTGGGTATAAAATTAACTCAAATAAATCAGTTGCCTTCCTCTATACAAAAGAGAAACAAGCCGAGAAAGAAATTAGGGAAACGACACCCTTCATAATAGACCCAAATAATATAAAGTACCTCGGTGTGACTTTAACCAAGCAAGTAAAAGATCTGTACAATAAGAACTTCAAGACACTGAGGAAAGAAATTGAAGAAGACCTCAGAAGATGGAAAGATCTCCCATGCTCATGGATTGGCAGGATTAATATAGTAAAAATGGCCATTTTACCAAAAGCAATCTACAGATTCAATGCAATCCCCATCAAAATACCAATCCAATTCTTCAAAGAGTTAGACAGAACAATTTGCAAATTCATCTGGAATAACAAAAAACCCAGGATAGCTAAAGCTATCCTCAACAATAAAAGGACTTCAGGGGGAATCACTATCCCTGAACTCAAGCAGTATTACAGAGCAATAGTGATAAAAACTGCATGGTATTGGTACAGAGACAGACAGATAGACCAATGGAATAGAATTGAAGACCCAGAAATGAACCCACACACCTATGGTCACTTGATTTTTGACAAAGGAGCCAAAACCATCCAATGGAAAAAAGATAGCATTTTCAGCAAATGGTGCTGGTTCAACTGGAGGGCAACATGTAGAAGAATGCAGATCGATCCATGCTTATCACCCTGTACAAAGCTTAAGTCCAAGTGGATCAAGGACCTCCACATCAAACCAGACACACTGAAACTAATAGAAGAAAAACTAGGGAAGCATCTGGAACACATGGGCACTGGAAAAAATTTCCTGAACAAAACACCAATGGCTTATGCTCTAAGATCAAGAATCGACAAATGGGATCTCATAAAACTGCAAAGCTTCTGTAAGGCAAAGGACACTGTGGTTAGGACAAAACGGCAACCAACAGATTGGGAAAAGATCTTTACCAATCCTACAACAGATAGAGGCCTTATATCCAAAATATACAAAGAACTCAAGAAGTTAGACCGCAGGGAAACAAATAACCCTATTAAAAATGGGGTTCAGAGCTAAACAAAGAATTCACAGCTGAGGAATGCTGAATGGCTGAGAAACACCTAAAGAAATGTTCAACATCTTTAGTCATAAGGGAAATGCAAATCAAAACAACCCTGAGATTTCACCTCACACAAGTGCGATTGGCTAAGATCAAAAACTCAGGTGACAGCAGATGCTGGCGAGGATGTGGAGGAAGAGGAACACTCCTCCATTGTTGGTGGGGTTGCAGACTGGTAAAACCATTCTGGAAATCAGTCTGGAGGTTCCTCAGAAAATTGGACATTGAACTGCCTGAGGATCCAGCTATACCTCTCTTGGGCATATACCCAAAAGATGCCTCAACATATAAAAGAGACACGTGCTCCACTATGTTCATCGCAGCCTTATTTATAATAGCCAGAAAATGGAAAGAACCCAGATGCCCTTCAACAGAGGAATGGATACAGAAAGTGTGGTACATCTACACAATGGAATATTACTCAGCTATCAAAAACAACGAGTTTATGAAATTCGTAGGCAAATGGTTGGAACTGGAAAATATCATCCTGAGTGAGCTAGCCCAATCACAGAAAGACATACATGGTATGCACTCATTGATAAGTGGCTATTAGCCCAAATGCTTGAATTACCCTAGATCCCTAGAACAAATGAAACTCAAGACGGATGATCAAAATGTGAATGCTTCACTCCTTCTTTAAATGAGGAAAAAGAATACCCTTGGCAGGGAAGGGAGAGGCAAAGATTAAAACAGAGACTGAAGGAACACCCATTCAGAGCCTGCCCCACATGTGGCCCATACATATACAGCCACCCAATTAGACAAGATGGATGAAGCAAAGAAGTGCAGACCGACAGGAGCCGGATGTAGATCGCTCCTGAGAGACACAGCCAGAATACAGCAAATACAGAGGCGAATGCCAGCAGCAAACCACTGAACTGAGAATAGGTCCCCTATTGAAGGAATCAGAGAAAGAACTGGAAGAGCTTGAAGGGGCTCGAGACCCCAAAAGTACAACAATGCCAAGCAACCAGAGCTTCCAGAGACTAAGCCACTACCTAAAGACTATACATGGACTGACCCTGGACTCTGACCCCATAGGCAGCAATGAATATCCTAGTAAGAGCACCAGTGGAAGGGGAAGCCCTGGGTCCTGCTAAGACTGAACCCCCAGTGAACTAGTCTATGGGGGGAGGGCGGTAATGGGGGGAGGGTTGGGAGGGGAACACCCATAAGGAAGGGGAGGGGGGAGGGGGATGTTTGCCCGGAAACCGGGAAAGGGAATAACACTCGAAATGTAGTTAATAAAAAAAAAAAAAAAAGAAAGCACTTATAAGCTAAAATATGGTGTGTGGTTTAAATGAGAACAGAGAGATTGAAAGTAAACCTAAACAAGGGCCAGCAAAGTGACTGAGCTGGTAAAGATTCCTCCTGCCAAGTGTAACAACCTGGATTACTGAGAAAGAAGAAGATAAGCGACTCTTACCAAGTGCCCTCTGCCTCCACAGGAGTCCTATGCTAAGGCCATAAATAAACCATTTTAAAGCAAAAAAAAAAAAAAGAAAAGAAATGCATGAAGATAAATAAGGAGAGTCAAGTAACTTTTTGTTACTTGTGTAGATGTCGGCTACATATATATATATATATATATATTTATATATATATGTTAGTTTAGAGGGAAGCACATTCCTTTTTTGTGAAAAGCCTAAATGATTGAAAGTGTAATAATTTTTGCTATAAATTTTAATTTCCTAACTGAAGAATAAACATGAGAAAAATAACTGTTAGAGTAATGTTACAGTAAAATCTGTTATAAGCCTCCAGAATCCCTAGAAACCAGATAGTGGAGTAAACTTTCAGATCTAATTTTTAAATATTGATCAGGTCTACATTGTATATGTATATATGTATGTAAAACCTATAATAAGCCTTAACTTATAAGTTAGTCATATTATCAGATGATGTAGGTACAATAACACAACGTGAGAATTCTAACTATCCTGTGACAAAAATTATTTTAAAACAATGAATGATTTATTTTGAGAATTTTCAACTTAATATTGCTAGAACTTGTTTTGGCCATTCTTAAGTGAACATAAGAAAGTAAAACTTTGAAGAAGTTGATGGTGGTGTATTCCATTCAAGCAAGTAGTTACATATTTAAAAACATTGACCCCCTTAACAACAGTAATTTCACAAAAATCAGTGTGGAACTGTTTTGATTTTCTACCCTGAAATAAGATTTTTCCCAATTAAGTAAATTGTTAGTACTGTTTGATAAAAATGTATCCTAGCAACCCTAGTCAATACAAGTGAATAATTCCCAAGATTTGGCAGAATAATAAGAGAATAGCACTCTGAGTACACTGAAGACTTGAGTGATGGGTGTTTTTCATACTTTAAACAAGTGGATGAAAACAGAGTCAGAAGTTCACCAGAGCACTTCCCTTTGTGCATTGCAACTCGAGTCTGTTAATTGTTCCTTTATCCTCCCTCTATTTGAAAGGATGTGGAGAAAAAAACTATAAAACACTGAAACAATACAAAAGAAATTATTAAGGTCCGTGAATGTATTTCAATCATTTTCAGTGTTCTTTGTTTAAAAATGATGAAATGTCAGAAAAAAAATGCACAGCAACTGCCTTATCAGGACTGCTTGTTTTCTTGTGTACAACTGTGTTCTATAGTATTAGCTAAAATTAGCACCAAAGATATATTTTATGTTAAAATATTATTTAGTAAGAAAGTGATTTTAGCTTTAATATTTTTAGTAAGTTTACCATTGCTTTGAACTAAGAGGAGCTTTCAGTGTGGCTGAACAAACATAGAAAGTAAAAATTAATTCAAATCATTTCTGATGGAGAAGGAACAATTTACCATGATTTCATTACCCGCATATAGATTTATGAAATTTTCTCAGAATTATACAGCATATTACAATATATACCTATGAATTTATGGAGAGAGAAAAACCTAGAGAAGCATAATACACCAAATTATTCTTAATGTTGTTGGATGTATTTTATCCATTTTAATACTGAGCATTTTTTCTCCATCTTTATTAACTTGGGTATTTCTTATTTACATTTCGATTGTTATTCCCTTTTCCAGTTTCCATGCCAACATCCCCCTAACCCCTTCCCCTCTCCTTCTATATGGCTGTTCCCCTTCCCATCCTCCCCCCATTACCACCCTCCCCCCAACAATCCTGTTCACTGGGGGTCCAGTCTTGGCAGGACCAAGGGCTTCCCCTTCCACTGGTGCTCTTACTAGGCTATTCCTTGCTACCTATGCAGTTGGAGCCCAGGGTCAGTCCATGTATAGTCTTTGGGTAGTGGCTTATTCCCTGGAACCTCTGGTTGGTGGTCATTGCTGTTCATATGGGGTCTCAAGCCCCTAATACTGAGCATGTTTAAAACATACATTTTAAATGAAAAGTTTTCTTGCCTTTAAGAGTTATTTAACAGGGCCCTCAGTCCTAATCTATGAAATGCTTTTCTCTTATTTTTGCTACATGAAGGCACACTCACTACACAATCAAACTTATAGATATTTCGCCATATTTTTCCTGTCTTGTTATGTAAATTTTATCATCAAAAATTTGTAAATATCTCTTAACATTCTATAACTATTAGAATAAGTGAGACTTACAGGTAAGCTTCCCTTCCCTAACCCATCTTCCCTGCTCAAAGAGTCCTCTAAGGCACCCCAGGCTGCCCAGAGCAGTCTGCTTTCCCCTGAGACCTCCATTGTCAATCCACGTTTCCACCTACCTTCATCAGACCTGCAGATCCTGAACTGTACTGGTTACCTCCCTTCCTACCTCATCTCACCTGCTCGCTGGTCACTGAGCTACCCTGAGCAGCCTAATGTCCTCTCAGGACCACCATTCTCTGACCATCTCCCTGCTCACCTGTAGCAGACTTGTAGCTTCTAAGCCCCACGGGCCTGCAGATCCTGAGACACATAGCCCCAAAATACCCATCAGAGGCCTGCTACACCAGGACCGTGGAGCTTAATGCCCCTCCTAATGCATACTGCAACAGGAACACTCAAGGACTAAAACCATCCAGATGGCTAAAGGCCCACAGGGAGCATAATCAACAAAATCAGGGCAATAAGACACCTTCAGAGCACAGCTACCCTTGTACTCCAAGTCCTAGATATCCTAACACAAACAAAGCACCCCCCATACACAAAATATAATAAAGATGACAGAGGAAATGAATAGATTCCTTAAAGAAATACAGGAAAATATAAGCAAGCAGGTAGAGGCATGTAGACAAATAAATCCCTCAAACACATATAAGGAAAAAACCATTAACATGTGAAGGAAATAAATCGAACTGTGCAAGAACTGAAAGTGATGATGGAAGCAATAAAGAAAAGTGATGGAAACGTAGAGATGGAAAACTTAGGGACGGGAACAGGAACAACGGATGCAAGCGTCACCAACAGAATACAGGAGGTGGAAGAGAGAATCTCAGGTGTAAAGGGTACCAAAGGTTCTTGCTCCTTGCTCTTGCCCTTTTCCCCTCTTCCCCTTTGTCCCTGCTCTCCCCATTCCTCCCACTCCTCCCCTCCATGTGCTCATGGCCGGCCTTTTCTCCTCCCCTCTTCTACTCTTCTTCTCTCATTAAACCTCTCCACTTAGAATAAAAGATACAAAAGAAGAAATAGATACATCAATCAAAGAAAATGTTAACTCTAAACAACTCATGGTTCAAAACAACCAGGAAATGTGGCCATGCGAACACCCATCCTAGGAACAAAGATGCAGAGGCCCAGGTCCAAGGCCCAGATGATATTTTCAACCAAATCATAGAAGAAAACTTTCCAGACCTAAAGAAAGAGAATGCTTTAAACATACAAGAAAGCTTATAGAATACCAATTAGACTGGACTAGAAAAGAAAATCCTCTTGCCACAAAATCTACAGAATTAAGGATTATTAAAAGCAGCAAGGAGAAAAGGCCAGGTAACATACAAAGGCAGAACTATTAGAATTATCCTGGACTTCTCAACAGATGCTAAAAGCTAGAAAGGCCTGGACCTTTCTATCTTGCAACCTCTAAAATAATGTACACATGGCAACCTAGATTACTATACCCTACAAAACTATTAATCACCATAGATGGAGAAAACAGAGCATTTTTAAGACAAATGCAAATTCAAACAATATCTATCCACAAACACAATCAAATAGGTAGAGGCCTTTAAAGAGGAAACAAATAAATCCCTTACAGATATACCAAAAATACTAGAATAAAGCCTCCAACCTAAGGTGCCAATGACTGGCTTTGCCATCCATGTGGTGGATAAACTGGGAATCAGTGCTTGGAGCTGCTGACAGGGATGGATCCAGATACGTACAGGGCTGCTGCCACAGGCAGCTAGCAATTATGGAAGTTACTCAGCAGACTTGTCTTTGTGGGGACAAAACTTAATTTACTGGGGATCGCACTCCCTGTGGCCAGTGAAAAAACTATGACCTCCTTTAACTTCTTGAGAGCAGTGAGTATACATATCTGCAGACATATACACATTCACACATATAATGGTTAGAGTAAAGCGCCAGCAAGCAGACTCCAAGCATTTCACACACACACACACACACACACACACACACACACACACACACACACACATGCATGCACACACATCGAGGTGGTGATAAGGGTGACACGAATGTTCTGTTTGTGACCGAGTATTCCTACTTATTCTCTGTGCTCTGAGCAATCGTGGTTCTCACTTGTATTAACTGCCATCCACTACACTCTGAAGCTTTTGTAATGTGGTCTGCGGGTAGAGCTAAGCTTCAGGTACAGAGATGATTTCATAAGGCAATTTGATACTGTATTCATTTAGCAGAACAACCATTATTGTTTCACCTTTGGGAGCCTGTGAGCTCCACAAACATGGGTTGATGGGTAGATTTATAGTATCAGGTATGAAATTTTTTCTATGGAACAGGCATTACGTCCGATTATAAAGCGATTGGTGACTCCCCTGGTATTCATGATGTTATTTTACCTATGGCTATATCTTGTCATATTGATCACTATTGCAGGCCACAGTCGAGCAAGATTGATAATAACTTTGTTCTCTCCATCAGCCTCCATAGCATCATGTAGCACTGTGAAAACTAGCCATCCGCAAGGAAGCTTTCTGGTCAGTGCTATTTTGATTTCTTCATGTCCAGCAATGAAAGTACTTAATATATTCAGTAGTAGGGTCTTATCACTAAGCTCTGATGGGCAACAAAGAAGTAGTTGCAGCCTTTATTGTTTGGAGTTGAATCTTTAGAAACTTACAGTTTGTCAAAACCTATTTAAAAAAACATAAATGCCTATGTTAATTCTGATTGTCAAGTTGATTTGATGAAAAACGTCTATGCTATTAGTAAACCACATGTCCGGAAATGTCTGTGAGGGAATTGTCAGAGGATTAAAGCAGGTGGGCAGAAGTAGATTCCAAGAATAAAATATGAGGTCACCATCACAATGCCTGGGCTCCAGGATCTGGATAAAAGAGAGGATAATAAATGAAACAGAGACTGCTGAATTAAAAAATGTTCTAAGAGGACATTATTTTATCTTTTGGGTCAAATATTCCTGCCATCTGTCTTGGTCTGAGTATGAAATGTCTCTTGTTTTTGACTACGTGGGCCTATTTGATGGTACTATTTTTGGGAGGTATAAAGAAAATTAATAATTGGCATTTACATGACAGGGAGTGTGGCTACCTTTTATAACACATGGGTCTTCCCACTTCCTGACCTCAGTTTCCTTTCAGGCCAGGATGAGATGTGAGCCAACACTTGCCTCCCACACCCACCACCACAGTGCCACACATAGCCGTGCCTTCAGTGCTAGGAGGGGCCAATTCCTTTCAAATTGTGACTCAAATTAAAACTCACTTTACTTTAAAGAAATGAGGGAGTAAAAACTCAGGGTTATTATCAGCAAGCCTCTGGGTCAACGTGCTCAATGTGAAAAAGAATAAAAACATTGAGGACATGTTCATGATCTATTAAAATGCCTGCCATGGTATCATGCTTGCATTAGGAAACCCATTGCTGTGAAAGCAGGCAGATGGACCTGTAGGGCTAAATGGCCAGTCAGTCAGGCTACTTGAAATGGTTAGTTGCAGGTGCAGTTAGAGCCATGATCTCAAAAGTAAAGTGGACTGTGTCCTTTGTACATATACTCACAGGTGAGCCCACTGGTACCCACCAATGCATGCACTTATGTCCTCACACACTTGCACATGCACATGTGCACGCACACGCACACACCCTATCGGTGAATATGGCTGAGGAGCAGTCCTGATTTGCTGCTTCTTTGGTGCCTGAGTTTTGAGCTTCCTCACATTCTAAACTCTGTGCATTCCACCCATGGTGTTATCACATGCTCTCCAACAGTGAGGTAAAATAATCCTCTCCTCTTTATAAAAAGTTATTTTCAGATATTTGGGCATAGTAATGAAATAATGTAACTATTGCAAGGGCCAATTAAAAGGAGAAATATAACATTTTGCTTTTAGGATTCAAATACTTGCTTGAAGGGAAAAACCAGTCAGTTTTTACTTGAATTTATTTAAGCTTATATTGATTATTGGTAAGTTAAAAGTCTCTTTTGGATCACTGTTATTTATTATGTAGTACTTCCTAGTTCCATTACTCATCTATTACTGATTATTTTACACACACCCACACGCACACACACACACATACACACACACACACACACTTCTCACATCCTATCTTCTGAAACAGAGGAAGGAAAGCATCTTAAAAGGAGGAGCTATCTCTTGAAATAATGTGAGTTCTTTGGGGGAGCGAAATGGAAGTCAGCCTGTGAATGTAAAGTGCTGTTGGCTACAGTTCTTCAAAGCAGTATTTCTCACTCTGTCACATAAGTTCAACAAGGTAGAAGAATTATGGACTACCCAGAGGCTTGACTTGTAAAAGCTGTTTACTTGTAAGGCCATTTGACTGCACTTAGAGTACCAAAGAACAATCATTTGACCCATGACTGGTACAAGGAGGACAGGATGAAATGTTATGTTTAGAAGAAAGGACTTTCTGAAAGTCAGAGACAAACAAGGCTTGTAAAACTCACTGCTAACTTTACATTTGCTAAGTCAGGAGTGGAGACTGTAAAACAAACAGTTCATGGGATGGTTCAACACCTGTGGTCTATTTTTAAATTATGGGAAGGAATGACTAATTTTATATTAAACTATACTATTTCATCTGTGGAGAGAGACCATTTATATTTATTATTCGGTGTCTTTGAAATACAATTCTCTTAGGGCAGACTCAGCTATGTCAAATATGTATCAACTATTAATCATTTAACAAAATTGAAATAAGCTGTAAATTACTACATTGATTTTAATATATACATTCACTTTTATGTTCCTCTCAAATTGTGTCACCTATTGCAATTGATTCAATATTAGAAAGTTGTTAGCAATGTTGCTATGCTTAATGCTATGGGTATAATATTATTTAAAGCAGTGACCTCTTACCATTATTATTGACAGCTATTAATCCACCAAGATTGTGAAGACTTCTGCACTGTTAACCTACTGAATTGCTCTTCCTTTATTTTCTTAATTCTATGTGTAATTGAATTTCATATCACATTCAGAACTTCTGAGAAAAATAAAATAGTGATAACAATTATTTCATAATCATAAACAACAAAAGATTTCATTTTCATTCAGTTAGAACTCACTCTCCAAGAAATTGAACCAGAATAATTACATGTTGATGGCATGTAGCTGCACACCACTCCCTTTCCCTTAGCATGGACATGTACACAGACATTCATACCTTATCTAAGGAATCTGAACACATACACCTTATCAAGAAGCCCACAGGAATCTCTCCACAGCTTTTGGGGTAAGGCTGTTGATAAGACCTCCATTCTAATTCTGAGTGTCTAGAGAAATATGAGAGAAGCTCATAACGTATTTCCTAAAGGATGCAAATACACTATTAATAAAACTGCACAAATAATTGCTGATCACCAATCCTACAACAGATAGAGGCCTTATATCCAAAATATACAAAGAACTCAAGAAGTTGGACCGAAGGGAGACAAATAACCCTATTAAAAAATGGGGTTCAGAGCTAAACAAACAATTCACAGCTGAGGAATGCTGAATGGCTGAGAAACACCTAAAGAAATGTTCAACATCTTTAGTCATAAGGGAAATGCAAATCAAAACAACCCTGAGATTTCACCTCACACCGGTGAGAATGGCTATGATCAAAAACTCAGGTGACAGCAGATGCTGGAGAGGATGTGGAGAAAGAGGAACACTCCTCCATTGTTGGTGGGATTGCACACTGGTACAACCATTCTGGAAATCAGTCTGGAGGTTCCTCAGAAAATTGGACATTGAACTGCCTGAGGATCCAGCTATATCTCTCTTGGGCATATACCCAAAAGATGCCCCAACATATAAAAAAGACACGTGCTCCACTATGTTCATCGCAGCCTTATTTATAATAGCCAGAAGCTGGAAAGTACCCAGATGCCCTTCAACAGAGGAATGGATACAGAAAATGTGGTACATCTACACAATGGAATATTACTCAGCTATCAAAAACAACGAGTTTATGAAATTCGTAGGCAAATGGTCGGAACTGGAAAATATCATCGTGAGTGAGGTAACCCAATCACAGAAAAACACACATGGCATGCACTCATTGATAAGTGGCTATTAGCCCAAATGCTTGAATTACCCTAGATGCCTAGAACAAATGAAACTCAAGACAGATGATCAAAATGTGAATGCTTCACTCCTTCTTTAAAAGGGGAACAAGAATACCCTTGGCAGGGAATAGAGAGGCAAAGATTAAAACAGACACAGAAGGAACACCCATTCAGAGCCTGCCCCACATGTGGCCCACACATATACAGCCATCCAATTAGACAAGATGGATGAAGTAAAGAAGTGCAGGCCGACAGGAGCCGGATGTAGATCTCTCCCGAGAGACACAGCCAGAATACAGCAAACACAGAGGCGTATGCCAGCAGCAAACCACTGAATTGAGAATAGGACCCCCGTGAAGGAATCAGAGAAAGAACTGGAAGAGCTTGAAGGGGCTCGAGACCCCATAGGTACAACAATGCCAAGCAACCAGAGCTTCCAGGGACTAAGCCACTACCTAAAGACTAAACATGGACTGACCCTGAACTCTGACCTCATAGGTAGCAATAAATATCCTAGTAAGAGCACCAGTGGAAGGGGAAGCCCTAGGTCCTGCTAAAACTGAACCCCCAGTGAACTAGATTGTTGGGGGGGAGGGCAGCAAGGGGGGAGGATGGGGAGGGGAACGCCCATAAAGAAGGGGAGGAGGGAGGGGGATGTTTGCCCGGAAACCCGGAAAGGGAATAACACTCGAAATGTATATAAGAAATACTCAAGTTACTAAAAAAAACAAACAAATAAACAAAACAAATCTAGCTATAATCCCAGTAAGGAAAATATATAGTATTTATTTGTTTTAATGAGCATTCATTTTCTTCTATGCCTTTTACATGTTTTGGTATGTCTTGACAGAAATCCATATTAAAAAATGTTCATACCAAAAAAAAAAAAAGAAAGTTACCTTGTATTTAACAAGCAATCATTTATTTATTTATTCATTAAAATACACATATGCAGAAGTACAAGGATTTTCACACACAATAGTAAAAGGTTTAGGAATATTGAAACATTCTGTACATGTTTCTGTGAGTAGGGAGTCAGAACAGAGGGAACAAAGGTTTACTTGAATCTCCCAGCGAAGGCTTTATAATCAAATGAGAGGTTCGGAAGCTAGCTATGCAGAGCATTAATGAACCCAGGAGTATTTGTTGCCTTATAAATGGGATAATGTAGTACAGAAATATTTAATCTCCTACGAAAGTCTGTCAAAGAGTAACTTTTAGTAGCTGTAACAGGGATGTTGATCCGTGTTACAATAATTCAGATATTGTTGCAAATGAAACTTCTACATAAATACTACCATGAGAAAATACCAGAGATTGAGTTTTATTGAAGTTTTATTTTATGTCTGTTTCATGAGTGTGAGTTTTTTGACTGCATGCATGAATGCACAAAACACATATGTCTGGTGCTTGTAGATGCAAGAAGAAAGCATTAGCGACTGCAGTAGCAGATACCTTTGATCCTTGAGGTTGAGGATGAAACGTACACCCAGGTCCTTTTCCACATCAGAAAGTCTTATTGACCACTAATTCTTTTCTCCAGCCTATTTGTTTAATATTTCATAACTAAAATTAATTTCTCAGTTTTAGACGCTGGGAATCCAAGAATCAGGCACATTCATTTCATTACTAGTGTTTCTGTTGTCTTGAAGCTATGTCCTACAGACACAAGGGATGCTATGTGAATACATGGAAGAAAGGCAGAAGATAAAAAAAAAAACCATACATGTCCTATTCAAAGTGATATTTATTTATTAAAAGGTACATAATATTAAAAAAATCCCACTTCACCAAACTCTAGCCCTATAGGTAAAATTCTTAACATACAAATATTATGTGCACATTTATAAATTACAGCAAAGATAAGTCGATAACATGTCATCTTACAATTGGCAATTAACCCATACATTATACAACTGGGACTAAATATTCATAGCAACAGAGTGCTTAGTAAAGAAAGGTTCAATGGCAAAAAAAAAAAAAAAACCCAATTGCATTCTTAGAAATATTTATATAGCAAAGGACAGATTGGACATCTCTTATACAATAGAAATTAATCTGCAAATTTATATATTTATTTCAGTATTTCTAGTAAGAATTAAAATTTCTACAGGAAGAAGCTTGGCTGGTGGTTAAATGGAGACAAAAGTATAACATAAATATAAAAGAACAATGGATAAAAATATTACCCGCATTAGAAAACTGTCAGCTCTGATCATATCATTGGTTTCCAGTTTTCACCGTATTTTCTAACAAAAACTTCTAACAAAAACTCAAAATATTATGGAAGATGTCACTGAGACTAACTATAATTTAAAGGCAAATAAGGTTTAATTAAGCAAATGTTTCATCTCTGAAACTAAAATTAAAGGTTTATCTCCAACTGGATGATTCTTAGAGGTACATAGACAATGTGCTGTGTTTTTTTAAAATACTAGGTAATTCCTGCTTACATCTCATACCTGCAATGCCTCTCAGAATAGTCGGTATTCTGTTACTTTCAGAGCTCCCTTCCTATGTTTACACAATTTCACAATAACGGTAAATACTTTGAGTTGTTATTAATAGGATAAAAGAAGTACTGTCTGTGTAAAACTGCATTGCATTGTAATACTAGATATTATTTTACCAGAGAATGTAAAATGCTGAAGATAAACAATTTTACATTTATCTTCAATTTTGTCATTATTTTTAGAGTAAAATTTTTTTACCATGATATGTCTGTAACTTTTGTTCTTTATATTTATCTTTTAATCACATTAGGGATCAAATGTGGGGCTTTTAAATAGTACATACCATGCTTCCCTTATATGTGTGTACAAGAGACAATTGTTTTTAGCATTTGACAAGATGAAGAAAACGGTGTTCACTAATAAATGAGGACAATCTTTCAATGCATTAAAATGCTTTGAATTGTCTCCATATCCTCTCCTATGAATACTTTTGTTCCCCGTTTTACTAAGGACTGAAGCATCTGCACTTTAGTCATCGTTTTTCCTGAGCTTCATGTGTCTGTGGACTTTATCTTGGGTAATTCGAGCTTTTGGGCTAATATCCACTTATGAGTGAGTGCATGCCATGTGTGTGTGTGATTTTATGTGACTGATATGGAGACAAAGTTTGGAGCACAGACTGAAGGAATGACCATTCAGCGCCTGCCCCACCTGGGTATATAGTCCATTTATATACAGCTACCAAAACTAGATAATATTAATGAAGCCAAGAAATGCATGCTGACAGGAGCCTGATATAGCTGTCTCCTGAGAGGCATAGCTATCACATGTCAAATACAGAGGCACATGCTCACAGCTAACCATTGAACTGAGAATGCCATTCACGTTGGAGAAATTAGAGAGAGAATTGATGGAGCTGAAGGTGCTTGCAACCCCATAAAAAGTAACCAGAGCTCCCAGGGACTAAACCACTACCTAAAGACTACACATGGACAGACCCATGGCTGCAGCTGCATATGTAGCAGAGGATGGCCTTGTTGGGCACCAATGGGAGAAGAAGACCTTGGTCCTGCCAAGACTGGACCCCCCCCATGCAGGGTAATGTCAAAAGGGGTGGGAAAGGGGGGTGGCTTGGGAGGGGGAACACCCTCATAGAAGAAGGGGAGGGAGATGGGATAGGGAGCTTATGGCTGGGAAACGGAGAAAGGGAATAAGATTTGAAATTTAAATAAAAATTGTCCAATTAAAAAAGTGAGAAAATGGGGTTGGGGATTTAGCTCAGTGGTAGAGCGCTTGCCTAGCAAGCACAAGGCCCTGGGTTCGGTCCCCAGCTCCGAAAAAAAAAGAAAAGAAAAAAAAAGTGAGAAAATGCTTTGAATTTACTATGATTTGAGAAAAATGGAATACTTTTCATTTCAAGCACAGATGATAAAACTATATACCTTTTGAACATGAAAACACGGAAATACGTACAATATGATGTGATATTTCTGTTTCTGTCTTTGAAATAGAAAAACGAACAAATTTACTGCCATTTCATAAATAAAAGAACACTGTAAGAGATTGGCAAAGATGAAAATAGAATGAACTGTCATTAATGCGTATTTCTAGATTGTCTAGTAAGCTTTGAAACAATGACAACATTTTTAAAAATCTCTATATTGAAATGATAATTTGAAACGTCATTTCTTTTGAAAAATAATAGTAATATGTTTGGGTTGTATTTCTATCACCAACACATATTTAATGTCTTTTCACATTAATGAACACACTATTAAGTCAAACCTAAAGCAGCCTTTTACTTTAAGAAGTATAGGTATATAGACAATTACCATGAAGTGCGATATAAGAACAGGAACCCGGCTTTGTTGTAGTGGCGGTACCTGTTTCTATCCTAAAACACTGAAGAACAGTTAATTAGACAAAGCTCGAGGGATTTCAAAAGAGAAGGTCACACAGTAAATGATTATGCAAGAAATGGCATAACATTACTGGAGAAGGAACGGGAAAACTTCCATGTAATAAGTTCTGAAGTATAAAGTGGGGTTTGAAAAGCAAGTGTAGATGGGTAGATGCATTCAGAAATATAACCTCAAGTGTTTAAAGGCTTGAAAATTCTAAACATTGGCCAGGAACATGAAAACTTTTTTATATTTTACTCTTCATGCTAATAGTAACATGGTTAGATTTTTCTTTCTTTTTTTTTATCATAGATGAATGAACTATTTATTAACAACAAGGCTCAGACACTCATGTGTTTTGGATACACCCACAGCATGACCTGGAATCCAGTGGTCTTGGAGTGCTGACCTCAGATACGAAGGCACTGGCAACCGGTGCAGTTCCCGTGTGCTCTAATTTTCCTTAGCTGCTCCAAGTCCTCACGCAGCTTGTTGTCTAGACTGCTGGCCAGAACCTGGTTGCACTTTCTGACCTTCACATCCTCCGGCTGTTCAAGAGCCGGTTTGAGATCTTGTACTCTCACGGATTCTGCCTCTTCTTCCGTGAATTCTCTGGCTTTCTTGGTGAGGTCGATGTCTGCTTTTCTCAACACCACAAGAGCATATCCCCGCCCAATACCTTTAATTGTAGTGACGGCCAAGACAGTTTACTACCACCCATTGATGTTGAGTACAGGCAAAATGCGTCGGAACTTTTCAGGGATCACTAGAGAAATGGAGGTAGCCCAAGTAGTGGGTGACCTGCCTGAAGGACTCCTGTTGAAGAAGAAAAGAAATCAGGTATTTTTAATGATGCATATATTGATAAGGAACTATATTGTAGTCTGAAGATACACACTGGGCTCATCCGAGTACACATGACAGTAGCAGAGTCCCTCAATCGGGGACTTCCTTAAGAAGGCACTTTTCTCTGACGTAAGCTGTTCATATTGAACAACAGCACAATATTCACATTTCCCCCTTTTTTCTATTCTTTTTCTTTTCCTTTTTTTAATTAATTTTTTTACACTCCAAATTTTATTCCCCCCGAGGTCTGCCCTCCGACTGTACCATATCCCATACCTCCTCCCTGTCCCACCTGTCTCCACGAAGATGTCCCCACCCAAGCACCCTACCAGACCCCTAAATTCCCTGGGGCCTCTATTTTCTTGAGGGCTAGGGGGCCTCTTTTCTGACTGAATCCAGATCCAGGAGTCCTCTGCTGTATATGTATTGGGAGCTTCATCTCAGCTGCTGTATGCTGCCGGGTTGGTGAGCCAGTGTCTGAGAGATCTCGGGGTTCAAGTTAAATAAGACTGGTGGTTTCCTGCAGAGTCACCTCCCTCAGCTTCCTCCAGCTGTTCCCTAATTCAGCCACAGGGGTCAGCAGCTTCTGTTCGTTGGTTGGGTGCACATATCTGCATCTGACTGTTTTAGCTGCTTGTTGGGTCTTTCGGAGGGCGGTCATAATAGGTCCCTTTTTGTGAACGCCCTATAGCCTCAGTAATGGTGTCAGGTCTTGGGGCATCCCTTTGAGTTGGATCCCACTTTGGGCCTGTCGCTGGGCCTTCTTTTCCTCAGGTTCTTCTCCATTTCCACCTCTGCAGTTCTTTTGGAAATGAAGAATTATGGGTCAGAGCTTTGACTGTGGGATAGCAACCCATCCCTCACTTGATGCCCTGATTTTTTTCTGCTGGAAGTGGATTCAATAAATTCCCTCTACCCACTGTAGGGACTTTCATCTCCCCCCCATTTGAGTCCCGAGTCTCTCACATCCCAGGTCTCTGAAACCTTCTGGTACCTCCTTCTTCCCCAGGTCGCCTGTTTCCATTCTTTCTGCTGGACCTCAGAGCTTTAGTCCTTTTCCCCCATTCAATACCAGATCATGTTCCCCCTTCCCCAACCCCATCCCATTTTGCTCCCAGATCCCTTCGTCCCTCCCCTCTTTTTTGCTTTCTTCTCCCTCTCAAGTGGGACTGAGGCATCCTCACTTAGATTTTTCTGTAATCAATTATCTAGTTATGATGTAAGTGAATTCAAAGGAGAAACTGAGAATAGAAATGCAGATATGATTATAATTATTTGAGAAAAATATCATGATACTTGAGTTCTATAATTTGAATAGAAATGTGTTATATATTTCTTTATACATGTATTTATTAATTAATTAATTAATTTTCATGTTGCTCAAGATTTCACCATCCAAGAAAAGGGAACCTCAATTAAGCAGGTGTCTCCATCACATTGGCCTATAAGCAAGTCTGCAGGGCATTATATTGATTAAAGTTTGATTTAAAAAAGGGTCCAGTAAACCATGGGCTGTGCTACCCCCAGACAGGAAGAAAGCCAATAAACAGCTTCCTCCATAGTCTCTGCCTCAGTTCCTGCCATCACTACAAGTGCATGAGCTCTTGTACAAAAAATGACCAAAAATAAACCCACAGAGATATGGGGAAAGACACACAACTCTATTATTTTAAGAAAGAAAAGACCCATAGCATGATATGATGTTGTTACTAATGTGAGTAGCTCCAATGATGTACTTCACTGCTTCAAGGCGAATCTAATTCAAAGAAATTGAGATATAAACTTAATTCTAATCTTTACAGAAGATAAAAAAAAAACCTAAGTGTTTAGAGAGAGACACTGCCTACAGTGGTTCTGCAATACATTATTCAAGGATCCAAGCAAATTTTCTCCTTAAGAGACTGGAGAATATTCTCCTCGTGAGCCATTATTGATGGTGAGAGAAGTTTATTCTAATATGATTAGCTGTGAAAGATAAAGGTGACCTGAACACATGAGTGCTTAGTGTGGGATGCCTAGAAATCACGAGCTGGCATACAGTCATTGTATGTTTGACATCTTTTATTTCCATGGTTTACCACTGAATATGCATATAGGTGTACTAGCAACACTTAAGTTTAAAGTGAAATGGTTATGGTCTTCAAGGTCCATAGCATTTCTGCAGCGGGATTGTCTGAACTCTGACCCACAAAGTCTTGACATAGTTTGAGATACTTTCATTAATGAGAATATACTAACATATTTTTTAATGTGTCACCTGGCTACGTTTAACAGCATTGTCTATTAGGCCTACTACTTAGATTAAACTGTGGGCCTCCCTCATTCTATAGAATCTCTTTCCTATGGACTACATCCCCAGAACTTTATTTATTTATTAGTTTGCTCTATAAAAATTTTATGTTGGGCTCTCCCTAAGCTGTCTATGCTGGCTTTGAACTTACTCTGTAGCACTGAGCAGCCGTAACCTGCGATTCTCCTTTCTCTGATTGTACTATAGCAAGAGTCAACATCCCTTTGCTCTTCTACTTAGGGTAAATAGAAAACAGAAGTAAGTATTTTGAAAGATAATTAGTGACACTGTCAAAAAAAGACAAGTCTTCAATTTTTTGCTTTTGATCTTCATTTATTTTCCCCAAATAAATTTAACTACCAGTAGAAAGGAAAAGAATGTTAAGTTCATAACTCTATAGGATGCTCTGTCCATTAATATTAGAGACAACAGAGTCAGTCTATTCTCCCATGATTTCAACATTCTTGTTATCTTTTCTTTCTACTTGTTTCTCTGTGGACTTTGACCTGGCATTACACAGTAAAACACTCCTGGGAAGACTGACTTGTAACCTCCACAACTCAGTAAGCAGTACCTTAGAATAAATGCCCTGAGGTCACACCCACTTTTGATATAAATAAAATAAATCGAGCAATAAGTCTACAATGTACATTGAAGTTGGAAAATAAAATGCACCCAGGCAGCATACACACACTGGGAAAAAAAACCTCTAAGGACAATCAAAAGCATCTAAAATGCTTCCAAGGGAAGAACCAGGGATGAAGGAAAGTTTGTTTACCATGGGAAGGAGACTCTTGACATAATAAAAATACAATACAATC
This sequence comes from Rattus norvegicus, assembly GCF_021556685.1. NCBI lineage: Eukaryota > Metazoa > Chordata > Mammalia > Rodentia > Muridae > Rattus > Rattus norvegicus. Next base: position 32,107,361 of record NC_141544.1, on the reverse strand, counting down.
AATATAACAGTCAATATAGCAATATGCACTAAAAGGTATGATAATTACATAATAGAAATACTTTTTCCAGATTGTTTTCAAAGGAGTTTGATATAGTATACAAGGTAACCTTGCTTGGAAAGAGTGAAAATATCCAAATTTTTGAACATTGTTCATTGCGATAGCTTTCAATTGGTATGAATTCTTAATAACCCAAAAGGCCACTGCAGTGCTTTTCTGAGTATAGGCTTTAAAAGGTCAACTGAAAAGTGGATGTTGGCCTGAAACCATTTACATGTAGACAAGGTAAATCTACAAAGTTAGCCAGAAATTTTCTCCTCACTTCTGGATTCCTAGTTGAAATCTTTATGAATCATAGCCTTGGAATGCTCACATTGGTTCACTGGTCCATAGAGAAAAGGCTATTATGCTAAGGGAAAAAGAGGAATTATTTCCCTAGTTATTTTGTTGCTGTAATAAAACAGGCCAAAAATTTCAAACACAACTTGAAAATAAAGGTGGATACTTGGCTTATACTTTGGATCATAATCTAGCACTAAGGAAGGTTAGGGCAGGAACTCAAGAGGAACCTGAAGGCAGAAAAGATAAGGGGACAGCTTTCTGACTCACTTCTTGGGCTTGCTCTCTGTCTCTCATTTATCTAGCTTCATTAGAGTATCCTTGACCACCTGCCTAGGGTTGGTATGGCTGACAGTGAGCTGAACCCTTTTATATCAATTGGTACTCAAGACAGTCTTCTGAATATGCCTGAAAGTCACTTTGATCGAAGATGTTTCTCAGTTAAGGCTTTTCTGACAAATAGCTGTAGATTGTGTCACCTTGACAATTCAGATAGGACAGACTCTGAATCTGCTTTACCCAGAAAAAGGAAAGATCCTTCAATGACTGTACTATGCCAAACAATTATACCACTATCAGCACTGCCAGGGTAAAGCTAGAATGAGTTTCAGTTTACCTCACCTTAACAGATGTGAGGGACTAGTGAGGAAACATCAGTACCAGAAATTGTTTCACACAATATGGAAGACAGAACACATCACAATATGGAGCGGACCGTAATTCAGATTATATCTTGGTTGGTTACCCTTGCAAGCTTTGTTGTCACGATTGCAGCAAATACCGTTCTAGACCAAGAGTTTGTACCTGTATTGGGGTTTACCTTTCTCCTTTTGTAGTGTGCAGATTGATTGACCTGACCATGTTTTTTATTTTTATTTTATTTTGTGTGCTTGGTTGTCTTTGTTTGTTTGTTTTGTTTTGTTTTTGATGTTGTTTTTCTTCAGGGAAAAGTGTTTGTTTTGTTTTGGGGATTTTTTTGAGCTGGAAAGACTGTGGAAACATTTTGGGACTTTGAGATATATGTGTTCTGATCTTATTGAAGTGTTGTTAGAATTTAGAGCACAAGAGGGTTGGAAGAAATGCAGGTGATAGAAAAATGTTTGAGAATTTATCCAGTATATTTTTTAATGGAGACTTTATTTTTTTCTTTTACTGGATATTTTTATTTACATTTCAAATGTTATTCCCTTTCCTGGTTTCCCATCCATAAGCCCCCTATCACATCCCCCTCCTCTTCTATAAGGGTGTTCGCCTCCCCATCCACTCCCTCCTGGACAGTCCCCTACACTGCAGGGTCCAGCCTTGGCAGGACCAAGAGCATCTCCTTCCATTGGTGCCCAACAAGGGCATCCTCTGCTATATATGCAGCTGGAGTCATGGGTCAGTCCATGTATATAATCTTTGAGTAGTGGTTTAGTCCTTGGAAGCTCTGGTTGGTTGACATTGTTATGAGATTCTAAGCCCCTTTAGCTCTTTCAATCCTTTCTCTACCTCCTCCAACGCGGGTCCTGTTCTCAATTCACTGGTTTGCTGCTAGCATGCACCTCCGTATTTGACATGCTCTGGCTGTGCCTGTCAGGAGACAGCAATATCAGGCTCCTGTCAGCATGTACTTCTGAGCTTCAACAATCTTATCTAGTTTTGGTGGCTGCATATAGATGGGCTATATATCCATGTGTGACAGGCTCTGAATGGCCAATCCTGTCGATCTCTACTCCAAACTTTGCCTCCAAATCCTCTCCTGTGAATATTTTGTTCCCCCTTTAAGAAATATTGAAGCATCCACACTTTGGTCATTCTTCTTTTTGAGCATCATGCGGTCTGTGGATTGTATCTTGGGTAATTCCAGTTTTTGGGCTAATATCCACTTATTAGTAAGTGGATATCATGTGTGGCTTTCTGTGATTTGGCTACCCCCTCAGAATGATATTTTATAGTTCAATCCATTTGCCTATGAATTTCATGAAGTCATTGTTTTTGATAGCTGCATTATCATGTCTGATTTTGTAATAAGGCCTTTAATAAGGATCTGTAGATTCAAAACCAAATGGTCTGCCTTGAAAACATGTGTAAGAGTAGTGTTGGAGCAAGTTATATTTTAGATGATATGTGTTTTGTACATATGGTAATTATACATATGCATATTACATATTTTATGCGTATATGGTATGTTTTATATATGTATAATACAGATGTGCATATTATATAAATATAAACTTGTAATAGCAATTAATGAAGAAAGAGTACATGAATATGATGTGAAAGAGAGTGAGGAAGGGTATACAGAGAGGATTGGAGGAAGAAAAGGGCGGAGAGAAATGATGTAATTACAATATAATCCAAGAATTAAAGACAAAAAATGTGAAGAGAAGAATCTTATAAATAAAATCTGTAAAAGTAAAACCTTTGTTTTGTTGGCACAATGGGTACCAGTTAGCTGAAATTGAAACCCCAGCTGTGATTAAGAAGAGTCTAGTGCCACTGAATCAAAATACTCTTTTGGGGAGTATTTTTTCAAGGTCAGCTGTAGCTGTGGTCATGAGAGGACCAAAGCTGCATCTCAGCCTCGACTCTGGATGTGCTTAAGAGTCTTCCGAACTGTACCGGGTGGAAAAGCATCAAGCATGTGGGAGACCTGAGACTTGACTCATGTGGCAGAGGTGGAATGCTCCTAATGAACAGAACGAAAGGATTGGTGGAGGTGCAGCCTTAGCTGAACTCGAACCCCAACATTGAGGCACATGGAGAGGAGCTGATTATTGGCATCATGTGGCAGAGTCAACGTCCCTAAAGAGAGGTCAAAGACATAAAGTCATGTGAGTTTGATCTAGAAGTCTGTCTTCTTACATTACGGGAAGTCTCTTTGGGAAGCTATGGTCTCAAAGGACAGCAAAAGTGCTGTCTTCACTCTATACTATCAATATATTTTGGATTCCATAGTGTAATTCTAATGGATGGAAACTATTTTGTGTGAGGACTAATTTTCACTAGTTAATAATTCCACCGAGCTTAATCTATGAAAGAAAAACCAAGTGAATTATATGAATTATATTCACTTGATTGGTTTTTAAGACCTTATTGGCATTTACTGATCATTATTAAAGATGGTCATAATCAAAATCCAATAACCTCTGGTTTATGATGTTAACAGCAATTTCTCCTGCTTATCTTCATTCTACCCTTACTTCAGCTTCACTAGGAACCCAGTGGTTTATGATTTCACAGTTCTTGTTTATTACATGCTTTCCAGGCATGTCAAACTCCCATGGGGAAAAAACAAAGAAACCTCTAAACACAGACATTTTGTGACATTTCTGCTCACATTAGAAATGTTAACACCTGTTTCATTTACTATCATCACAATCAATTCTGATTTTCATTTGCATAATCAACATAGAGGGAATCCATGATACTTTAATAAGCCATAAATGGAACAAGGATCAATTTCTCATCATCACTAGAACTGTAGATACAAGTTATTTTAATTTATTTTGAAACATTGTAGCTTTTAAATCATAGCTAATTCAAAACTTTCAGAACCATTATATTTTACCAAAATTAATAGATAAATTAATTAATATACTCATTATAAAACTTGATGCATATAAATAAAATAAGGTGTTTTATATTATATAGTAGTCAAATGTATAATGAGTTAAGAAATATGTAATATAGGAGACAGACAAAAGACAACACTTAAGATTACTTGACTGCCACCAATAATCGTCTCATTTAACTATAGTAAACAAAGACGTTCTCAAATGCATATGTTACTAGCCAGAAATGGCAGTGCCTAGTCATAAGCAAGGCACTTAAGCAGGCTGAAGATTTGATTTAAAATCAGGATGAGCTACATAGTGAGAACTTCTTCCCCCCCCAAAAAAAAATTGAGTAAGAAGTACAGAAAAAACCAGCACCAGATAGGACTTTTTAAAAATCTTTATAACTTTTGTACATCTTGAATTTTCTTATCTACTTTGACTATGTAACTGTCACTCTTTGGTACACATAATCTATTATGTTCTAACTATAGGGTAGTTATTTTGCCAAGTCAAGTTTTTATCCATCCATCCAGCGTTTAATAACCAACTCAACCTCCTGTCAATGAAGTTGCTTTCACAGATATTGAAAATGGCAAAATGAATCCTTCAGGCAATAGTGTAAACCGTTAGTTATTTTGTTAACTTTTTCTACATTTTTATAATTTTGTATGTGTATAATGAAGTATGATTACATCTGTACCTCTTTTAACCCACTCAATTGCTATTGCATCAACCAACGCAATCTCAGTCCAATTTAATATCCTTTCTTTCCTATTAATAATTGGTGCTTATTTTTCTGATACTATGAAAAAAACCTTAACCAAAGGCAATATGGAGATAAATAGGCTTATTTTAACTTGAGATTATTACCTATCAACTAAGAAAGGTAAAGCAGAACCTCAAGGCAGGGATCAGGAGGAAAGCATTGTAACAAGGATCATAGAGGAACTCTTTACTAGTCTACTTCTCATGTTTGCTCAAACTACTTTCTTAAATTAGCCAAATATTCCTATCTAAGGGTGGCAACATTTATTCAAATACAGATTTACAGATTTGATCCTTTCGGATAGCACTTGTCTACATATGTACCAATCAACATGTACTCCTCAGATAAGGATCACTTCTTAGCACAAGGCATAGGACTCTCATTATCTCTGTTAAGGAAAGGAAAGCACAATGCTGAAGGCAGAAAGGTATAGAGATTGGGGAAAAAAATCTAAGAAAACGTTGAGTTGTTTATAATGCAAATTTATTTTGTCCCAGAATCAGGTGAAAAAATGGAAATATAATTGTATCATTTTATATTTCTGGAAGAATCACACAAACTCCTTTTTATTGCTGCTTTCTTGGACACACACACACACACACGTATGTATTGCCATGTGTGATGGCTGAGATGTGATTGATAAGATATCTGAAATATCTAAGTTTTACCCAAGTTCAAATCAATTTGCCTACTAGATGTTGAGAAGAGTCCATTGTTTCTATTTAAAAATATGGTTTATTATTCACCAAAATATTAGTATCTCAGAGTTTCAATTTATACACTGGACTCGACTCCATTTACAATGAGTTTTATAAGTAAGAAATCAACTAACATATTTCTATATACTGTGCTCTGTTATAAGAATAAGAAATGTATATTCACAATTTCTAAATCTGTTATATTTGGGTAAGGAATAAAAAATTTCTCTTATCCTAGATAGGTAACTTACCTTCAGAATTGAACAGCATTGAACAACAAGACCTGTATAAAAATCCAACCTATATTGGATTTAGTAGCTTTACTAAAGAAATCACCTTATCTGGCATCAATGGGATGGTAGGTACTTGGTCTTGTGAAGGCTAGATGGTTCAGCATAGGGGAATGCTAGGGTGGTGTGGCTAGAGTGGGTGGTTTGGTGGGAGATCACCCTTATAGAAGCAGGGATGAATGGGGGCAGATGGGGATTTGCAGAGTGGAAACCAGGACGGGGGATAACACTTGAAATGTTAATAAATAGAATAACAATAAAAAAATTAAAAAAGAACACCTTGAGAAACCCTCAGAACAAAAAAGATGAATATTTTTATTTTCACAAATAGAGACGATTAGAAAGTAAATAATGTAGAAGAGCTAAAGAAAGAAAAAAGGACAATATTTTAAGACATCCTTTTAAAAGTATTACTAGCTAAAAGTAAGCTTTAAAATGAAATATTTTGGAATCTGTTTATGCCACCCTTCACAAGTACAAAGTGATTATATACATACAAGTAATGTTATCATTTAAAGATATTTGCAAACCTGATGTTTTTCTGTCAAGGAGACATGGAGTGTGGATACAATGTATCTGTCATTCAAGACTGATTGTTACATGAACATTCTTGAAAAGATAGATGACAACATTCACTTAGTATCTTTGCTGCCAAGATATAGAAACTCAGGAGATGCAAATCTAATAGTTTCATGTCAATAATGACACAGTAACCCATCTTAGATACTACTAAAGAAAAGAAAAATAAAAAGCAAAACATAGAAACAGTTTTGTTATTTAGTTTTTCATTTCAATTTCAAGTAATTTGTTTTACTGAACTATTTAATTGTGACAATATGGGGGAACCTCCGTTCTAGACTGAAGGTGAAGGATAAAGAAACATTGTACATGGGTATAGAATCTACAGAAAACAAGACAGAAAACATGCAAAATTCAGAGAAACAGGAGTTTGCTTTGAGATTGTACCTCTTAGAAATATCATAGAAGATATATCCATGAAGTCTTATGAGCATAGCTGTCAAAACAAGACTTGAACAATGACACTACCAATAGACAAGCAAATGCAGAAGGAAGACACCTTATAAAACCTTAGAACTAGGCAAAGAATGATATGAAACTACAGAAAATAGAGGGCCGGAAAAATGGTATTTTCCAGAAAGGGGCACAGGAATTGCTTAACCTATACCAAGTGACCATCCTTCTTTGAGTGATATACATACTGAAGAGGTTGTGTTATATATTTCAGAATATATATTCATATATTTAACAATTAAAAGAAATGAGTCTGTGTGTTTGAGAGAAAGCAAAGAGGGTTTTGGTTGTGTTAAAGAGGAAATGGAAGGAAGCAATTAGATAATTAGAATTTCAATAATTAAAAACATCACAAAATATTTATATACAACATCACAAACACTTTGTATTCCTATTATACAGTCATATAACATTCTGTTCTTTTACCTTCCAGGAATAACTGTTCAGTTTGTTTTGCCATGTACCCTACAAATATATCCTTTCATTTGATGAGTAGCTGTGACCAAAATCTCTCAGGTTGATATGGTTAATGAGTATATTCTCATCATTTAAGTATGCCTATCTGGTAAAATTGTGCCAATTAGTAGCAGGACAGAAAATGTTAATATTCATATTTAAAGCGCTCAGAACTTACTTTAAAAGATCATGAAAATCCTGGGTTCTGTGTTGAGGGCTAGTCATTGTACTAGTCATGGTGTAGTACACACCATGGTGCCTGACACCTATTAGCTACTTCCTGAAACACATGCAATCCTTTTCATCTTAAACGATGCCTTTAAATTGAAGATAGTAATGAATCACAGATTAGTTAGCAGCTAAAATGGTTTTTGACATTTCATGCTACGATTTGAAGAAGAATCATATCTTCTTTTAATTTGCCTGCTCTATGAATCCTCTGAAAGCTAAATGATGAGGTCCAAAATCAATCTTAACAGTATTGTGTGTCAATTTTTAGGACCGTGTGTGTATGTCTCTTTAGGTGTAGATGTGTGCATGTTATCATGTGCAAGCATACATGATTGCTGTATCTAGAAGTCAAATTTGAGTCTCTTTCTCTCTTGATTTTACTTCACTTTTTGAACTGGAGTCTCTGTGAACTTGGGAGATTTATCTTTAACTTGTTTGTTAAAACGAATTGATTAATTTGGCCCAAAGATTCTCCTTTTATCATTAACCTCCCACAATGCTAGGATTATAGGTTTGTGCTGCCACACCTGGCTTTTCTCATGAGTGCTTGGGAGCTGAACTCATTGTTTTGCTTTCACAACAAAAAAAACTTCTACAGCAAGTCATCTCCACAGCATCTTGCTAGAAATGTTTTTCATAGAATTAATATTTTAACAGATTAAATCAGGTGCAAAATAACCCTAGCTAAATATGAAAGTATAGGACAAAGCAAATTAAAATATGATAAAGAAAGAAGAAAAGAAGGAAGGAGCAGGGAAGGAGGAAGGGACAGACAGAGGGATGAAAAGGGGGAGAAAAGGATGGAAGGACGCTTATTTTACAAAGGGAACTGAGAAGAACTGACAGAATAAAACTCAAAGTCCTGCTGGATATCAAAGCACAAGAAAACACAGGACATAACTGAGCCTGAACTCAGTTGGCTTCCCTCAGTACCATCAATAACTGCCTCATGGAAACCAGTCAGTGGTACTAGTGGGTAAGGGCTAAATGGCTTTTTATAGAAAACAGAGCAAGCACATAGAAAAACAGCATGTATGTATTCATTGCCCAGATCGGGTGAGTGCCACACCCAGTGTGGTGTTGCATGGGAGACACTTGGGCAAAAACTGGGTACTGTCGGGATCATCTTGAAACAGATCTCACTAAGCGAACCCAGATTCACTGAAAACTCCAAACCTGAAACTTTCAAGTACTGTAATAATTGGCAAGTCCCAAGAATTTTAAGCAAGCAACAAGCATCTAACACTGAACAACTACCGCCTCATATTTTATATAATTTTATATTTTATATATTTTATAAGTCTATTTAATATGCATGTTCATGCATTATATATATCACATATATAATTGTGTAACATATATTAAATATTAGTAAGCTTATAAAATAGTATGTTGAGTGGTGACTTTATAAACACCCATCATGTTGTCTACTTTTCTTTTCTCTTCTGCTGCTAAATTCTCTCAATTTTCCTATTACCTCCTTCATAAAGCCCATATCCTACTATATCCCTCTAGAGTTCCTTCTGATAACTATGTGCCTCTGATCTCTTTCTACGTGTCCAGCTTCTTTGGAGACTTTAGATTACACACACAAATCTCAAGGAGCAACTGTTGTAATAACTGATAGGCAACTTGGCTCTCTTACCAAGAGATAAGCAGATACAGAACTATCCCAGTCTGCTTACTTCTCAAGGCTTTGCCACTTGAGTAGAAAACTAGGGAACTTCAGTGTTAACCACCAGATAGACCTTGCAAACTAACACATTTAGCAAGTGGACAGTGAGCTTTACTCTTCTGGAGGGATGCAGTGGAAAAGGGGGGCAGCAGCTACCACTCCTTTCAAATATCATTAATGGCAAATACATCGTGGACGTTTTTGCCAATGGCAGATTCCTCAGGCTATTGAATAGTCTGCCAGGCTCATTTGTGTGCATCGTTATAAACTCCAATAGCAAGTTCACTGCATCACTTTAACAAAATATTACACCACTGGCATCTCTATCCCTTTCAGTATCTGGTCAGACTATTTGTCTGCTTATGTTCTCCAAGTGAAGTCTTAACACCCTGGTCTATTTTCACTGAAAATCCACTTAGTTAGGCTAAATAATAATTTCATTATCCTGACATGGCCTCTTAGTATTTTTCCATTTACTAACCTTCCTTCTGCTCCTGGCTGCAGAGTCCCTAATGTCTCTGATGTCTTAAAGAATCCCCCATCATCTCCTTCCCTCTCTCTCTCTCTCTCTCTCTCTCTCTCTCTCTCTGTAGATATAGATATAGATATGATATAGATAGATATAGATATAGATATAGATATAGATATAGATATAGATATAGATATAGATATAGATATAGATATAGATATAGATATAGATATAGATATAGATATAGATATAGATATAGATATAGATGTTATCATGGAATTAATTTTGTCTGAGTCATCTATCACACCTGAGAATTTCAATGTATACCAAACTTAAAATATTTAGTTATTTTTATAATTTAATGAGTTCCAAAATATTAAAGCTTATCAACATTATCATCTGTATCCCGATATTCTGAAAAACTAAAAACTAGTGATTGTTTTTGTGTATACCCACGTCTTAGTTTCTAACAAGTCACTACTTGTCTAAACAAAGGTTTTCATAACAGACCAATAATCGAGACCAGTAATTCAGTTTTGTTATTCTAGCCAATATTAAGGTAGCTGAGCATTCAAGGTCAACAATAGTAATTTTATCTAATATGTAAGATTCATACTAGTTTAGGACAGTTCTATCTAATGATGATACATTTAAATGAGATATGTAAATTTTAAAAATATGCTTCAATAGAATAATAATTAATTTAAGACCTTATTATGTTCACATAACTGCAACTTCCATAATTATTTCTTAATTGCTCACATGCGTATAACTTTAATTTTCAATCAGCGTGATAATGGAATGGTGACTGTTAATTACAGTATCAGGGCTCACATCACCTGTATTGCAGTGACCTCTTTCAGATGTCATCCTAATTTTCATAAAATCCATGAACGGTGAGTTATTTTTCCACAGAGTTTGGAAGTAACAAAAACCTGCAATGCTTATTACTGCTTTTCGTCTTAGTCTGATGAGTAATTGAGGAATTACTAGATATATACTAATACACCTAATCTAGATTTCAGATTATTCCCACATTACCATTGGACCATACTTCCAGTGGGCTAGAAGGTACACTTATTCCTAAGATGGCATAGTTCATTTTTAGAGTAGAAAAATCTCCTTATGGCCAATAGAATCTTCTGCCTGCAGGGAGACATGGCCTTCTAGTTGGAGAGGGTCTATTGCTTGGCTGTGAGACAGTCTCCCTTTTCAGGAATGTAGGATCATCTTAGGCCATGGTAAAGAGTTAGGTATAATAATTAGGTATTTAATAAAATAGTGTTCTTTTATTTCACAAACAACGTCTGCCCCTGGTAAATAGCAAAGAGCATAAAAGCTTTCCAGGAGAGCTCCATAATCCACACATTACTAAATTATTCACAAAATTGCAAATTCCCATTTTTTATACTTTCTGAATATGCTTTTTCTAATTCCTGAGCTTAGATAACATTTTGGTATCCCTTACTCTTTCTCAAAGGCCTTCCTCACTGCCATACTGATGTTTGTCTGCCATGTGTCTGACCTCCATCCCAGTTGTTCCAGAATGTTCTTTTTCCTTCTCTTGGCCAATCTTGGGATATATAGTTAGCAGATTCTGGGGTTTACTTTTGAAATTTTAACAAACTTGTTTTTCAGCAACATTTTGAGTCTGCTTTTAAAATCATTTTATTAAAAAGATTAATAAAAACCAAAGTAAACCCCAATTCTCCCTATAACTTATGGAAATCCTGAGGAGATTCCAAAGTTCCAATAAGATACCTACTGGAAAATATGCCAATACTAATGATTTCTTTAGGATATGTAATGAAGTAGAATTTAAAGTATGAAATCTTAGGAAACAAAGTTGTTATTTACTTTAGGAAAGAATTCGAAGTTTAAAACTACCATCTTCCTGAATGAATTTAAAGGTCCTGAGCCCCACAATCATTTCAATTTAACAAGGCAGCTGGGCTTGGCTAGGGATTTTTAATTTTGCAAAGATTATGATAAATTATATTTATTTCACAGCCATAATGAAAACTTAGCTCATTTATTCAGGAATTTGATTAAAAAATGAGTTCATTTCCAATAAAAATATGTAGGACAATTATAAACATAATCATTCATTAGATAAATAGAGAAAATTACACTTCTCATATCAAAAATAAAACAATAAACTTATGGGATGCAGAAAATATAGCAAGTCCATGAAGCCTAAAATGATGAATTACATGGAGATGTTCTCTATCTTTACAACTTCACTGAACTTCCCCATTCTTAGTAGAATCTCATTAATGTTTGTCTTCTCTACACAACATATTTTTGAGTAAATATCTGATAAAGAAGACTGTTTTTTGTATGGTTGTTTGAGACTAAGCCTCCTTTTTCCCCAGATTGGCTTAAACTTGTTATGACTGGAATGTTCAGCTTCTTAACACCTGCTTCTACTTCCTGTGACTTGGGACAACAATCATGTAGCAGCTCTCCTAGAGAAGATTCCTAATATTAATGGAATTTTATTTAAAAATTTTATGAATATTTTACACAAAAAAGTCAATGAAAAGTGTCAATGACAGTAATTTTAAAAAAATACTTGCATTAGGTAAAGGAAATTGTTGCAGAAACCATTTGGATGTTAGGAACATTTACTCCATTGCAGGTGATCTGAGTTTGTCTACTTCAATAGATCACAGGAAATGATGACTCCGTCACAGGGGATACAACATCCTTTGCTAAACTCATTGTGCACCTGCACACAAAAGTGTGCATGCACACACACAAACATGCACAGTTACAGCTGTGGATTCCTCATTACGTGAGCACTACATGTGCACATCTGTAGTGCTTTTCAGTGTAGTTAATATGGTATGTGTTCTGGGACTTTCATCCTTACTGTACAGGGGGAAAGAAATACATTTTTTTAAACCAGATTAGTTTTCTAAAGACATGATAGAATGCAGAGCTTAATGAACGGAATATTCTTATAATGGACTACAGACTTCAAAGTGATTGGCCAATTCCAAAAGGAAAACTGGAATTACGTTCATCTGCTTGAGCATACTTCACAGTGATGAAAACCACAAGGCTGAAGATCCCATAGAACAGAGTCGAACCTACCTTTGTGAAAAGACCTTTAGGACTTAAGAACTAGAAACAAGATAGTATGTGGAGTGTGTTCCTTAAAATCTAGAATAGATTTTCACTAAATAGTGGTATATATGATGGTATATATTTCTTAAAGGTCCAAACATGATAAAGAAATTAAGGCAAAAAAAATCTTTTGACTGATATCTTCCAGTTGTTTTCTCAGAATTCATTTGAATATATCAACAAACCACAGGTAAAATATTATTTCCTAGTTGATTCTGGTCTTATGATTCACTGAATTCTTAAATAGTGTAATCCATATCAAATGTTAATGATGTCCATGTTATGCAAATGAAGTGAAAGTGTTATATTTCACTGTTTGTCATGTCACTACACAATTTTCGTTTTCTAACACAAAAAATTTACCTATACACATCATTTGTTTGTAGTCCATAGGGACTGCCTTATTAATTTGAAGAAAAAACCTTACTAACCTCAGCCCAAAAAACAATTATGAACACTGCAAGAACAATCATTTTTGTTCAAAAACTTCTCATATGGAAAAAAGTAATTCAATTAGTAACTCTTTTCTCCAGTGTCATCAATGATGTTAATAAAACTCATAAAACCGTAGTAAATCCCAGTGAATATTTTGGCTGCTATGACTAGTAAGAGGTAATGATTCTCTCTGAATGTGACCCTTGCTTCATTTCAGTCTAAAATGTAGTTCTCAATATAATTAAAGTAAAAGGAAAACTATAATGTATTTTTATTCAGCTATATAGAATGATTCGTTCCTATCAGATAAGAAATTGAATCCAAATAATTCATTTTATGGCACTTTATTATAGCATTATGGATTTCTGAAGAAGCTGTCGTTTTAAACAAAATCTAGTTTAAAATTTCCATATATGTTTTTATTAGCTATTAAAAATCTTTAATTAGGGCTGGGGATTTAGCTCAGTGGTAGAGCGCTTACCTAGGAAGTGCAAGGCCCTGGGTTCGGTCCCCAGCTCCGGAAAAAAAAAAGAACCAAAAAAAATCTTTAATTAATTTTATTGCAGCTCTATTAATGGAGATCTCATTATTTTCATACTGTAGTATAATAACTTTGACTGAAAGGTAAAGTTATGTATGTTTCAGTCAAGTCTTGAAATGAACAAACCTTAGGTAAGCTATAAAGATAACAGAAAAAACATCATGAACTGCTAATATATCTAGAAATTTCATAAAACAGAACTTACAGATTGTGCATATGGAGTCATTAAGTGTCATTTCATTTCAAAGATACATGTAGCTTGATATTCTTTATTTTTCTGACTTTAAGAAAGAGTTAAACAAGAAATTCTGCAAAAAGATTATGAGCATTTTTCAATTATTGTTTACCAAAACTATTTTTTCTGTCAATACACCACATACAATAGAACAGCTTCAAATTCATGAAATATATGTCCTAAAAGTACCTATAATTAAAACCTCATGAAACATATATACTTGGGTTGATAAGTGACCCTTTATGGTTGAATATAAGGAAATACTCAGGAAGGTGAAGGATGAACTTTGTTCTATTTGAATCATTTGACTGTGAGATTTATTCACAAAATTTCAAATAAAATATAACTTCCAAAGGTAAGCTGAATCAAAATAATGAATGCTATTAAGAGAGATAAATATTACAGGATAAAAACAGTAGATTCCTGTTAGTCTCTGGAGTTGCGTATTCTACACATGTACATAGCAGTACACCAAAATACATTCTGCACATACTAAAGTTCGTTATGTCTGTATTACCTGTGCACATCTATTTTCTTGTTTTTATCCATTGAACAACACAGTTTGTCACATGTTTTTCTTTTACTTACATTAGGGTATTACAAAGTATTTATAAATAATTTAATGTTTATTGGAATACTTATATTTACTACATGTAAATAGTACATCATTTTATGTAAGGGATTTTTACACACATGGAATTAGGAGACTCTTCATGTACACCAGCACTAACCTTCCTCAGATACGAATGGACATGTGTTTTAATAAAAGTGTAATAGTCAATTACATGCTCTCTAAGGCTTAACACAGTACACACTGACTATGTAAATATACCTCTTAGGAGAGAATCTGGTCATCAACCATGTTGTGTACTCTGTCTTTCTGTATTAGTATGTTCAAATTCTGTTTGACTGTGGTTATGGCATCATCAGAGAATGGACTAAGGAATAATCTGTTTCCAACATCCTTGTTTTCAGCAATTCTCATTCCCATCAAAATTCTCAAGGACAAGAACCACCCTCAGCATCCATGAGCCATCTCCCAAGTATTCAAGAAGCTTTATTCTTAAACCCAACAACAAAGAGTTTTAAGAGTTTTCAGTAGCATCTGAGCCAATAAGAAAAGTGACCCCAGCCATGAGCTCAAAGTTTATGCAAGAATTTTTTTTAAACAAATTCAGATGTTTTCCCATTTATCATGACCTTTTAATAGAATCCTGTCCCATCTGCAGGATGTAATATACAAGTGTGAGAATCACTGGAGTTTCTTAAAACCTGACTGTCAAAAGACATATGTGAAGACCAAGAATATTCTATATTCAAAGTATTCTTGTAAAAACAATTAAGCAAGAAACAAACAATAAAATAGAAAACGTTTCTAGGAGTTCATGGTAGGTAGAACCTGCCTTAGAGACAAGGTAAGTTGTAGCTTTTAAAGTTAGTACAAATGATTATTGCATATTGACAACAGGCAATAGGAAAACTGATTGAAGATCCTTAGAGCTTTTATTGAGCTGTTACAGGTTCAATGGTGAGAATCTTATTACTTATGTTGAGAAATGTGATAGGCATGAACTTAACATGTAGGTTTCTCAGGTGTATATTCACTATTTTATTGAAAAATTTATACCTAGTCAAATGTTTTTTTTCCCTGTAAGTTGATGTTACACTCAACTCAACAGTAGTAACTTTTAACCCTTTTCCTTATAAGAGACATTTTCCCTCAATAATATAGCGATGCAATACAAATAAAATAAGTGAAAATTTCAGAAACTCCTCACTGTAATGTTAAGATCAAATACAAGTAGTTTATTAAGCCCCACAGGAAGAACACAGTGTTCTTATAAACTCGGCTTGAGAGATTATTAATTTTTTTTAAAGGCAACATAGCTTTGTTCTCAATTTTTCTTGCTAAAGTTTAGATGTCTCAGCACATTGAAAAATGAGAAACAACTTTCAACCCTTTCAAGTGAATCTCCTGCTACACCTTTGGAAGGGACATATCACTGAGTCCCTGTCAGTTGCTTCCCACCTGCCGTAGAGATATGATAGGCTAGTGGCCAGCAACCAATTCCTCCTTCCCAAAACTGTAAGTCTCACTCTTTTATCCCCCAGTGCCTGAGTCCAGAGATTAAAGCTAGAAAGCGATGTGATGTAATTGTATGAGCTTTTTGCTGTATTAAATCTCAATACACTAAATTCTATTTGCATCATTAGATCAATATTGAAGTAGAAAGTTGCCAGGCACACTGGCTCATGACCTTAATCCCGTCCCTCAAAGGCCTGAGGCGAGATGGTCTCAGCTAATTCAATACTATCCTGGTCTACAGAGTGAATTCCAACAAGCCAGTGCTACGTAATGGAGACACTGCCTCAGAAACCAAACAGAACACAAAAACAAAGCCATAGGCAGTAAATATACTTTCTATGCATGTGTTCTAGGCTAAACAATGATTTAGATTACAATAGGAACTAGAAATAATTTATCTTTAATATCTAGCTATAGAGAGACAAATGAAGCATATGGTGATGTGTTAATATTCATAAATATTAAGCAACCATTACTATGTCATCTTGCAAAATCTTAGTAATTAATTAAAATTAGTTAAAATTGAGGAGTCAGTATTAGGACTCCTAGTATGGAACAGGTAAAATTAGTGTACAGAAATATATGTGTATAAAAAATATATGGATATTTTAAAATATAGCCTACACATGCTCAAGATTCAGACTTTAGACCCTTAGTCTGATTTTGTTTATTATGTGATGAAATTAGAAGTCCTGCATATTGCTGATACTGGCACTGGAGGCTTCTTTCTACTGTGCACAAGCGCACATACTATAGAAAGAACATTTCATTGTCTGTCACAGTTTTGGACAGAATGAGGGTAGAGTACATGAACATGTACTGCGATTGTCATTCAATGAAAGTTCTTCCTCGCCAGAATGAGATCTGGTCTCCTAATATATTCATTGCTTTGATAAGCTAAAATACACAGAAAATTGTTCACCCCGAGGAAAGGATTAAATAATTCTGGTTGCAAAATTAAATTTAGTAGAGGAAAGGCCATTTGTGAACTATACTCTTGGCATCTGATTGAGAAACCTGAGTCAGATACCAACTAATCAAGACTAATCAAGAAAGAGGTCTTCTTAATATTTCCGATTTAGCAAATGGTTTTATGGGGTTGGTCTTTTGATTTGTGTTACCGCAAAATTCTTAGGAGGCTTATGTATGGTTTTGTTTATGCCCTCCATAAATGCACATACACTCCATTACCTTTGGATATTTATTCCTCATTCTGATAATTCAGACCAAGCCACAAACAAGCAACAAATAAGACAAAAAGATGTTCCATAATTTTTACCACCTAAAAATGTCTTGTAACCTCACAAATACCAAGAATAATTTAATTTCCTCTCATTTAAAAAAAATCTCTTCCTCCTGTTAGTGTCACAATATGCAAGGCATTTGTGTGCCAACTTTCCCCAGAACACCTGGTCAATCCTTTTCTGCCAGATGGACCTGCTGATGCAGAGCAAAATGAATTGTGGTAATAAATATGTCTGTGGGGGATGTTGTTGGTAACATTACTGGGTGAATCTGCCCTGCCTAAGAACTGTAGCAGTACAGAGCCTCCATTTGTCTGTCTACAACTAGCAAATTACTTAGAGGTTTCAGAGGCAGAATGATATAAGGAAAGAACACCTGTCTATAAATTGGTAGATGGTCAGTCTGTGCTATTCACTTTATTTTGAGGACTCCTTGTCCTTACTATAATAGAAACGCATTAACAATTGACAGAGTTGGATGAGATATTCTGGCTTTTTGCTTAAAAATCACAGTTTGAACATTGCATTCTTTGTCAAAAGAAAACCAGGAAACTTTTAAGTAGGAAACTTTTAAAAGTGAAGTGTACCTTACTATGTAAAAATAAATAGGAAATATTCACAATTTAATAAAGATATTTAAGTAAGTTTTGATATAATATTATTCTCACGGTGGTTATTCACTTCATTATAGTTGAAAGTTATGTATATTACTGTGTGCCAGGCATATTGGTCGAAGCAGATACCCTATTAGCCCTACTGAGTGGTTTCAGTAAATTATAACAAAAGTGCAATTTCACACTTGATACACAAATAAAGAATCTCAGCAAAGTTTGCTGATGAAAGATTTCTGACACACGTAATCTGAGCAAAATTTTAGTCGACTCTTAGGAGATGGGAATCATGGGAGTCTACTGTAGAGGGTAAAGTGAAGAACAAGATTTAGATGTGCAACATTTTCTTCAACTCCAAAGTTGCCAATAGGAAAAAGAATAAATCAGTTGCTGGACAAAATCACTGTGCCCAGAAACACAAGGAAATTCCAAGAGTAGGTTTGTGTTTATTAAAGAGCTTCTCACTTTAACTGCAATACCAGAAGTAGTATATGTTACCAATTTTGTCTTATAACAAAAAGTGATCATACAAACTGAATCCTGAGAGTGTGGTTTGACCTAACAGAACTCTAGTATTTCAGGCCAAACTGGTACACTAGAATGTGTGATTCACAAGGCTATCATGAAGTAAAGTTGAGATCTGTAGATTAACAGATGAATGCCATAGCCAAAACAGCAGAAATACATGGAGAAAGAAGATACCTCCAGGTCTGATTCAGAGTGGTTTAGCATAAGAATGACTTATGGTGATAGCATGAGAAACTGTAGGAGGGTGGGCCAGGAGGGGGCAATGACTGGACTGTAAATATATAAAATGTGAAATAAAAACAGAAAAATAAGATAACTTTTTCTTTTAAAAAACGGAAGAAGTTCAGCAAATTTAGGACCACGTTTTTTTATTTGGTAACAAACACTAGTGTATATTCATATTAAGTACTGTGGAGATAAAAGAATTATAAGATAAGACAAAAGAATGACTAATGGGCACTGCAGCTTTGTGAGGAGAAGCGGTATTTTATCAGCTTTCTCTCTAGAGACCCACAAAAAGTAAGAATGGGGCTGGGAATTGAGGAGGGAGGGTGCTGTGATCGGGATGTAAATAAAATAAGAATAATAAAAAGAAATGTCAGAGAGTTCTCTTAATAATGCTGTTAAGAGGGAGAGAAGAGAACAATGTCGAGCTCCTAACCTTCCTAATCCTGCAATTCTTTGATACAGTTTCTCATGTAGTGGCCCTAGCCATAACATTACTCAGTTGTTATTCATAACTATTATGAATCATGATGTAAATATATGTGATGCAGAATATCTAATATCCAGAGAAACAACGAACTATCCCATCCCTGGAAGGGCACATTTCTGTCAATCAAGGGCATCTGGGTGTTCTGCTTCACAGAAAAGCAAGACACAAGACATAAAAAGTTATACGACAGTAACTGCAAAACATGTAGAGTTCATGAAATTAAAAGACAAGACTGCTCAAATATTATGTGGAGTGCTTTCTTTACACAGCAACAACAATGGATGATGTCCAAAATAGTGACAGCATTCAGACTCTGTCACATTGCTGCCACAAGCCCCAAACCTACAGAAGAAAGAACTCAAAATACAGGAGATCTCTTTATCGATGCTCAGTAAAATCTTAGATATGCTGAAAGAATAAAACATATCAAAGGGAAACAAAATTTCGTATTTGACTTAGATATTGCTATTTATAAATGTTTCAATTTTTAACTTTGTATTACATCAACCTCAATTTCTAAAATAAAACGAAAATTTTGTGAAAGGGGCCCCAACCCCATTGCTGAAAATATGGTTGTTGAAATAGCTAATTTCGGAATGATTCACTGAAATTTTCATAAGACTCTTGTAAAAATCAATTGGACACACTGTAGTGGTATATTTTTTTTTAATTTTTAAAGTGGTTGGTTATGTTAGATTGGGTGTCTTATTTGTGTGATATTTTGGTATTATCTGAAATGAAACAATGGTTGTTCTTTGATTTGGAAAATTTTGATATTATACAAATTTGTCTTACTTTTTCTGGCTCTGGAATTTCCATATAAAGTTGAGATCAGCTTGTCAGTTCTGTCAATGGTTAGTTGAATATGTAGACTGGTCTCAGTCATATGTAATTAAACAATTAAACATTCCTAATCTTTTTCTGCCATAATGGAGATTATAGAGTATTCTAGAAAAATTTCAATAACACATAAAATAATTTAATTGCTTTTTGGAGGTATAATATTAATTTGTTTTATGCTATATTTTCTTGATTTAATTATTAATTTATACATTTTGGCTTCCTAGTCAAATAGAATATTTATAATAAAATGATTTGCTCTGTTTCTAGTGATATCTCTGAGGAATTTGCATGTGCCATTCACTGTGATTTCTTACTTATTTCTTTTGAGGTTGTATTTTAAGTACTGCATCTCTCTCTTTCCTTTACTTCCAACAAGTTCTTACCTATAGCCCTACCTGTTCTCCTTCAAATTCATAATCTCTTTTATCATTTGTTATTGACTACATACAAACATATATAATATGTACATATATATATATGTATACACGCACACACACATATATAATATGTACATATATATATATATGTATACACGCACACACACATATTCTGAAGTAAAACTTATTAAGTCCATATAATGTTAGTTTTAGGTGTGATTTCAGCGTTGACCATTTGGTGCTAGACAACCCACTGGTGTTCTCTTCCCTGGGGGGGACCATCTCTCCTGATCCTGATTTTTCTCTGTTACCTATGGTTCTTTTTGTCAGATTAAAATCTTGTGACCTATTCCCTGTGCAGTTACAATGTTCATTGGTGTCTTCCTCATCCACCTATCATTTGAACATCATGTTGGTGAAACTTTAAAGGTGTGGCTTTTCTTGTTACTAAGAGACGTCATCTCACAACAAAGTCACTGGTCCTTAGGATCTTACAGTATTTCAACAGCTTAATCCCCTTTTCCATGACCCTTGCCCGTGAGAATATTTTATGGCTATATCCATTGGGATTGCACTGAGCAACTCAGAATATTGGTTAGTTATGGATACTTTACAGTGGTCCCAGTCTGCAGCAGTGGAAAGTTTCCTTAACGATGGAGAAAGTTACACTTATCTCCGGATACAAAAAAAAATGTAAAGATTATGTTGGTTTAGTATATTAGACATAGATTTTCCTCCAATAACCATGACTTCAGTAGTACTGAGTAATAGCAATGTTTACAGTAATGAGACTCCTGTTACTTCTATTGAATGGGTTTTTAGTCAATTGAAGAGCCATTGGTTACTGCCAAGGGGTATGTGTGCCACTACTTTACTTTTTGGCTTATCATGCTATACTGGTCATTGAAGTGGCTTGTGGACATCATATTTGAATAAGACTTTAAGTGTTTTCTTTCATTTGGAAGGCTATGTGGTAACATGAAAGGTAGTCCTCAGGGAGGGGACTTTTAATTTCAGTCCAGAAGCATCTGAAATAAAATGTCTTGATGTCTTCAGTAATGAGAACTTAACTTCTACTTCAGGGAGTTTCTTTACTTTTTGACCCCGTTTAATGCCTTTAAATCAAGAATCATACCTTGCTTATCTATGAACTATTGGGAATTGTTTGAAAATCAGAGCATATTGTATTAAAAAGTTTAAAAAGTCAGTTAATTCAATGTTTATAATTGTATTAGGAGGGTTAATACATTCACATTAACAAGTTTAATGACCATGTCATCCCTGATTCTGCCATTCTATGGTTTGCTTTTAATATAATTCTGTTGTTCATTTTATGCATCCTGTCTCCTTTAAATTTTTAACAGAGTATCTTTTTAAGCTTTAGATTTTCATTATTTTTTTTAGATCTTTTAGATGTGTCTTCGAGTCCTTAAGTTGAGCACAAAATTTTGATATAATATTAACTAGGTGCAACAATTATAAAATTTGCTTCGGTGTAGATCTACATAACAATGTGGTTTTAGATCATTAGTCATACATATTGGTTTTATGTAGCTCCTCACTTTCGTCTCATGACTATGATATGACATATGATATGATATGATATGACATTACTATGACATTCTATGTTGTTTGGTTAGGCGTGTATTTCCCTAATATTTATCACAGCTTTGCGTAATTGCCATGTTAAGAAATTGTAATTATCTCTCTCTGTCTCTGTCTCTGTCTCTGTCTCTATCTCTTCCTTCCTTCCTTCCTTCCTTCCTTCCTTCCTTCCTTCTTTCGTTCTTTCTTTCTTTTCAGATGATAGCCTCTTCTACCGAATAAGAGAAAATCTTGGGAAATCACAGGAATGGAGTTTGTGGAGCTTTAAGCTGACTCTGCCTTCTTCACCGAGTGCTCTTCTGCTGGTTTTGATTTTTTTGACGTTTCTGGCTTCGTGGATAATTTCTGTTTCCTGCATAATGCTTTGGAGTGATGACAGATTTATAGTCATAAGAACTAAATAAATATTTGTGCTAAGTGTGGGAGCTTGGGTTTACTGCCCCATCTCAGCAATGACACTTTGTGTCTCTTGAGTCTGTGCGTGCTGCCACAGCCTCTGTGAGTTCATGTGTACTTCAGTCCACCCCTGTGTCTGGAAGACACTGTTTCCCCGCTGTCATGCATTCTTTGGTACTTACAAGCATTACATATCTGCCTCCTTGTAACTCCCTTCGGCCTGATGGGAGTGCTTTGATGAAGATATTCCACTTAGGACTAGGTGTCCCAAAGTCTCTCACTCTGTAATTTTTGTTCAGCTGTACATTTCTGTGTTAGTTAAGATCGAGTGGAACAGCATGCTTCTCTGATAATATAGGCCCCATGCTTGGTAGTAGGTGATCAGTAGTGTGTGTATGTGTGTGCCTGTGTGTGCATGTGTGTGCATGTGTGCTTGTTTAGTGTATTGAAGCCATCCCTGACCTCAAGCTGTATTACAGAGCAATCATAGTAGAAACTGCATGGTATCGGTACAGAGACAGGCAGGTAGATCAATGGACAAGAATTGAAGACCCAAAAATGAACCCACACACCTATATGATCACTTCATCTTTGACGAAGGAGCTAAAATCATCCAGCATTTCAACAAATGCAAATCAATCTTTTCTTATCTCCTCGTACAAAGCTCAAGTCCAAGTAGATCAAGGACTTCCAAATGAAACCAGATACACTGAAACTAATAGAAGAGAAAGTGGGGAAGAGCCCCGAACAAATGGACACAGGACAGAATTTCCTGAACAGAACACGAACGGCTTATGCTCTGAGATAAAGAATTGACAAATGGGACCTCATAAATTTTCACTGTTTTTAAAGATATTTGGAGATCCACACCGAAGATGTTCTATTAAGAACTTAAAGTTCTTTGGAGAGGATAATAATAAAATAAAGTATAGGGGCCATAAAGATTACGTAATTGATGAATAAAGGATCCGCTGTGCCAGTGTGACTACTGGAGTGCACATTTGCCAACAATGTTTTTTTTTTAAAGGCATCACATTTATTTCTATGTTTTTTTGGATTTTTATTTACATTTTAAATGTTATTCGCTTTCCCCATTTTCCAGTCATAAGCCCCTTATCACATCCTCCTCCCCTTCTTCTATGAGGGTGTTCCCCCACCCCAACCACCCCCTTTCCCACCGCCACCCATCCCCGACATTCCCCTACACTGGGGTCCCAGCCTTGTCTTTCCATTGACCTTCCATGGTTTCTCCTTCCATTGGTGCCCAACAAGGCCAATCTCTGCTACATATGCAGTTAGACCCATGGGTCAGTCCATGTGTAGTCTTTAGGTAGTGGTTTAGTCACTGAGAGCTCTGGTTGGTTGGCATTGTTGTTCTTATGGGGTTGTAAGCCCTTCAGCTCCTTCAATCCTTTAATTCCTCTAACAGGGACCCTGTTCTCAGTTCAATGGTTTGCTGCTAGCATTTGCCTCTGTATTTATTGTACTCTGGCTGAGCCTCAGAAGAGAGCTATGTCAGACCCTTGTCAGCATGCACTTCTTGGCTTCATAAACATTATGTAGTTTTGGTGGCTGTATATAAATTGTCTGTATACCCAGGTGGGGCAGGCGCTGAATGGCCATTCCTTCAGTCTCTTCTCCAAACTTTGTCTCCATGTCCCCTCCGATGAATATTTTTGTCCCCCGTTTCAGGAAGGGCTGAAGCATCCACACTTTGACTTTCCTTCTTGAGCTTCATGTGGTCTGTGGATTGTATCTTGGGTAATTCAAGCATTTGGGCTAATATCCACTTATCAGTGAGTACATACCATGTGTGTTTTTTGGTGACTGGGTTACCTCACTCAGGATGATATTTTCTAGTTCCACTCATTTGCCTATGAATTTCATGAAGTCATTGTTTTTGATAGCTGAGTAGTATTCCATTCTGTAGATTGTATAGAATGTGGAAACATGTTTTATATACATTCCTCTTTTGAAGGGCATCTGGGTTGTTTCCAGCTTCTGGCATTTATAAGTAGGGCTACTATGAACATAGTGGAGCATGTGTCCTTTTTATATGTTCGAGCATCATCTGGGTATATGCCTAGGAGTGGGATAGCTGGGTCCTCAGGTAGTGCAATGTCCAATTTTCTGAGGAACATCCAGACTCAATGCATGGCATTTATAATTGTCTGCCTGTGCTGTGAAACCATGTGAAGCAGAGACAGAAGATTTTAGTGGTAACCTGGAGGTGAGATTAGCTATCACAGCAAAGCAAGACATTTCCTCAATGAATTAAGTGGGAAGTATTAAACCAAGACCCTTTTGGCCTTCATTCACACATGCATGCACTTGTGTCAGCATATATGTAACATACAACATGTACACTCACATATGCATATAGAAAATTTCCCCAACAAATATGGAAACAACAAACTTTGTTCCAACCTGACTGGATATCCTAGAGAAATGGATTTTGAAAGCTTTTCTACAGGTGTTTGTGTCACTTGATAAATATTAATAAGCATTGTGACACTTCTGCAGAGACATATCCAGATACATGGCAATTGTCATGAAATTACCATGTTATTCTGTGTAAGATATGTTGAATCCATAGGAATTCAGTAATTTTCTACTCCTGAACTTTAGAAAGGAATCATCTGATAATTCTGTATATACTATCCTATTGTATATACTATCCTATTGTATACTGTACAGTGTAAAACACCAACACCTACCAAAGAAACATATCTATGTTATTCCAATGTTAAAATTAAAAAGTTTAGTATCTTTAATTCTCAGTCAAAATGGGTAAAGTGGAAACTGAAATACATTAAAGCAGATGCTACAGAAATTATCTTTATATGTAAAAATTTAGAAGAAAAGTCAAGACCAAGTGAACATAAGCACTTAATGAGGCTGGGACCTGAAATTTCAAATGACAAACCAGGTAGGAAGATCGCTGATTCATCTTCTCACTCCTTAGTAGTGCTTTATCCAGTGTGAACATTTTATAGAGCTTTGTGTGCAGCTCTCCGCTATTCTGTTACTTATCTCCTTTTTAACTTAAGAAACATGAACATTTTGCTATTGTTCTAAAAAAAAGTAACTTAATACTTCCACTTCTGTATTGTTGATCCTTTTGAATTTGTTAATAAACACAATGCGCAAGCAATCTTTGTCATTTTAATATGCTTTTATAAAGAAAAACAATCGAGCATCTCCTCCTTATGCAATTGCCCATTCTCTATGCTTTCAACTCTAAGAAAAAAAATGGCATCCAATTGGCAAATAGTATGTTTTTCATGCTATTATAAAATGTCGAGCCTTTTATGAGTGATGTTTTGTCATATCTTGATGAAGTAGAAATTGTGCCTACAAAGAGTTGAAAGAAAATTTCCTCATTTGCAAATCAGTTCTTATAAAGCAAGAAGATAGAAGCTTTACTAAACACAATATTATTTTTTCCAAAGGTACATACTTGATTATTAGTCCATAGTAAAGTTAGAACTAGTCTTCAGTTTATGATATATATATAAGTTAAGAAGCACGCGTATCAAAATAAGGTTTGCTTCATGCTTTGTGTAACAGAATACACAAAGATACAATTTTTTGACATTAACAAACATACAGGTATAATAAGGTACTGTAAATAATAAGTTTTTAGATTTTTGACGTTTGGTCAATAGAATGATAATTTAGAGAATTATTACCTAAGAAAAATCAAAACAATCTCCAGGGCAACCAAAAATGATCACTTATTGAAAGCATGCAAAAAATGTAAAAAAGGTCTTAAATTTTAACTAGAAATAATAACTGGTAAAATAAGTCAATGATGTGGATAATTATAAACAATTCTTTCCAAACATATTCAAAAATATAAAAACAATGATTCATATGGATCCTAAACACTTGAAATATTAAATCACTTTCCAATCAAAAGATGGAGATTAGTAATTGGATAAGAGGAAAATGTGTCCAACTATAAATATAAAGGATTTAGTTGCAGTTCAAACAAATAGACACTGAAACTAAAGTGATGGAGAATACCATATACAAATAGCAACTCAAGAAAAGAATTTTGCAGAACTAGTATAAAACAAAGCCGACTTTGAGGAAAAAGTATACTCAAGACAAGAAAATACATCATATATTATTAAAAATGTCAGCAAGGCAAATATATGTAAAACTATAAATGACATTGAAAGTAATCACTGCCCATTGGAATACATGTAGAAAAACCTGATAACAAATATGTTGTTGTCTGAAAATAGAAGACAGTGTTCATAGCCCACTTCGAAAATACTGCATTTATTGTGTAATTGTGTGTGTCACATTTATGTTAACACCACTCAGTGTGGTCTTACTTGTTGTCAGGGCTGACCATTCGGTAGTGGATACCAGTTGCTGCGCTCTTCCTCTGGGAAGATTCTTTCTCCTGCTCCTAGTGTTCCATAACTTCTTGTAGGTGTTCAGTGGCGGCTTCATAGGCTTCTGCCTTCTCCATGTTGGCATGCCTCTAGTTGTCCCTGTTCAGCAGCCTGTGGAGAGCGTAGCTTCTGACAGGACTAGGAGATATAATCTCACTGCATACTCCCTGTTCCTTTAGTGCAGGAGAGTTTTGTAAAGATATTAAGAAGCACTGGGCACGACTACCTACTTTCAATCTTCACTCCACATAATGCCTCATTTCATTTTAACTTAAATAATACAAAGGCAAGAAATAAGTTACTTACATTTACCTAAAAACTTATGTGAGATTACTACATTAAGAAGCTGGAGATTGCTCAGCAGTTAAGAGTGCTGGTTGCTTTTACTGACGATCTCCTCAGTCCTGAGAGGCTTTACGCTGGCTCACAGCAATTTTACCACCGTTTTAGAAGTCTGCTATATTTTCCAGCCTTTGAAGAAGGATAAATCTATAAGAAAACACGCATACATAAAAATTTTAAAAATCAAAATAATAAAGAAGTGAAAAATAAAGCATTACACAACAATGGAAGTACATTTAGTGTATGTAAAATAACAAAAACATGCAAAAGCAAACATTTTTAAAGTTATGAAGATAATTTTAATAGTCAAAACTTGGCAGTAACGTATTTTGTAAAATTATTTTAAACAATAATTTTAGTTTTAATTTTATGGTTCTATGTTTTGTATTGTGGAATGTTGAAATCTGGTAAAGGATTGGAGCTCATGTGAAACAGACTTAAAATTACATTTAATGAGCTAAGTGATGACGGGTGCTTTTCCATGAGCTGGGAAGCATTCTTCAACGCTATGGAACATTTCGTAATCACCGTTAAATTATGTCAACAAAGTGCTGGATACCAGGTCTTACAATATTAAGTACTGTTATATTTTAGTTTATTTTCTCCACAAAACGAATGATATTATATGCTATTATATATCTTGGTGGTTAAAGCAAGCAGATAATACAATTCCAAAATTTTAGCTTGTGGCGTGTGGCTGTTTCCTCGCTGTGATTCACGCTTGCCTCATTCTGGGAAAGATCGGAAGCTCGGCTTCCACTTACCTTGACATTGAATTCTACCATGAAAGAGATCATAGCAAAATGTCCATGTCCAAAAATCAGGCCAGGCATAAGGAAAACATGATTTCAAATGTAAGAAGCATGAGAATTTAAAGAATAAAGATGAGGCCAGTTACCCAGACAATGTATGACAATATTGTAGAAAGAAGAGGCTTTATTTGACACCAAGTAAATAACAAATTCCCCTGCCACAAGCAAAAGAAAAAGGATAAAGATTTCTTTCGCGGTAACTTATTTAAACAACTACTGTTCAGATTCTGGCGAGGTCAATAATGTAAGCACAGTTGCCTCACTAAAGCTGAGATCTTGCCCAAGGCAGTGGATCAATGACACAACTGTGTCTTTCACTCTTATAACTTAGATACTCAGCAGCCAGCTAGTCCCAACATTGATTTGAAAGTAACTAATTGTGTTGACAAAATAAATAGAAAGAGAAGAATGGAAAGGTCGGTCTAATCCAGAAAACACGGGGTATTTATCAAATGTGTTTAAAGCAGAAAATCTACTGCCACAAAGGAAGTTAGTGAGTTGCTTAAGCCTCCAGTTTATTAAAATGAAATATGCAAAGTCTATCTTTGTGGTTCTTACTGAGGAGAATAGTTATTAAATGAGAAGAGTGTGTATAATATTTGATACACAGTGTTTGATTTGATCTTTGAATTTCCTACGATTCCCTGATGTAACTTCAAATTCTTTTACTCTGATTATATGATAGGACACTTGTCAGAACAGCTAAGATCAAAAACTCAGGTGACAGTAGATGCTGGCGAGGATGTAGAGAAAGAGGAACACTCCTCCATTGTTGGTGGGATTACAAGCTGGCACAACCACTCTGGAAATCAGTCTGGAATATCCTCAGAAAATTGGACATGTTACTAAGTGAGGAACCAGCTATTACTCTCCTAAGCATATACCCAAAAGATGTTCCACCGTACCACAAAGACACATGCTCTACTATGTTCACAGCAGCCTCTTTTGTAATAGCTAGAAGCTGGAAACAACCCAGATGTCCCTGAACTAAAGAATGGATGCAGAAAATGTGGTTCATTTTCACAATGGAATACTACTCAGCTATTAACACTGAGGATATCAAGAATCTTGCATGCAAATGAATGGAACTAGAAAATATCCTGAGTGAGGTGACCCAGACCTAAAAGGACACGCAAAGCTCAAGCCTCACTGATAAGTGGATATTAGGAAAAAATTTGAAAATACCCGTGATACAACTCACAGACCATATGAAGCACAACCAGAAGGAGGGCCCAAGAGTGGATACTTAAATTCCACTGAGAAAGGGGAATAAAATAATCACCAGGTTCAGATAGAGGGAGGGACCTGGGTGGAAGAGGGTAGAGGGAGGAAATAGGGGGAGCAGGATCAGGTATGGGGAGAGACAGAAAAGAAGTCTGGAGAGAAAGAAGAATGAAAAAATTATGCACCATTGTTGGTTTGGGGGGCGGAGTTAAACCTCTAGAAAGTACCAGATATCAAGGATATGAGAGGCTCTCAGCATCCAAGAGGGATGGCCTTAGCTGATATGCCCAACGGTAGGGAGATGGAACCTAAAGAGGACCCCTCCCCACCCCCAACTTTGAGACGTGAATACACTCACCTATCTTCAAAATTCTTGACCCAGAATTGTTCCTCTCTTAAGGATATTCAGGGACACGAATGGAGCAGAGACTGAAGGAAAGGACTTCCAGAGACTGACCCAATTTGGAATCTGTACCACAAGAAGGCTCCTCACCCTGACGCTACTACTAATGCCATGTTGTTCTTTCAGACAGGAGCCTATTATCACTGTCCTCTGAGGAGCTCTATCAGCAGCTGACTGGGACACATGAAGATATTTAAAGGAGCTGAGGGGATTGCAATTCCATAGGAAGAACAACAGTATCAATTAACCCAGACTGCTCACAGAGCATACATGGGCTAGTCCATAGGCCCTGTGACATATGTAATAGAGGGCTGCCTTTTCTTGACTCAGTGGGAGGGATGCCCTTAATCCTGTAGAAACCTGATGATGGTTGAAGTGAGAGTGGCTGGGAGTGGCTGGATATCTCAGAAGCAAAGAGGGGAGGGGAAGGGTTGCAGAACTTGAGGAGGGGAATCCAGGAAGGGAAGCAAAATTTGGAATGTAAATAAATAAAATAATTAACAACATAAAATTTAAAAATATATGGGAAAATGTAGCTACTCACTTTAGTTATCTCTTGTTTTTCCTCTAAGAATCATTGATTTGGGCTGGAGAAATAGCTCAGTGGTTAAGACTCTTCTAGAGGCACTGAATTCAATTCCCAGCAACCATATGTTGGCTCAGCACCATCTGTAATGGGATCTGATGCCCCCTTCTGGTGTGTCTGAAGACAGCTTCCGTATATTCCTATAAATAAAATAAATAAACCTCTAAAAACCATTGAGTTTAGTTACATTCAATTAGCTACATTCTAGTTTGGATATGATATAATCCTGATTAAGTAGCACTTTTTGTAAATTTCTATTTTCTTATAATTCCAGAATGTTAATATTTAAAGCCAGTAAAACTGTTTCTGAAATCAAATTAATTTAATAATCAGTAATACTAAAATCTCTATAACTAAAAATCCCCATCACTGTACATTTCAGAGTTAACAGACTTTTAAAGTTAATCATAAGCTATTGCCTGTAAATTGTTTCTTTATAAAAGCCCTTTGTTGAAGTCTTAAACTGCATGGAACCCCACCTTAACCCTGGTTTCCGAAAAACAGTGCAATTGTCACTTTCACCCAGATATGAAAATCTGAAAACCAAGATTTACTAAAGAATTCCAAAGAGTTTTACAAAGAATTTGCTGACTTAGGTAATTTAGGTGAGGTGCTAATTTATGCAAATATCAGGTTGCCATTTGATTAAAATTTACACAGTATTGTATTATAATAAGACCAGCAAGAGGTTTCTATCAAGCTGATAACTGAGTTCCATCACTAGGAATCACATGATAAAGGCTAGAACTGACTCCTGCAAGTTGTCTTTTCACAGCTGCTCTAAGGCCATGGTGCATTTCCAGACCCTACCCCATCTCCCCAACAGAGTAAATAAAGAGGGTTTTGTTTGTTTGTTTGTTTGTTTTTAAGCCTAGAAAGGTTTGGGATATTTTGGTTATTTGTTTGTTTTTGTTTGTGTTTTTTTTTCTTTTTGAGTATATAATAATTTTTATGGCACCCAATTCAAGTCTTCAGAGGGTAGCATTAAAAGGGAAATACTACTTGGGAATTTTTTGTTTGCCACAAAGGCATTCTGGTCTCTGAGTGGGCCACAAATTATTAATTTCCTACAGCCATATTTTCTTATTTAGTAAGCATAAAAGTTAATGAACGAAAGTACAGCAAGGACTGGCTGCTGTCCTCAAGTTTAAGTAAATGTAGTTTTCACTTGTGACTAGCAGATAATTCTTTTTTTTTGTTGGTTTTTTTTTTAGTTTTTTAAAATTAACTTATTTATTTTTTCTTTTTTCCCCCATCTTTATTAACTTGAGTAATTCTTATTTATCTCAGCTATCAACAACCTTTTTTGTCTCTTGCTTAGGTAAAAATTGTTAACTTAATTTTTGTATGAAATTATTTATTAATTTATTTATTTTTATTGGATATTTTTATTTACATTTCAAATGTTTTTCTCTTCCCTGGTTCCCCAGACAAAAGCCCCCTCTCCCATTCCCCCTTCCCTTCTTCTATAAGGGTGTCCCCCCTACGTCCCAACCCCCCCTCCCCAACATTCTCCTACAGCCAGAGCATGTCAAATACAGAGTCAAATGCTATTAGCAAACCACTGAACTGAGGACAGGACCCCAGTTGGAAAATTAGAGAAAGGACTGAAAGAGCTGAAGGGGCTTGCAGTCCCATGAGAACAACAATGCCAACCAAAGACACCTCCCAGGGTCTAAACCACTGCTCAAAGACTATATATGGACTGACCCATGGCTCCAACTGCATATGTTAACTTAATTTTAGAATTTTCATTGTTGTTTAAAGCATATACCTGGATGGAGGAAGTAAGAGAGATCTTAGCCCCCATGACATGTTGCTACTGAGAAAGTAAACCAGCCTTGATCTTTGAGTGTTTATTAGGATGTGTTTAGTCTTTCTGGAGGAAAGATCTGAAAAGCTGAGCAAATATTTCATAGCATTTCATGTTTTATTGTGGAAGACTTTGGCTATTAATGTAGGCTAGAGAAATGTCTGTGTTTATGACAGTAGACCATCAGAGACAGCTGTATTCCTTCAGATTGGTCTGAATTGAGAGGACAGAACATTGCCTATAAGCAATGTAAATGATGGAGGGAAGAACTAGATATCATACAGTATGGCTTCTGAATACTGCACTGAGGTGACATTTCACATGAGGGAAGAGCAGAATTCCATAGATAGATAAATGATTAATCAAATAAACATATAGAAAAACTTGGCTATTTTGGTAAGCACTAAAGAAATAAAAAAGTGGTGTTTTCTTTGTAGCTAGAGCTGAAGTATTAGAACATCAGAATACACAGATTCCAAGATGAGTTCCTTCAGTTTTTGTTGAGGTCACTTGCTTGTGTGGCTTAAGGTCAGTTTAAGGTTTCACTCCTATTTTTTTTTGTCCTATGACTGCAAATGGTCAATCTTTTATACCCTGCCACAGCACTGACAAGGTTTCTCACCTATACTTCACATGATAATGTCACTCAGATTCCTATTCTATTTTCCCATACATAAGTATATTCCTGCAATAGTTAGACATTTTTATTGCTTTATAATTATTATTATTTACACTTGAGCACATACATGATCTTTTAATCAATGAATATTTCATTGTTGTTATTTGAGGTGGGGTCATTTGGGTTGTTCTGGAACTGCCTTAGTAGACCAGGTTAAACTTGCACTCATAGAGATCCACCTGCCTCTGACCCCTGAGGGCTAGAATTAGAGATGTGTACCGTCTCCACTATTCTCTGTGCCTAATTAATTTTATATGAGTTACTACCAATGACCTTGATCTCATACCCTCTCTTCTCCTAGATTAAAATGTGCCTGTTTTCTATGTGTTATTCTTATCATTGTCATCCAGCATTTTTACAGGAGATGAAAAATATTGCAGCCCTAAGGCCTTGGAAGGTGAATCTCTACAACTGTTACAAGATAGTTCCTTGACTTTTGCACATTATAACCATTCCCCCGACATCAAGAAGCAACACACAATGAAAATAGGCACGGATACTTTTTAGAAGGCTGCCCATCATTATCCATGTGAAGATGTCACTGTTCATAAAAGTGTCAGAGGGTCATTTGTCTGTCACAGAATTTGAACAAACGTGTGATTCTTAGTGACTGTCATAGGAAAAATCTGCATAATTTAGCATGAAGAAAAGAAAACCTAAATATTAGATAAGCAGCCATGAATCTTGACAAAATTACCTGCAAAAATGTCTCAGATGTGTGGCAGAGAATCTGTATCACATCCCTAGGAGACTTCATTTTGGTACCCAGTTCGTTCCCATTTTAAACAACACACTGACTGGCCTGTGTAATAAATACAAATACCCACAAATATAACTTGGTGATACCCAAGCCTAGACTGTATGTATTGGCTGATTTTGTGTGTCAACTTGACACAGCTGGATTTATCACAGAGAAAGGAGCCTCCCTTGAGGAAATGCCTCCATGAGATCCAGTTGTAAGGTATTTTCTCAATTAGTGATCAAGGATAGGAGGGCCCATTGTGGGCGGTGCCATCCCTGGGCTGGTGGTCATGGGTTCTATTAGAAAGCAAGCTGAGCAAGGCAGAGGAAGGAATTCAGTAAGCAGCACCCCTCCAATGTTTCTGCATTAGCTCCTGCCTCCAGGTTCCTACCCTGTGTGAGTTCCTGTTCTGACTTCCTTTGCTGATGGACAGCCATGTGTAACTGGAAGCTGAATAAACCCTTTCCTTCCCTATTTGATTCTTGGTCATAATGTTTTGTGCATTAGACACTGTAAAAGACATCTTAATTTACGCTTTGAAATTTTGTGAAGATCAGCATTTTCCTAGTAAAATATTAGATATTAAATATTTGTTCCTAAGTGTCTAGGTTATAGTTCATTGGAAGAACTTTTGCTTAGCTTGTCCAAAGAGTTTAGCTTGAGTTTAATCTGTAACTAAAGATAACTTTGAAAGTCCCTACAACATATGCAATCAGTATAGATGATACACTTAAAAAATGTTCCCAAAAGTCTGCACTGTGGTCAGTCCTGTGGAGAATTTTCTTATTGGTGATTAACGTGGGAAAGAGCAAATCACTGTGAGCAGTACCACAATGGGAAAATAACCATGGCATACATAAGAGAGCTAACTGAGAAAGACAAGGAGGTGAGTAAGCCAAGCAGGTGAACCACCCAGGCAAGTAACAAGGCAGGCAGGTTCCTGCCTTGAGTTCTGTTCCCTTGATGATTGGTGTCAACTGTAAGATGAGATAAAAAAAAAAACTTTTATATCCAGATTGCTCTTTGGCCAGGGTGGCGTCTTAATTAGAAAATCACTTTATTTTCTCTTACATTAATCGATTATCAATTGAAAAATATTCAACTTTCAAATGGGATAAAGTTAATTATGTTTGCAATCTAATGAAATAATATTCCAAGTCACCTGGAAGATGTGTGTGTGTGTGTGTGTGTGTGTGTGTGTGTGTGTGTGTGTCTTTGTGTTAACATGGCATGGAATATGAACTTGCCCCCTGTTGTATCCATCTGTCCAAATAGAAAGAGTTGAGACATCTTTGCAGCAAGTTCACAGAATGAAGGATAATGGAAAAGAAGATTCGGAAGAATGGCAACAAAAAATGAGATAATTTTTGAAAACTTTTTAAGTTGAAAACACAGTTTGGATATTATACACTGGTTCTAGATGCCAGCATTTTATTGTTATCATTTTTACTTTTGTTGACTAAGTTGTTTATTAACTTCACATCCTGATCACAGCTTCCCCTCCCTGCCTTCCTCCTACTTCCTCACTCTCACTTACCCTTACCCCTGCCACCTCTCTTCTTCTCTCCAGAAAAGTAAAGGCCTCCCATGGATATCAACCAGCCGCAGTATAGGAAGCCACACAAAGACTGGGTTCATACTCTTTCACAGAAGATAAGAAAGGCGGCCAATTTAGGTAAATGGGGTCCAGAGAGAGTCAATATTGTCAGGGACAGCCCTTGCTCCTGCTTTAGGACTCTCTCGTGAGAAAACAGCTGCACAACTGTTCCATATATGCAGAAGGCCTGGGTCCATTCCATTTGTGGGGTCAAGGTTAGTTGATTGTACATTTTCTTGTAGTGTCTTTGACCACAGGATTCCTCAAGATTCACATAGTGTTTTCCTGTGAGTCTCTGCATCAGTTTCCAGTAGTTTCTGTGTAAAGCCTCTCTGACAATATTTGTGCTAGGAACCTGTCTTAGTGTTTTCATGGCTGTGAACAGACACCATGACCAAGGTACCTCTTTTACATACAATATTTAATTACAGCTGGCTTACAGGTTCAGAGGTTCAGTCCATCATCATCAAGGCAGGAGCATGGCAGCACCCAGGCAGGCATGGTGCAGGCAGAGCTGAGAGTTCTACATCTTCATCTGAAGGCTGCTAGCAGAAGACTGACTTCCAGGAAGCTAGGATCAGGGTCTTAAACCCATGGTCACAGTGACATACCTACTCCAACAAGGCTACACCTACTCCAAAAAGACCATACCTCCTAATAGTGTCAATCCCTGGGCAAGGCATATCCAAAGTTCCTGTTTACAAGCATAGCAGAATAGCATTAAGAGTGTCAGGGTTGGAGTCCTGCTCACTATGTGGGTTTAGTCACTAAATAGCCAATTCCTTCAAGTTCTTCTCCATCCTACACTCCTGAACATCATGTAGGTTGGGAAATTATGGGATTAAGGTTTGGTGGCTGAATTAGTGTCCCAGTCTTTCCATTAGAAGTCTTGCCTGGTTACCAAAGATGCCTGCGTTAAGACCTAGGTAATTGCTGCCTGTGTAGCCACCCATTTTATGCTACTATGAACATTGCAAGGAAACTTTCTCATATCCTGTTACTAGGAAATTTTATCATAGCTAAATTGATTGCATATTGTGTTACATTCTATGCTTTGGTGTTCTTGGAAGCTAATCACAATAGAAGTCATTTAGACTTCTAGCCAACTAGGCTTTCTATAGTTCACCACAATAAGCTTGCTTGTAAATAAACTGCCCAGCAGTACTTCCCGCACCAATGCATGAACTCTAAAGCTTTCTTGCCTTTAAAAGATGCCCCTGAGATGGACCACAACATAAGAGAGACACCTTTACTAATATAAGAAGCCATTTGGAATAAAATTTCCTTTTGGTGTAGGGTTACAATAAAGTTTAAGTTCCCATGCCCTCCCTTGGAGTTGACATCCTAGTTCATAGAAAGAAACATGTACATACTAGATGGCAAGTTTGGTCAATATTAGGCAAGAGAAGTCTACCACCACAGTTAAATACCCCAACCAATGAGAACAACATAAATGTACAACCTAGACATGTTTCTACGGAAATTCCCTACCCCTAAATTGTGATTGGTAGACTCTTGGTACAGATGTTTGTGGATTCTGTAGGATTCTGGCTGGTCATCACAGTCCAGCTTTATGATCTGGACTACCCCTTGATCAATCAGTCATGGTGAGGTACTTTCAATAAAACAACCCAATTTGACTGAGATAAGTTTCTGAATGTTTTCTCTCATGAGTCCCAGACCTGAACAGTCTGGTTCTGACTCCATGTCCCCCAATACTAGGAAGATTATAAAGGGCCACCCTCAAAGATTCCTGGTAGTTTCCATTGCCCAAGTGTAGATGACTTTTTATCCATCAACATAGCTGCTTTGGCAAGGGATCACATCTAAGGGCCCTCTAGGTCTGTGTAATCCAGTTGACACAACTTTAATCTCTCTGATTGGAATAGGCACACACCCTTAGTAAACACCTTCAATCTGAAACAATGGAGGTAAAGTTGACTTGCAGAAGGACGTAGCCCTGTTTGAAAGTGAGGTTGAATTGTGCAGCACACAAGGTGACATGATGAATCAGAAAAACATTTGACTGAATGAATCAGAGATAGGACATACCCAACGTCTAGGAGATCAGATAGGAAAGAGAGAAAAATTAAGAGAGCAGTAGAAGGGGTGGGGGGGGACAGACAAAGAGAGACAGAGACACAGAGACACAGACAGACAGAGAGTCACTGAGAGAAATACAGAGAGAGAGAGAGAGAGAGAGAGAGAGAGAGAGAGAGAGAGAGAGAGAGAGAGAGAAGATAGCAAAGGGAGATTAAAGGGATACAAATTGGAAAGGATTAATTCAAAGTATCATTATTCAAGTTATTCACAGGTGATATGATAATATATGTAAATGACCACCTAAGTTTTACCAGGGAACTCCTTCAGCTGGTAAGCACCTTTATCAAGGTGTCTGGATACAAAAATTAAAACATTGGTAGCCCTCCTATATACAAATGATAAACAGGCTGAGAAAGAAATTAAGCCACCAACACATTTCACCATACCGAAAAGTAATTTAAAATACCTTGGTGTAACTCTAGTGAAGCCAGTGAAAGACTTCTATGGCAAGAAGAAAGATATTAAAGGAGATATCAGAAAATGGAAATACCTCCCATGGTCATGGATTGGTAGGATTACCTAGAAAATCAAAATCACAAAGCAGACCACATAGTTCCAAAAATCACAGAATATATATTAACATTCTAATATGTATAGTATGAAAATATTGAACCAAAGCAAGATCTAAAGCCAGCTGGACAAACTCCAATCTCCACATCTTCATGTACATGTTTGATGTACATCTTCTTTCAGCAATGATGACTACAATACAATTTTTTCTTTTGGGCTCTTTTCCCTCCCTGTTCGTAGCTTTTCTCAGCAGGTATCCCTTGGCTCTTGCATCTCTAAGATCTTCGGGTCTTCAAGGCAACTTCGACTTGACAGCTTCTTGTTCTAATGTCTAGAATTCACATGATCTTCTGAACTCCTACATAGTCCTTGTGTTACTTCTCTAGACCTGCTCTCTGTAGCACTATAAGCACTTGTTGACTCTATTCCACTGCTACTACTGTTATTTGTGGTCATATCATAGTTCTGACATCTCCAATATGTCTCTTCTACACTCTCCTGCTACAACTAAGCTGCATTTTCATCAACTGCATCTTATAGATCCTTTTCTGGTGCCAAACCTCAACTTCTTTTAATGACCACATCAGTTCTGGGCCTTCAGCTGCCACTGAGGCTGTACTTTAACTAATGGCTTTTCCTGTCCTCTCGTAGTGTCAAGCCTAAGTTGCTCTCAATGACCTCATCAAAACCAGCCCATCTAGGAGACTGTAACCATTATGAAGTCTTCCTGCCAGCATAGGATCTGTCCCTGGAACACAGCTGCTTTGTGCTATTAGAAAATACTTCCCAGACTTCACCTCAGTGATTCTAATCTCTTTTTAATCAGTGCTCATTGTTTAGCTCGAGCTAACCAGAATCAATTGTCCCAATAACCTCTTCTATGCTTGACTCTAAAGCCAGAGCTATATGACCAAAGCTGCCAAGTTCTGATGCTTGCTGGGGTTAATACATGGCTCCTCTAATGGCTATTCCTGCATGTCCACTTGACTATTTCTGGAATAAACTACAATCTAGAATTAGAGAGCTCACCTGTGATCCAGATCTTGAGTCTAGGAGACACATGTTTCTGACCTGGATCTTGGCATGGAGATCGTGAGGCACATTGGCTATGAAAAGTTCAGGGCTAGGCAAGGTAGTAAGCACTTTTAATACAAGGAGACTAAAGCAAGAAGATCTCTGGATTCAAAGTCAGCCTGGGACAAAACAAGTCCCAGATACAGGAGTGGTGGTACATAACTTTAATCTGGGCCACACCTTCTACTGAAGACCTACATAAAGACATTGGAAGAAGGAAAATTTGTTCTTCTTCACCTGCTTGCATTTATTGCCAGCACATCTGTTGGAATCTATTTCTACAGAAGACCAATTGAAACAATTAGTCTTGTGGTACTGAGCAACTACTAGAACTTTGGACTTCCCATTCAGAACTGAACACTGTTGGGGAGTTGGACTACAGACTGTAAATTATCATAACAAATTTCCTTCCTATATAGAGACTATCCATCAGTCCTGTGACTCTAGTGAATCCTGACTAATACGGACTCACTGTTTTATTGCATCTTACTTAGAGATCCTGCAGGTATCCAACACCTGGGATTAAAGCCAGGTAGCAACATGCCTGGACCTAAGCTTTTACTTAATTACTTTTTACAGGATCTTTATAAGGAAACTGTCACAGGAGTGTCCTCCATTCTGGATTATATTTCTATCCAGATATAGTCAAGTTGGGCACTGAGAATAGCAATCACAATCCATCCCTTGTCAATTTCACACAGTCATATCTCCTTATGTTCAGAAGAAAATAATAACCAGATCATAATGTAATATGACAAAACTCTCTCTTGATCAACTGCAAACACAAACAATAAGCTTAGCTGGGTGGAATCTTGCCTAGACGTCATTACTGCTTTAATGTGTTTATCCTTGGACCCAGAATTTAGCTTCTTTCTGCTTCCTAGTGTGCCTTTCATACCTGAGCAATACATTTTATTTCATAATCTACCTTTCTCAGGTTGCTATGGCTGAGCAAACTGCTGTTCTTAAGAGTCAACCACAGGACAAAGTCCATGCTAGTTTTTGTTGGTTTCTTATTTTTTGTTCTTAATTTAATTTAAATTAATTTAATTTTGATATTTCCTTTGTTAGTGCATTCAATCTAAATCCCTTCATTTTAGCCTCAGGCAGACTCTTTTGTGAATGACAAAATGAATACTCATTCTTTACCAAACTAACATGAAAACCACCTCCAGGCAATATCCTAAAATTCTTCTCCTCTGAAAACACTAGAGCCAAGCCCCTATAGTTAAAATTACCCTAAGCAGCATTGCCCATTAAGCTCCATTTAAAATGTCCCACTCCTTTCCCAATCCCAAGTTCCAAAATCCATATTGCTCTAAACATAAATTTGGACAAACCTATCACAATAATATCCCAGTCCCTGGTACCAACTTCTGTCTTAGAGTTTTATTGCAGTGAAGGGATACCATGACTAAGGCAACTCTAACAAAGTAACCATTTAATTGGTCCCAGCTTACAGTTTCCAAGGTTCACTTCATTACTCATGATTGTGGAAATCAAGAAGCTTGCAGGCAGACTGGATGTGCCAAGAGTTCTGGATCTTGATCTGCAGTCACCAGAAGCGTACATTCCTTCATAGGCAGTCAGGAGAAGACAATATTCCACAATGGGGAAAACTTGAGCTTAGAGGTCTCAAAGCTCACCAACACAGTAACATTCTTCCTACAACAAGGACACATTTCCTCCAATAAGGCCACACATTTAACAGTGCCACTCGTCATGGCCAAGCATTCAAAACCTTGACTCTATGGTTACAAAATCTATTTAAACCACTGCAAAGTATATGAAGTAAGACCTGATGGGTTTGGTTTTTTGGGTTTTTTTTTGGTTTTTGTTTTTGTTTTTTTAATTTCCTCAGTGTCTGTTGTTATTTCCCACTTTTTATTTCTGATTTTTTTTAAATTTTGATATTCTTTCTCTGCCTATTAATTAGATTCATTAAGCGTTTGCCAGCCTTGTGTGTGTGTGTGTGTGTGCTTGTGTGTGTGTGTGTGTGTGTGTGTGTGTGTTTCTCTTTGTTTCTAGTTTAATGATTTCAGCCCTGAGTCTGATTATTTCCTTCAGTCTTCACCTCTTATGTGTATTTGCTTCCTTTTGTTCTAGGACTTTCAGATGTGCTGTTCAGTCTCTAGTATGAAATCTCACTAATTTCTTTGTTTAGTTTTTGTCTAGATGACTTGTCCATTAGGGAAAATGGTGCCCTAAAATCTCCCAATATTAAAATGTGTGGTTTGATGTGTGATTTAAGATCTAGTAATGGTTCTTTTGAGAATGTGGGTGTACTTGCATTTGTGGCAAAGATATTCAGAATTTATACATCACTTGGGGGGGGACTTTTCCTTTCTTTGGTAGGAAGCATCTTTTGATTAATTTTGATTGGAAGTCTATCACATTAGATATTAGAATGGTTTTTCTAGATTATTTAATAGAAAATATTTTTCTGAGCTCTTTGATGCTCAGGTGTGTCTTTGAGTGCCTGTAAATCATGACTCCTGTTTATTCATCAATTCTGCTGCTACTCTGTGGTTTTTAATTAAGGAATTAAAACTACTGGTGTTGAGAGATATTAAAGACCTGATGATTAATTCTTATTATTTTGAAGTTGATGGTGGTAGTGTGTGTGTGTGTGTATGTGTGTATGTGCGTGTGTGTGTGTGTGTGTGTGTGCGTGCGTGCGTGTGTATGTGTGTGTGTGTGTGTGTGTGTGTGTGTGTGTGCGTGCTGTGAACTTCTCTTCATTAGTTTTTGTTAGTGTCAAATTATTTACTTCCTCAGTTTCTTTGGGTGTAGTGAAGCTCCTTCAGTTGTTTTCCTTTTAGTATCTTCTGTAGGGCTGAATTTGAGGAGAGATATTGTTTAAATTCGGTTTTGTCATAGAATGTCTTTTTTTCTCCTTCTGTAGTAATTAAAACTTTTGCTGGGTAGAGTAGTGGGTGAAGACATCTCTAGTCTCTTAGAGACTGCAAGACATCTACCAGTCCTTTCAGGCTTTTAAAGTCACTGCTGAGGTGTAAATTTAAATAGGTCTGTCTTCATATTTTACTTGATCAGTCTCTCTTGCAGCTTTTAATATCTCTCTGTAGCTTCTGATATTCTTTGTTTGTTCTGTATATTTAGTGTTTTTATTATTATGTGATTTTTTTTCTCTTTTGTTTAATCTATGTGGTGTTCTGTAAGCTTCTTTTATATTTAAATGTTTGGGATTTTTTTTCTTTAAGTGAGCAAAATTTTCTCCTGAGATTTTGCTGCAGATATTTTCTGGGCCTTTGAGCTGGGAATCTTTTCCTCCTATTCCTATTCTTCTCTAGCTTGCTCATTGCATACTGTTCCAGATTTTCTGATGTTCTCTGTCTGAACAATTTTAGATTTACCATTATCTTTGACAGATGCATCCATTTATCTTATTGTGTCTTTTATACTTCACATTCTGTCTACCATTTCTTGAATTCTGTTGGTCATAGCTGTGTCTATAGTTTCTGATTTTTTTAACCTAGGTTTTCCATTCTTGGATTCTTTCATTTTATTTTCTTTATTGCTTTCTATTTGCTCAACCATTTTATTCATTTTCTTCACCCTTTTTATTATGTTTTCATGTATTTATTTAAGGAATTTATTCATTTTCTCTTTACAGGACCCCATCATCTTCATAAAATTGGATTTAAGATCATTTCTTGGGCTTCAGCTGTTAGGTTATGTAGGACATGCTGCAGTAGAACAGTTGGGCTCTGGTGGCACCACGTTGCCCTGGCTCTTTTTGATTTTGTTCTTATGCTAACATTTAGCCATGTGTCCTAGGTGCCAGTAAGCCTTAGGGACTGAAGGCAGAGTTGTTGTCCAGAAAATAGAACTCAGGGTACATTTTACCACTGTTGGGTATACTGTAGGGGGACTTGGCAGGCAGGGATTTGGAGTGTGTGGTCTTATGTAGTTTTCCCTGGTAAAGACAGAAGTCCATGAATGCATACAGAGCTGTATTTGATGTTGGCTTTTAAAGGAACTTGCAGTATTTTAAACTATCTTCTCACATTTTAAAATGAAACATTTACAATTGTAATAACTGAATTATTGGGATAGGAACAAGTTTCTGAAGTATATAAATGCTTTTAATTTATAGAGACTCATTAAAATTTATAAAAACATCATTATAAAGTTGATTTTATTCAAGGCAGATGGTTACTAGAAATTTAAATTTATAATTATATTTACTTTCAATCATTTCCAAAATGATAACACATTTGCTAATTTATTTTTTCATTCACTTAAACTGTGTGTGTGTGTGTGTGTGTGCACGCACACGTGTGCACATATGCACACTATTTGCAGGTATTTTCAAGGGGCAGCAGATGGCACTGGATCCTTTAGAGAAGAAATTAAACGTGAAATATTATAATAGGTGATATACATGTTCCACTCTGAAATCCTGTCCCCATTATGAACATGATTAATCACTTACCCATCTCCTCCCGTACTTTATTTAAGTCAAAGATTGGTCTCCTACAGGAAATACTGTTCTTCCCGCTGTTTCCCAAGTTCTAGAATCTTTTTTTTTTTTATTGGTTCTTTTTTTCGGAGCTGGGGACCGAACCCAGGGCCTTGCGTTTCCTAGGCAAGCGCTCTACCACTGAGCTAAATCCCCAACCCCAAGTTCTAGAATCTTAATGTGTACTACCCTTCTTAACCTCAATGTTTGTTTTGTTTTTAATTTTCAGAACTTTAAAAATTATTTCTAATAAGGTCATAAGAGTTTTAATACATAATGCAAAGTGTAAATTATCCGACAAAAGAATTAAAGCATAAAACAGCTTTCAGACTTAGGCTGCAAAATGGGCTAAAAGAAGATCACCATTTGTGATTAATTCTTTATTCAAAATAACAGATGATAGAAGTAATAAATGTGGTTATATGATAGTCCTACATCTTAAAAATATTTATCTGAAAACTTTGTACTTGAACACAATAACTATTATTTTTCTACCGCCATTTAATAATGAGCCACAGAAGTAAATGTGTCAAGTTATTTAAATATTTGGCTTAGAAATGTAAAAACGACTTGGTAAAATTGCCATGAAATTAAAAGCATATAGT
Source organism: Rattus norvegicus (assembly GCF_021556685.1). Classification (NCBI taxonomy): domain Eukaryota; kingdom Metazoa; phylum Chordata; class Mammalia; order Rodentia; family Muridae; genus Rattus; species Rattus norvegicus. The sequence continues at coordinate 32,063,733 of NC_141544.1, read as the reverse complement.
GTGTGGTTATTGTCTTCTAATTCTTACATATCAATTCATACAAGATATTTCTATATTTTAAAGTTATTTTCATGATCTCTACCTTCACACATCACAACAAAACTGTTATTTATTTATTTTGAAAACTTCAGATACTTAAAGAAAATGAAATTTATAGTTTATTAGAATATATATTTATATTTATGACTGAAATAGTATTTCAGTCATATTGACCACAGTTCAATATTGGAGAATTTTCTTTGTACTGGATGAAATTCTAAAAAAGAAGAAAAAACTTTATTAGCTTGAAGCTTACTTCAGGGAAAGTTTGAAAAGAGTTTTACAAATCATTTTCTTACTTTCAACCAAAGCTTGAAGGCTTGAATTTAATTGTATATGTTTAAAGTTTCATTTCAGGCTTCAGAGATCAGATCTAAGGGAAAAGGGAGGGGGTGGTAATTTAAAGACAATTACATCCTTTGCAATGTAATATGAAATAATCCTTATTTTCAGAGTACAGATTCCCATATTAGATCACAATGGGGGTAGTGACTGGTAAATAGTACATTTCTGGCGTGAATACCTCTGGGTACCTTCAAAATAGCCATAAGTTAATCAATTCTCCACCCCATGCTGGCTTTCTAATGAAGAGTGATGCTTTTCTTAAATTCAACAGGACTCAGTGCTCTGACCCTATGGATTGAATCTAATTATAGAAACATTTCTCTTTGGGCCACAGCTTCAGTGATATGGAAGCTTAAGAGTTACACTCATGAGTCTGCCACTCAAGGTTTGTTCTGTTAATTTGATGTCTGTTTTCTCATGCATTTTTTTATTGAACCATGGGAATCACATTACCTCCGAATACAGTAGGAAGAATTCTTTTACTAGTTTTTCTTTAGTGGGATCTATAAACTTTCAGTCCCTTTTTGCTTCAATGAACTGTTTCCAGGATAAGCATATATAGCGATCTATATCACCACATTTTTAAAGTATATAATCTATTCATAAGTTTTAAAGAATTGAATATTTAAGGGATCATATCTGACTTATAATCTCAGTATCATTAATTATCATAGGCTAATTTTACAGTAGGATAGTAATTTAATGCATCAAATTATCTGTGCAATGGAACATCTAGATATATAATAAATATAATTATATTATAATTATAAATAATAATTGCTATTATTAAAAAGTCAAGTTACAGAAAAATAATTTTTAAGTATGTGAATTTAGTGACAATTTTTTCATGTATAATATGTATAAACCTTGTCAAATTATCAAAGAACAGCATAGAACCGAACTTTGGACTAGACATTCAATAAGACAGTGAAATATTTTAAAATTAATCAGTGGTTGAGGTGTAATGTTTAATGTTATTGCAATTTGAGCTACTTCCTCTATATGTCATTCTTCTAACAATCATTAATGTCTGATGCAGTGATTTATTTCAAAGAGTTTCTGCTGGCTGATATTGGCAGACATTAGGGCGCTTGCTAAACAGACTCTATGTAATCAATAAGCTTTTAATCCACCCTGCCTTATGTCAACATAATTGTCATTGAATGGAATCTCATCTTTGTTGATTTCATCTAGTCACATAATCTAAAATACTTTTTAAACATTGAAAACTACTAAATTTGCATCTTCCTCATATTCTGACTTATTTTTTTCATTTTAAATCTTTTTTACACTCTAGATTTTATCCCCCTCCTAGTCCACCCTCTGACTGCTTCACATCCTGTACCTCTACAACCCCTGCCCCTGTTACAAAGGGAATATACTCATCTCCTATCCTACCTCACCAGACCTCTCCACACTCAGGGTTCTCCAGTCTCTTATGTGTTAGGTGTGTCTTTTCTGACTGAACCCAGTCCCCAGAGTCTTCTGCCTTATGTGTTGAGGGCCTTATATCAGCTGGTGTATGCTGCTTGATTGGTGGTTCATTGACTGAGAGATCTTGAGGGTCCAGGTTAATTGAGACTGCTGGTCCTCCTCCTCAACTTTCTCCAGCTTTTCCCTAATTCAGCCAGAGGGGTCAGTAGCTTCTATTCATTGGTTGGGTGCACATATCTGCATCTGAATCATATGCTTGTTGGGTCTTTTGAAGGGCAGTCATGATAGTTCTCTTTTTGTGAGCTCCCTATAGCCTCAGTAATGGTGTCAGACCTTGGGGTCTCCCCTTGAACTCGATCCCACTTTGGGCCTTTTACTCAAACTTCTTTTCCTCAGGCCCTTCTCTATTTTTCTATGTGTAGTTCTGTCAAACAGGAACAAATATGAGTCAGAGTTTTTGACGTTGGATGGCAACCCTATCTCTCACTTGATGGTCCTGCCTTTTTGTCGGAGGCAGGCTCTACAAGTTCCCTCTCCCCACTATAGGGCATTTCATCTAAGGCCCTTTGAGTCCTGAGAGTCTCTCCACTCTCAAGTCTCTAATACATTCTGGAGGGTCCCCTTACCTCCTACCTCCTGTTTCCATTTTTCTGCTGGCCCTCAGGACTTCAGTTCTTTTCCCCATCCCAATACCTGATCATGTTCTCCTCTTCCCCTCCCTGTCCCATTTTTCAACCAGGACCCTCCCTACCTCCCCTGCCTATGATTGCTTTCTTCTCCCTCCCAAGTGGGATTGAGGCTTCCTCACTTGGGCTCTTCTGCTTTGAGTTCTGTGGACAGTATCCTGGGTATTCTGTACTTTTACTTTAGCTAATATCCCCTTATAAGTGAGTACATACAATTCAAATCTTTTGGGTCCCAATTACCGCACTCAACATGATATTTTCCAGTTCCACCTATTCTCTTGTATTAGATTCAGTGTATCTGGTTTTATATTGAGGTCCTTGATCCACTTGGAGTTCTGCTTTATAGATGGGGCATTTATGGGTCTATTTTAATTTTTCTACATACAGACATCAGTTAGACCAGCACCATTTATTGGAGATGCTTTCTTTTTTCCATTGTATATTATTGGCCTCTTTGTCTAAGGTCAAGTGTGTGTAAATGTGTGGTTTTATTTCTGGGTCTTCAATTCTATTGTATTGATCAACATGTTCTGTTTAGAAAATATACCACCATGTCAATGAGTTCAAGGCTCTTTACCACTTTGGCTTCTATTAGATTCAGTGTATCTGGTTTTATGCTGAGGTCCTTGATCCACTTGGACTTGAGTTTTGTGAGAGGTGACAAATATGGGTCTATTTTCATTTTTCTACATCCAGGCAGTCAGTTAGACCATATTCTGACTTATTAGCACACTGCTTATTCACTGTTTCATTTTAAATGTTTAAATATTCAAAGCTGAATATGTTCAAAACTCATTCCATAGCTCCCTCTATACATATTAATCTAGAACACTCCAAAATTAAGGAAAGGATGATGTATTTTGAGAATTAATAAATCTTAGCTAATAATGGAATACATATGCTTCCCACTAACATTCCATGATACATAAATAGAGTGATACATTCATAATATAACTGTTCTCATCTCCGTGGTTATCATCATTGTCTTCATATATTTATTGCAAATAGTCATACATACATGATCTCTATGCTAATAACCAGAAATACTTGAATTTAAGTATTTCTTCCTTTGCAATTACTTTGAAATCTTTGATATAATTTTAAGTCCAGCATCCAAATAAAATATTATGCCATGATTTTGTTGTGGACAGCTATATTTTCTTGGAGCATTTTCATGGTTTAATTTCAATTAAGTTCATATAGAAGCATGGCATATAATAAGTCATTAAAAGGTATTTTTAGCATTGTCTATGAAGATGTAATATGTGGCTTCCATAGAAAAGTTTTTATACTACAAAAATGTGGATAAAGGTAACCCTTATGCTTTTTGAAAAGAGGCATCAAAAGCTGTAAATGTTACACAATTCATAACAACAGTAATCTTGGTTCAATACCAATAGTAACTTAGAAAACAATACTGATCACTGAATATGACATGAGCTAATTCATTTTAATGGCTTATCTCTAGCACTCAAATATTCTTGAGGTGTCTGATATTTGTAGATGTACTAAATAGCATGAAAGTTATAAAGGTTTATTTGTGCTTACCAGTTAAAGTTGATCATGTGTAACTTTAATTAAATGTGGGAAAATGAGTTTTCTTAATGCTGCGGGGTAATTGGAAAAGATAGAATGCTTGATAATGAAGTGTGTCTTTTTTTCTACCTAGAGACAAACATAATATATTATACCTTCTATTTTGAATATATTTCATTCATTTTAGTAGAAACTATGGGCCTCTTGTAACCTTAGCTATCAAGATATTAATAAAACCTTAATTCCCATTAAATATTTTATGTTTTGATATTAGTATATCATTAATTATTAACATTCCTGACACAGTATAATTAATAGCTATTCTAATTAAGATTATTTCATTTGCCACACTCAATTTATTACTTTAAAATATAGGAAAATTCTTCAGGCTTATTCACCCCCTTACTTTGAAATGAGTGCCCCATACAGATTATGAACATTAATTCTATAAATATATTTCTTCATAAATATTTTATTCTTTGATAATATCATGCTGTATATCTTCATCATACTGTTTCACTTCTCTCAGTTTCTTCAAGACCCCTTAATTGCCTAAGTTTATGTTTATTCTTTCTCTTGATTAGAAACACAAACACAAACAAACAAAACAAAGCAGCCTACACTGAAAGACTTAAAGACCAATTTGTGTTCATATCAACTTTGATCATAGGAGTTCCTCCATGTGGTGGACACACCTATCGACATTCCATTGGCAGATGGGGAGATGTATCTTTAGGCTACTGGCAGCTGTCATTTCTTCTCAGTCAGCAATGGGACTCTGTGTTTATTTCCTTTCCTTTTTACTGAGATATTTTTCTGACTTCAGTTTTTCACTTCTGTTACATAGTATCATATGTACATATCCTTTGTTGTGTCTAGAAAATTATGTATCCTTAAAACTGACCACCACCTTTGACTCTTTCATTTCTTTTACTTCCTAGTTTTCCTTGAGGAAGCCTGGAGGGAAAGGGAATAATAAGATTCAAGTCTAAGTACTCTAAAGTCTCTAATCCACTTGGTTTTCAGCTGTTGGTCCCTGTGTTAATTGAGACTTTTCACAAAGAGAAATTGCTTTGATGAGGGTAAAGCTATTCATTGACCTATAGATATAGCAATAAGTCACTAGAAGTCATTTATTGCTATCTGCTATTAACAAAAAGAAGTCACAATAGATTTTCTGCTGGGATCATTGTCTGTCTAGTCGAAAGTTCTTGGTCTCATGAAAAATATCAAATATAGGATCAGTTTCATACAGTGGACATTAACTCCATTCCAAAAGGAGTTGAGTAACTAACATGCATAGGCATATGGTAGTAGGCATATCTTACATACAGATAGTTATTATAGTTCATAGATTTCTTATCCAGGTCAGAGTGATGATTATATTTCTCCTCAAGCAGTGTGTATACTACCTTCTGGTCCTATAAACACTACCAGTGAGGATGAAGCTTTCAGTTCAAGCCAGCTAGATCTGCCCAGGTTATATACCATTAGTATGTTGTGTCTCCAGCAATCTGATCTTATCATCAAAGGGTAGAGGGTCACAAATAGCTTAGCAATACTTTACAGAATTTTGGAGGTCTATGAACACCTTTTGGACAAGGACTCAAAAGATGTAGCCCATTCCTGTTTCTACAGGTTTGGTTTGATAGCATATAATGTCTAGTTATGGTTCTGTCTCTCATGAATGGCTTCTTTTAAATGTATTTTATATATGTATGTATTTTAGGATACTTATATAACCATGGGTTTCTATATCTTTTTTTAATGAGCTGCAGTGTCAGTTTTCTTTTCTCTATGCTGTTTTCTTTTCTGCCCTCCCATTGCCTACCTCTTAGCTCCTCTATTTCTAAGTTTCTCTTTATTATGCAATAAATCTATTGCTTATATCCCATTCCCAGAATGATCTTTATTTCCCTCATGGTTCCTATAAAGAGTCATGGGTATTATACTGAAAAAATACAGGGGTAAAAAATAAATGCTATATAAAAATGTACAGAGTTTGCATTTCTTGAACGAAGTCATCTAACTTTGGATGCTTGTAGACAAACCTATTTTCCTGCAAATTTCATAATTACATTTTATAATAGATAGATAATATTCTATTGTATATGAATTTTCTTAATCCTTTCAATCCATCATAGAGAGGAAGGCATAGTAAAAAAACAAACAAACAAACAAACAAACAAAAAAACCAAAAAACTGCCAGGTAAAATCAATGCAATTAAAGAAAGGAGAAAAGGAGGCAAATGGAGGCATTATATTAAAACCCAAGGCTTACGTGAATGGTATATTTCCTCTAGCAAAGCTGCCTATCCTGAGAGTCCCATAATCTTCCCAAATGATACGACCCCCCTGGGCACAAAGTGTTCAAATACATAAGCCTATAGAATACATCTCTCAATGAAATACCACACGTGTATTCAAGGAATATTTTGTCCTTACTGTCAATTTATTGTTTACTTGAAATACCTTTAATATTAATACTAATAATGATATTGCCTATTATCATATGCTCTTAAATTTTTTAGAATTTTTATTCAAACTTATGACTTACATGGTATCAACTTTAGCATCCTAATTTCTTTAAATAGTCACTACAAATCAACCTGTGATATGTACACATATACGTTTTGTTTTATGTATCTGAAAATTCTCTTAGCCTTTCCCCACTGTTCAACTCCAGTCATTTATACAATTTTAGTTATTTATTGTTGGAACACCACATACTAGTGCCAAAATCAATATTAATTATAGTGCTCCAGAGAAGCAGGACCAATAAGAAATGGATTTAGACATCAAAATTTAGAGTTCAATTGTTATATAGATAAAAATATCAACCAATTTACTTTAAGTAATGGACTCATACAGTTCTGAGGGGCAATCAAGTCTGAATTCTGCAGTGCAGGTGATCCATCTAGAAAGGAGAAGTGAATGTTAGACTTGAGACTTTTACTTAAGAGACCTCAAATTTAGTCATCTGATAAAATCTGCCCATATTTTCAAAGTTAATTTCTTTCACATAATCATACTTCATCACATCCATAAAACACTAAAGCCTAAGAACCTTTCAAATCAGTGTTTAATTACATAACATAGGCTAACAAGGCAGGAAAGATGGCTCAGCACTTACAAGAACATTTGCTCTTCTAGTGTGCCAAGGTTTGGTTCCCAGGACCTATGCAGTAATTACAGTAGTCAATAACTCCAGTTCCTGGTGATATATACATTCACACATAACACCCATAATACCCAGACACATAAACTTAATAAGGTATCAATAGCTTATCGAGGTATTAATAACTTATTGAGGTAAGCATTATGGGAAGTGTTGATAAAGTTTTCAGCACACTGAATACATAAATTAGTGTTTCTCTAATCCAGTCTATTCTATTCTATTCTATTCTAATCTAATCTAATCTAATCTAATCTAACCGAATCTACTCTAATCTCTGTTATGTTCTTAAATATCCTACAGCTATGCCAGTATTCAGGATAGGTGTGCAATTTTTTTGGTCACATGATAAATATAAATGAATTTGGCTTCTAGGAAACTACTGAAAATGGAGTCCTTTTATTGTTACTGCATAAAAATATTGTTACTAAGAGAAATACATAGATATATTATGGTTACATCTAAAATGGTAGAAGTTTTAGCATAGAATTACTTGGTTAGAAAAATATTAGGTAACAGGTAGTATAATGTAACTATAAGTCTCTCATTTCAAAGATTTAAAATGCCCTTTATTTCATTTAATACATTTTCACTCACAGACATCAGTTGCAAAGCCAATGGTTCCATATTATCTGTGATAACTCAGCACTCTGTGCTTATATGTGTGGTGTAAATTTTATAGCATTTTACAGAGTGAAAATGCAAATGACTAATGTATTTTTTGACCTTGATACTTTTCTAATTACTGTACCTGAGTTAATGAATGAGTAAATATTAATCATTTCACAGTCACGTACCTCCATGCATAACATGAACTACTTATTTCTTGGCAAGTAAAATAGATGGAATATGTAGGAAAGCTTCTAAAAGCATGGCTGGGCAGAGCCATTACAGCAACACTATTGTTGCATTTTAAATCATATAATGGTAAAATAAACATAAACATAATAAATAAGCTTAAGGAATCAGTAGACCTCTGCATAAACACTGAAGAAGTCCCATAATTATATTTGTTCCTTGTGAATGGCTCTGATGATATTATAATGCTTGCATCAATATTTTGCTGTTAATAACTTTCATGTATTTATGTGGTCTCCTAATCAGAGGAGCATTCATAAGCTACAATCATTTATTAAATCCCTCTAATGTACTTAAGTTGGCAATAACTCTTATTATAGATATAGAAATGTGCTTTTGTAATAACTAGGGAGGTAATATATTCCAGTGGTTGTCTTAAGAGGGAAAGAAAATACAAAGTATTTCATTCTACTGTTATCCAATGCACTCTCATACTTCCTCTCTGTCAGTACAATAATATGCTCTACAACCAGTTTCCACACTGTTGTATGGGAATAATAGTAAACATATTTGTTTATTGCAGATGAAGTGAAATGGACCTTATAAATTACACCTGGACATGAAAACTCTCCCAAGTTTAGCTTCTAAAGTATAACATCAAAAATGTTGAGCCTTTTGAAAATTACAATCTTTCCCATCATCTTCAAATTGCTTATTTAAATTCTTCCTCACGTTGCATGGCTCCTCAGGGATAATCTTGTTAGTATTGACAGGATTCCGAAGATATTACAAGGCAAAGTGCCAAAGGATCATAGCTTTCTAAGGATATGTTCCAATGATTGGCCTCCAATTAAATGTGCCTTTTTATCTATATGTTTTTTATTATAAAAGTTCCTCATTCACTAAGAACTATTAAACTATCACTTTGTATTATAGACACAGAGGGTAGTGATAAAAAGTATTATTTTCCTCTATTACAATATACTTCTAAATTTTACCACCTGTTACAATTACCTCATATATAACCCACAATTTCAGAACTTTCACACCGTTTTAGTTATAATAAATTTTGGAGGTCTACTTATGATTTCCGATGCAAGAATTTGATTCATTTTAACTGTCACTTTGCACAACTTCGATCACCTATATACAGAATCTTACTAAGAAATGACTGAGGGTATGTGGACCTTGGGGAATGTATGTGGACAAGGTCTATATTGTTAAACGAGATGGGGAGACATTCTCTGAATATGAGTATCACCATTTCAAGGACCAGGCCCTGAACTGTGTAAGAGTGAATAAAGTCTGTGGAGCAATTGTACAACTATAGGTATAATGGATTTAGCTACCTGAGTTCATGCTCTGACTTACTGGAAAGTGTATACAGTGACCTGAAATGTATAGGCCCTTTCTCCTCTAAGTAAGTTATTGTACAGTGTTTTATCATAGAAGCAGAAATGATAGAATAGAATAGAAATTGCCATCAAAGAAGAGGAGTTATTGCTGTGATTAATCTCAGTAGGTTTTAGTGGAGACTAATGTGGAAGATTCTGGAACTTTGGGGTGGGAAATCCATTGAATGTTCAAAGCTCAATGGACTGTGGCAATATGGAAGATGGGAGTATTGATAGCAAATTTGACAGTGGAGGTCCAGATCATGTTTCAGAGAGAATGAAAACTTTGTCTTTTAGTTAACCATGGGCTATCTATTTAATATTTCAGCGAATAATCTGTGAGCTGCTCATGTTTATGCTGAGGGGAATGATTTGGTGCTACAAGGAAATAAGTGAAAATGTATCTGAAGGGCAGTATATAGAATTTAATACAGCTGGAATTTAAGGGGGCAAGCTATCTTGAGCGTACAATAATCATTCTATCAGTTTTGAATCAATGAGGGATCATAGAGTACATCTCAAATTTAGTTTCTTATGCTAAAAGGATAGTCTAAAGAAAGACCCAAAGGGCTATGGTTGAAGGTGAATCTTCACTTCTAATAGCAAACGCAAGATAAATGAGACAACAGGATGACAAAATTGTTGGATAGTCTAGTTTTATTTCATTTTATAGAATATGATATTTAGTTGAGGTATTGCCTTCTTCTATGCCACCTTCTGTGGGGAGCGGGTGTGGCAGCAGTCCCAAGATGGCGCCTGGGACTGCAGCTAAGTCTCATGACTAGCATCTGACTTCCTCACATACCTGAAACTAGCCATGTGCATTGTGAGAGCTGCGCAGCTGCACTATGACGCAAGATCAGGCCATGTGACATCGTGGACCTATGAACTGAGATTACGTAGTCTGGACAGAGGAGGCAGAGTTGAGGGAGGATATAAGGGAGTGTGCTCGGGGGCTGGGGAGGAGGAAGGGAAGAAAAGAGAGATTGCTGCTTGCATGCAGAAAGAAAGTTTCCTGAATAAACTGCTTTGAGAAGAACATAGTGGTGTTGCTCCTTTCTGCGAGACGGAGACAGAAGCGACAACCTTCATTTAAATCTCTCTCATACATTTTTTTTTTGTTTTGGGAATCTTTATCTATTGGCTATGGTAGAGTGTTAGAAGGTTGTATGCAAAATTCTTTAGGATAAATGTAATTATCAGCCTATCCCAGCTATGAACCTTAAGAACATTAATTATGACTTGTCTTAAAGGCATGTATTTGTTACAATAGTGTCACAAACATTGAATTAGTAACTATTCACATTATAATAAGGTTTAAGGGCCTTCCTGTAGTATAGAACCCATCCCTGATACTGTAAATGAGGCCAGGAATGTGAGTCTAGTTAGGTGATAACCCTAGGGGAAAAATCTACTACCATTATTCTGATAGGAGAACATAGCAAAAATGATTCCTAATGATATAGGCTGGACCCATAGATCAATACATTGCTCAAACTTCATCAGAGGAGCTTGTCTTTGCAGAAGAAGATAAATAACACAGAGATTCATAACTGGATAATATGTGGAATGTGAGAGCTCACCCATGAATGAGAGTTTATCACATACTCCATCCTCTCAAGGTTCAGAGTTTTATGTAGAAGAGGAGGTAGAAATACTTTAAGAGTCCTTGAGGGGAGACAATTTTAAGTAAACAGCATTTCCTAATACAATAAGCAGAAACATATGAACTCATGCAGATTCTGTCTGTATCATAAGACCTGGATAAACTCAAGACAGACAAAATTCCAGTATGAAAACTTACAAGTGGGCACAAAATCCACTCCCAGATAAGAAGCAATGTACAAAGAATAATCATGGGTGAAGAAATATCAGTTTTGTTTAATGTAGTTTCAGTCACAGTCCAGGGCAGGCTCCATTTCTAGAAAATATTTGTCAAAATAAATTAGACTTCAATGATTTTTATTGACTTTATTTTTTGTTTGGTGTACCTATGCGTCCATGTGTGTGTATGTGTGTAGGGTATCTGTGTAGTTTTGTATATGTGTATGAGTGTGAGTGTGTGTGTGTGTGTGTGTGTGTGTGTGTGTGTGTGTGCGTGTATGCATTTGGGAGAGAGAAAGATCATGAAGCTGAGTGAGTAGAAGGAGAATCTGGCAGTAGTTGGGGGACAAGAAAGAGTATCATTTAAGTATACTTCACAAAATTCACAAAGACTAATTCAACTTAAAAAGAAATAATGATTTAAAATTTAGCAAAATAAAAAATTAAAAGTCTTTTTTTCATTTTAAACTGAAAGATTAAAACTTTAAATATTGTCATAGCATCAGTTCTAAAGTTTAGATCTCATTAGTGTTGTTGGCATATAGTTGTAGAAGAAAGAGGAAACACAAGAGAACTGCAGAATGGCATATGAGTAAATCAGGGCAAGCAAGGTTGGATACTGAAGGGAACACACAGGAACCAATCTAGTAAAAATATTTTAACATAAATTCTATAAATTATGTTCAAGAGAACTCTAATATGACATTTATTTTAAAAGAAAATTTGTGGTCCTTATTTCGAGAATACACTGTGTGGGGTAGAAGTGCAAAGGGAAGAAATAAGGACTGTGAGGTGATATGAAAATAAGATCATGGTGATTACAGTAGTAGGAAAATGGTGAATATTGGGCCTGGTAGACGCTTTGGACATGGTTCAGATAATATGCATTGCTTTTCTCAACAAGAAAGTATAAGATGATTTAAGAGAGTCAGATATTTTGTTAAAGTAAAAATTGTTTAATTAAGAAGCCAAATCTGTGAATAATAATCAGTCTTTGAAGGCAACTAGGATTAAATATGGTGCAACTCTGACTAACAGTGCATTGCTGAAGTAAATATGACAGAAAATGAAGTTTAGGGTAACGAAATGAGTGATTCTGTTGGACATTAAGTAGCTCTGGAATGATGGCATGAATATCAGAGGCAGTGCTCGGTGACAAGAGAGTAAGCGAGTGAGAGACTTGATGAGCAAAGGATGATGATAAAGAGAGGAGGAGGACCAGAAATGCAGCTGGATGCATGAATGTCTGAAACCTATGTTTTTCTACGTCTGAGATTAAGGTGGACTTTCTAAAACAAGAAAACTGAAATGGCTGCCAAACTTAACTGATTTAGGACATAGAATGAAAGGTGGACTTTATCAAGAGCATATCATGGAAAATTGTATGGGCATAGGACCATCACGTTCCAATTAAGGCAGGAGAAAATGTTTGGTGAGATGAGATGACCTCAGTGAGGTCTTCTTTGTTTTGGGGTAACAGATGCAAAATGTAGAAAGATGCAGGAGTGAAAATTTACAGTGAAGAAAGAAAACTGTAAAGTATAAGTCACATACATAATTGGATAAAAATCACTTCATGTTGAGACAGAGAAATCTAGAAAATAAGCAGTGTTTAATTTAATTTTGACATTAATAGGATAATTACTCAGAAACCAGAGGATTTATTCAGTATAAAAGTTGACTGATGGATTCGTGTAGCAATTCTATTTCCCCAAAAATCTTATTCTTGAACTTCTTGAAATTTTCTTGTTTTCTAGAAAAACTAATTTCTTGTCAACAAGAAAGTGCCATTAGGTTGTTCATATCTACACAACACATTATTACCTGTAAGGAATGTGACAAACTTGGAACATGTTTTCAAAAATGGTTAACTTCTATTGGATATTTCTCTTTAAGATAATGTTACCATATTTTTGCTTTATGATTATATATACATATATATACATATGTATATTAGGTTATTGCATTTTTTTCAGAGTAATACCATGTTTGTTTGGCTATTCGTAGAGTAGGGAGTAAGGCGTTCCCAGCTTGTGTCAATTTACTGTGATTATCCAAGTATCTTGTGAGATGTCTTTAATGATTTTATAGCAGAAAAGTGCTGACAATGGAAATGCAAGTATTTATATTAACGGAATATATGTAACAGTTAACAATTTTCAGCTATATCATGCTTCTTACAATAGAGGTTTTGTGAAGATAATATGACAATTCTTATTTTTTAAATTTGTCCTCAAATGTGCTATTATCTCCTATCTTATCCTAAAGGAATGGATAGATCTTCAATGAATACTCATTGATATTATCAGCTCCCTGGGGAATTAAATTTGTGATAAACGTCAATAAAGACTGTAGTTGTTTGCAAGAGTGAATGGTAATCCCTCTCCATATCTGTCTGTGATAGAATTTTCTTCAGTACCCTTTTATTCATATTCACTTTTTTTCGTGAAATGTTTTAGAGGTCAGACTCATCTTTCACTTACTTTTCTCAATGCTGTGACCAAGTAAGTGAGGAAAAAAACCACTGAGGAAGGAAAAGGTTTAGTTTTACTCATAGTTTGAGCATTCAGTCCTTCTTGAATGGAAAGATGTGTCATCAGAACAGCTTGTAGCTCTAACAATAACAATATAATTTGCTAGTTCATATCCTGGTAAGACAGGAAACAGGAAAAGACACATGCTTTCTTAAACCAGTTTTCTATTTTTTATTCTTTAGGTTTAGTCCAAAACTCCAAACATCCATGCCTTCCATATTCAATGTGAGTCATCTCTCCTCTGTTAATTCTCCTTGACAACATCCTCAAAGACATGTTCAGAGGGTTTCCTCACACATGATTCTAATCCAATCAAGTTAATAATGAAGAGTCCGAAATACAGAGGATAATAAATACATTAAAAGCAGACATTCAAAAATAACTTGCATACTATAGCTCTTAATTTTTGGAACCAGTGGCTTCTTTACGAATAAAAGTGGCAGTTTAAATGAGAATTGCTCTAATAGACTTACAAGTTTAAATAGGCTCCAGCCCAGAGTGGTCCGGCCTTCCCATTTGGATCATAAGTCAAGACAACCTCTCAAAGACATGGCCACAGGCAAGTAGAGTTGGGAAAAATCCTTCTTTTGAAACTCCCTCAAATTCCAATGTCAATTTGACACATAAAGTGGATTAGGGCAGAATAAACCTTTCTCCTTCTCAGTAAGGAATGACACAGAGCAAAAATGAAGCATCTTGTCTATGCTCCTTCGATAGAGCAACCATTCACTTATTCAATTAATTACATCATTCAGTGAACATCTGTCCTACAGACTAAGGACATAACTGGAGATAACTCAGCACATATAGGACACTATGCTTTCCAGATGGCCTGAATAATTAAAAACCTAAATAACAGAGTCATTTTAAGCCACTAAATTTTGGTAAGCTTTATAGAGAAAAACTCACTGATAAAATGTATAATATAGTACAATGTGTTACAAAACTATTCTGTTTGTTAAACATAGTTAACATCTGCTTTTCATTCCATGTGTCACCTATGTTAAAAGTAAAATATAGGAAAACTGTAAATTATCCTTTAAAAATAAGATCTCTTTGAAAGATATTTTAACATAGACATTCAATATTCCTTCTATGAATGAAAGAAAACTCTTTCTGAACAGACAATTTTTCTCATTGAAAAAAAGTGTAGGGAACCTGAAGGAAACAGACCGGATAAACAGTTCTCTGCACCCAAATCCCGTGGGAGGGAGAGCTAAACCTTCAGGCAGGCAGACACGCCTGGGAAACCAGAAGAGACTGCACTCTGCACACACATCTCGGATGCCAGAGGAAAACACCAAACGCCATCTGGAACCCTGGTGCACTGAAGCTCCCGGAAACAGCTGCGCAGATCTTCCTGGTTGCTGCCGCCACAGAGAGCTCATGGGCAGCACCCCGCGAGCGAACTTGAGCCTCGGGACCACAGGTAAGACCAACTTTTCTGCTGCAAGAGACCTGCCTGGTGAACTCAAGACACAGACCCACAGGAACAGCTGAAGACCTGTAGAGAGAAAAAACTACACGCCCGAAAGCAGATCACTCTGTCCCCATAACAGGCTGAAAGAAAACAGGAAAACAGGTCTACAGCACCCCTGACACACAGGCTTATAGGACAGTCTAGCCACTGTCAGAAATAGCAGAACAAAGTAACACTAGAGATAATCTGATGGCAAGAAGCAAGCGCAGGAACCCAAGCAACAGAAACCAAGACTACATGGCACCATCGGAGTCCAATTCTCCCATCAAAACAAACATGGAATATCCAAACACACCAGAAAAGCAAGATCTAGTTTCAAAATCATATTTGATCATGATGCTGGAGGACTTCAAGAAAGACATGAAGAACTCCCTTAGAGAACAAGTAGAAGCCTACAGAGAGGAATCGCAAAAATGCCTGAAAGAATTCCAGGAAAACATAAATAAACAAGTAGAAGCCCATAGAGAGGAGACACAAAAATCCCTGAAAGAATTCCAGGAAAACACAATCAAACAGTTGAAGGAATTAAAAATGGAAATAGAGCCAATCAAGAAAGAACACATGGAAACAACCCTGGATATAGAAAACCAAAAGAAGAGACAAGGAGCTGTAGATACAAGCTTCACCAACAGAATACAAGAGATGGAAGAGAGAATCTCAGGAGCAGAAGATTCCATAGAAATCATTGACTCAACTGTGAAAGATAATGTAAAGCGGAAAAAGCTACTGGTCCAAAACATACAGGAAATCCAGGACTCAATGAGAAGATCAAACCTAAGGATAATAGGTATAGAAGAGAGTGAAGACTCCCAGCTCAAAGGACCAGTAAATATCTTCAACAAAATCATAGAAGAAAAGTTCCCTAACCTAAAAAAAGAGATACCCATAGGCATACAAGAAGCCTACAGAACTCCAAATAGATTGGACCAGAAAAGAAACACCTCCCGTCACATAATAGTCAAAACACCAAACGCACAAAATAAAGAAAGAATATTAAAAGCAGTAAGGGAAAAAGGTCAAGTAACATATAAAGGCAGACCTATCAGAATCACACCAGACTTCTCGCCAGAAACTATGAAGGCCAGAAGATCCTGGACAGACGTCATACAGACACTAAGAGAACACAAATGCCAGCCCAGGTTACTGTATCTTGCAAAACTCTCAATTAACATAGATGGAGAAACCAAGATATTCCATGACAAAACCAAATTTACACAATATCTTTCTACAAATCCATCACTACAAAGGATAATAAAGGGTAAAGCCCAACATAAGGAGGCAAGCTATACCCTAGAAGAAGCAAGAAACTAATCATCTTGGCAACAAAACAAAGAGAAGAAAAGCACACAAACATAACCTCACATCCAAATATGAATATAACAGGAAGCAAAAATCACTATTCCTTAATATCTCTCAACATCAATGGCATCAACTCCCCAATAAAAAGACATAGATTAACCAACTGGATACGCAACGAGGACCCTGCATTCTGCTGCCTACAGGAAACACACCTCAGAGACAAAGACAGACACTACCTCAGAGTGAAAGGCTGGAAAACAATTTTCCAAGCAAATGGTCGGAAGAAGCAAGCTGCAGTAGCCATTCTAATATCAGATAAAATCAATTTTCAACTAAAAGTCATCAAAAAAGAAAAAGAAGGACATTTCATATTCATCAAAGGAAAAATCCATCAAGATGAACTCTCAATCCTAAATATCTATGCCACAAATACAAGGGCACCTACATACATGAAAGAAACCTTACTAAAGCTCAAACACACATTGCACCTCACACAATAATAGTAGGAGATTTCAACACCCCACTCTCATCAATGGACAGATCATGGAAACAGAAATTAAACAGAGATGTAGACAGACTAAGAGAAGTCATGAGCCAAATGGACTTAACAGATATTTATAGAACATTCTATCCTAAAGCAAAAGGATCTACCTTCTTCTCAGCTCCTCATGGTACTTTCTCCAAAATTGACCATATAATTGGTCAAAGAACGGGCCTCAACAGGTACAGAAAGATAGAAATAATCCCATGCATGCTATCAGACCACCACGGCCTAAAACTGGTCTTCAATAACAATAAGGGAAGAATGCCCACATATACGTGGAAATTGAACAATGCTCTACTCAATGATAACCGGGTCAAGGAAGAAATAAAGAAAGAAATTAAACACTTTTTAGAATTTAATGAAAATGAAGGTACAACATACCCAAACTTATGGGACACAATGAAAGCTCTGCTAAGAGGAAAACTCATAGCGCTGAGTGCTTGCAGAAAGAAACAGGAAAGAGCATATGTCAGCAGCTTGACAGCACACCTAAAAGCTCTAGAACAAAAAGAAGCAAATACACCCAGGAGGAGTAGAAGGCAGGAAATAATCAAACTCAGAGCTGAAATCAACCAAGTAGAAACAAAAAGGACCATAGAAAGAATCAACAGAACCAAAAGTTGGTTCTTGGAGAAAATCAACAAGATAGATAAACCCTTAGCCAGACTAACGAGAGGACACAGAGAGTGTGTCAAAATTAACAAAATCAGAAATGAAAAGGGAGACATAACTACAGATTCAGAGGAAATTCAAAAAATCATCAGATCTTATTATAAAAGCCAATATTCAACAAAACTTGAAAATCTACAGGAAATGGACAATTTCCTAGACAGATACAAGGTACCAAAGTTAAATCAGGAACAGATAAACCAGTTAAACAACCGCATAACTCCTAAGGAAATAGAGGCAGTCATTAAAGGTCTCCCAACCAAAAAGAGCCCAGGTCCAGACGGGTTTAGTGCAGAATTCTACCAAACCTTCATAGAAGACCTCATACCAATATTATCCAAACTATTCCACAAAATTGAAACAGGTGGATCACTACCGAATTCCTCCTATGAAGCCACAATTACTCTTATACCTAAACCACACAAAGACCCAACATAGAAAGAGAACTTCAGACCAATTTCCCTTATGAATATCGACGCAAAAATACTCAATAAAATTCTGGCAAACCGAATTCAAGAGCACATCAAAACAATCATCCAACATGATCAAGTAGGCTTCATCCCAGGCATGCATGGATGGTTTAATATACGGAAAATCATCAACGTGATCCATTATATAAACAAACTGAAAGAACAAAACCACATGATCATTTCATTAGATGCTGAGAAAGCATTTGACAAAATTCAACACCCCTTCATGATAAAAGTCCTGGAAAGAATAGGAATTCAAGGCCCATACCTAAACATAGTAAAAGCCATATACAGCAAACCAGTTGCTAACATTAAACTAAATGGAGAGAAACTTGAAGCAACCCCACTAAAATCAGGGACTAGACAGGGCTACCCACTCTCTCCCTACTTATTCAATATAGTTCTTGAAGTTCTAGCCAGAGCAATCAGACAACAAAAGGAGGTCAAGGGGATACAGATCAGAAAAGAAGAAGTCAAAATATCACTATTTGCAGATGATATGATAGTATATTTAAGTGATCCCAAAAGTTCCACCAGAGAACTACTAAAGCTGATAAACAAGTTCAGCAAAGTGGGGGGGTATAAAATCAATTCAAATAAATCAGTAGCCTTCCTCTACACAAAAGAGAATCAAGCCGAGAAAGAAATTAGGGAAACGACACCCTTCATAATAGACCCAAATAATATAAAGTAACTCGGTGTGACTTTTACCCAGCAAGTAAAAGATCTGTACAATAAGAACTTCAAGACACTGAAGAAAGAAATTGAAGAAGACCTCAGAAGATGGAAAGATCTCCCATGCTCATGGATTGGCAGGATTAATATAGTAAAAATGGCTATTTTACCAAAAGCGATCTACAGATTCAATGCAATCCCCATCAAAATACCAATCCAATTCTTCAAAGAGTTAGACAGAACAATTTGCAAATTCATCTGGAATAACAAAAAACCCAGGATAGCTAAAACTATCCTCAACAATAAAAGGACTTCAGGGGGAATCACTATCCCTGAACTCAAGCAGTATTACAGAGCAATAGTGATAAAAACTGCATGGTATTGGTACAGAGACAGACAGATAGACCAATGGAATAGAATTGAAGACCCAGAAATGAACCCACACACCTATGGTCACTTGATTTTTGACAAAGGAGCCAAAGCCATCCAATGGAAAATAGATAGCATTTTCAGCATATGGTGCTGGTTCAACTGGAGGTCAACATGTAGAAGAATGCAGATCGATCCATGCTTATCACCCTGTACAAAGCTTAAGTCCAAGTGGATCAAGGACCTCCACATCAAACCAGACACATTCAAACTAATAGAAGAAAAACCATGGTAGCATCTAGAACACATGGGCACTGGAAAAAATTTCCTGAACAAAACACCAATGGCTTATGCTCTAAGATCAAGAATCGACAAATGGTATCTCATAAAACTGCAAAGCTTCTGTAAGGCAAATGACACTGTGGTTAGGACAAAACGGCAACCAACAGATTGGGAAAAGAACTTCACCAATCATACAACAGATAGAGACCTTATATCCAAAATATACAAATAACTCAAGAAGTTAGACCGCAGGGAGACAAATAAACCTATTAAAAAAAACGGGTTCAGAGCTAAAAAAAGAATTCACAGCTGAGGAATGCCTAATGGCTGAGAAACACCTAAAGAAATGTTCAACATCTTTAGTCATAAGGGAAATGTAAATCAATACCACCCTGAGATTTCACCTCACACCAGTGAGAATGGCTAAGATCAAAAACTCAGGTGATGGGGTTGGGGATTTAGCTCAGTGGTAGAGCGCTTGCCTAGCAAGCACAAGGCCCTGGGTTCGGTCCCCAGCTCCAAAAAAAAAAAAAAAAAAAAGAAAAAAAAAGAAAGAAAAAAAGAAAAAGAAAAGAAAAACTCAGGTGACAGCAGATGCTGGCAAGGATGAGGAGAAAGAGGAACACTCCTCCATTGTTGGTGGGATTGCAGACTGGTACAACCATTTGGGAAATCAGTCTGGAGGTTCCTCAGAAAATTGGACATTGAACTGCCTGAGGATCCAGCTATACCGCTCTTGGGCATATACCCAAAATATGCCCCAACATATAAAAAAGACACGTGCTCCACTATGTTCATCGCAGCCTTATTTATAATAGCCAGAAGCTGGAAAGAACCCAGATGCCCTTCAACAGAGGAATGGATACAGAAAATGTGGTACATCTACACAATGGAATATTACTCAGCTATCAAAAACAACGACTTTATGAAATTCGTAGGCTAATGGTTGGAACTGGAAAATATCATCCTGAGTGAGCTAACCCAATCACAGGAAGACATACATGGTATGCACTCATTGATAAGTGGCTATTAGCCCAAATGCTTGAATTACCCTAGATGCCTAGAACAAATGAAACTCAAGACGGATGATCAAAATGTGAATGCTTCACTCCTTCTTTAAAAGGGGAACAAGAATACCCTTGGCAGGGAATAGAGGCAAAGATTAAAACAGAGACTGAATGAACACCCATTCAGAGCCTGCCCCACATGTGGCCCATACATATACAGCCACCCAATTAGACAAGATGGATGAAGCAAAGAAGTGCAGACCGACAGGAGCCGGATGTAGATCGCTCCTGAGAGACACAGCCAGAATACAGCAAACACAGAGGCGTATGCCAGCAGCAAACCACTGAATTGAGAATAGGACCCCCTTCTCTGAAGGAATCAGAGAAAGAACTGGAAGAGCTTGAAGGGGCTCGAGACCCCATATGTACAGCAATGCCAAGCAACCAGAGCTTCCAGGGACTAAGCCACTACCTAAAGACTATATATGGACTGACCCTGGACTCTGACCTCATAGGTAGCAATGAATACCCTAGTAAGAGCACCAGTGGAAGGGGAAGCCCTGAGTCCTGCTAAAACTGAACCCCCAGTGAACTAGACTGTTGGGGGGAGGGCGGCAATGGGGGGAGGGTTGGGAGGGGAACACCCATAAGGAAGGGGAGGTGGGAGGGGGATGTTTGCCCGGAAACCGGGAAAGGGAATAACACTCGAAATGTACATAAGAAATACTCAAGTTAATTAAAAAAATAACTTTTTCCAAAAAAAAGTGTAATACATTTTGGTAGCAGCATACAAAATATTCCTACAGGGCCTGATGCACTTTTTATATGTAACATGAAACGCAACTAGGAAATTTATGTGGACACTAATTGTTTAAGTAATATTGATCATATATAAAATGTTAAATCTATTCTTAGAGTCATTCATATTTGAAAGGAAAATGTATATAATATTTGAAAACTTATAGATCCTATTTTCCATTATTCCTCTAAAAGAAACCACAGTGTAAATAAAACTTGATATAAGGCATTTTTATACATTTAGTTAGGTGGTTATTTTTGTGTCTTTAATTCATGGAAAAATACCTTTAAAACTCAGCAGAAGCTACTGTATTGATAATACTGAAGTTTTGTTCTCCATGAACAATAGTTGACAAGTATCTCAACTAAATGTGATATATTTGTATTAACACAGAGACTTGATGAATAATTAGAAAAATCTGTTCAATCTTGTGAGTTGTTGAAAATATCACAAAGACCTGTGTGCCATGTAATTTTGATTTTAGAACTTGGAGAGTTGAATGTATTGTGAAAAACATTTAGCTAATGGGAGTATATTGTCAGATGTATTCTTTCCATATAAAAATTTTATTCCAAAAATTCTCATTTGAAAATATTCCACAACTCATCCACAATCCACATTATTACTACTACTGCTGCTTAGAGAATGGCATTTTCCAAACATGCCATCGGTTTGGCATGCTTAGCAACTTAAATGAATAGAAATTGAGAATCCCAGAAGTATTATAACCTTTTTAACTCTGTCTTGCTTGCTCCTGTTCTACTCAGGCTTTGGAAAGAGGAATTCTGTGGTGACATTATGTGGCTAGATTCCTGGCCTGTATAGAAGAAATACATTTTCTTCTTTATCTATGCTTTCCTTGAGTAACTTTATATGGCAAACAGAAAGACTGACCTGTGTCAACAGACCTGGATATTGTACTGTCATAAGCCATTGCTACTTCTAGGATTTTTTTTTTTTACAATTCATTGTCAGTTTTGTGAGCCCGACACTTCACCCAAGATCATAATATATTCCCCAAGACCATTGCATACACCTAGAAGAATTTACTGTTCCCCTGACATTACTCACTGTATCTTTCCAGTATATGTTGGCATACAAAGTTTTGAATCGTGTTGGCTAGGGTATCATCATGTTTCTGTGAACTTTCTTTCACAGATAATTGGAATGAAATAGTCTATTAATTTTCTCTCCTGTAATTCATTCTATTAAAATTTCAGAGGAAACAGATGATATCTATATTTTCCTCTGTACTAATGTTTAATAATAAGAAGAAATGCAGCCTTCATAGAGAAGAGAGTATACCATTTTCAACAGAAAATACAATCACTCCAGTGTCTTTAACATAACCTCCTTTATCTGAAGGAAACAGATAATTCTGTGGGTTGCCTAAAACAGAAAACAAAAAGTAGCATCAAAACAAGCAAATTAAAAAATTTGGGTATATCACACACACACGAACACACAGATACATAATATATATATATATACATATATATATATACACACATGTTTATTTCTTACATAAGTCAATATGATGCATTATACTGAAAGTTGGACAGAAATTAAATATAAATAATTAACAAAAACTAATAATTAAAATTCAATTTTAATATTTGGTTTAATATATATGAGATAATTGTCCTTCACTCTCTTAATACTTCATTTAACTTTATCTATTTCCTTTTTTCTTAGGATGATGTGAAATGACTATATTTACTAAGAGCAAGGGCATAAATTAAGATATGCATAAAACTTGAATTTATATACTAAGAATTAATACAACATACACAAGAATAATGTCACTGCTAATGTAATAAAAAACAATAGAATGGGTACATGGGAGAAAGGGATATTTCTTGCATAGTTAAAGTAGAAAAGGATAGCACAAGATTTGAACACATTATTAAAAATAGCAAATACATTTAAATTATGAATATTTATTTCTAGAACATTTCATTTTATATTATGTCTTAGTCAGGGTTTCGATTCCTGCACAAACATCATGACCAAGAAGCAAGTTGGAGAAGAAAGGATTTATTCAACTTACACTTTCACATTGCTGTTCATCACAAAGAAATTGTCAGAACTAGAACTCAAGCAGGTTAGTGGACAGGAGCTGATGCAGAGTCCATGGAGGAATGTTATTTACTGGCTTGCTTCCTCTGGCTTTCTCAGCATACTTTCTTATAAAACTTAGGTCTACCAGCCCAGGGATGGCACTGCCCATAATGGGCTGGTCCCTCCCACATTGATCACTAACTAAGAAAATGCCTTACAGCTGGATCTCCTAGAGGCTTTTCCTCAAGTTGCTTGCTTGCTTGCTTGTTTCTTTCTTTCCTTCTCTCTCTCTTTCCTTCCTTCCTTCTTTCTTTCTTTCTTTCTTTCCTTCCTTCCTTCCTTTCTTTCTTTTTTTCTTTAATTTCTTAATTCTTTTTTTATTTAATTTATTTTTATTGGATTTTTTATTTACATTTCAAATGTTATTTCCTTTCCCACTTTCCCATCCACAAGCCCCCTATCCCATCCCTCTCTCCCTTCTTCTTTAAAAGTGTCCCCCACAACCACCCACCCCTTCCTGCTTCCCTGCCCTGACATTCCCCTATAATAGTGGATCCAACCTTGGCAGGACCAAGGGCTTCTCCTCCCACTGCTGCCCAATGAGGCCATCCTCTGCTATATATGCAGCAAGAGCCATGGATCTGCCCATGTGTACTCTTTGGGTAGTGGTTTAGTCCCTGGGTGATCTGGTTGGTTGGTATGTTGTTCTTACAGGGTTTCAAGCCCCCTCAGCTCCTTCAACCTTTTCTCTAACTCCTCTAATGAGGACCGCATTCTCAGTTCAATGGTTTGCTCCAAGCGTCTGCCTCTGTATTTCTCAAGTCTGGCTAAGCCTCTCAGGAGACAGCAATATCAGGCTCTTGTCAGAATGCACTTTTTGGCTTCATCAATATTGTCTAGGTTTAGTGGCTGTATATATAAGGGCTGGATCCCCAGGTGGGGCAGGCTCTGAATGGCCATTCCTTCAGTGTCTGCTCCAAACTTTGTCTCCATATCTCCTCCTATGAATATTTTTGTTCCCCCTTTTAAGAAAGAGTGAAGCATCCTCACTTTGGTCATCCTTTTCAAGCTTCATGTGATCTGTGGATTGTACCTTAGGTAATCCGAGCTATCAGGATAATAGCCACTTCTCAGTGAGTGCATACCGTGTGTGTGTATGTGTGTGTGTGTGTGTGTGTGTGTGTGTGTGTGTGTGTGTGTGGTGTTGTTGTTGTTTTATGATTGGGTACCTCACTCAAGATATTTTTCTAGTTCCATCAATTCTCTGTGATAACTCCAGCTTGTGTCAAGTTGGCACACATAACTGGCCAGTACATATTATGATGTTATATTGTAGTGGTTCATATATAACAGATTGTATGAACCTGTAAATAATGCTGATTGCTAAAATGCTTGAATGGTTTTGAATGATTCTTAGTATAGATATAAAAATCTATGATATGGTCATATATCAGTCTGGTTAGCAATCTTGAATTATTTAAATTATGGAAAAGTTTCAATGATTTGGAATCCAATTATTTCTCCCCTGTTTAAAGAAACATACTACAAAATATTATCAAATTTACATATTATTTTTGAACATTAAGAACAAAACTCATGAAGCCACCTGCTACACCTAGCAGACCTCCATTATCTGTATACCTCTCCACCCTCCTTCATCAGATACGTGGATCCAAAAACATACAGGTTAGATTCCCTTCAGACACCCATCTTTTCTGCCGGCTGAGTTGTCCAGGAAACCCTGAGCTGCACCAAGTACTCTACTATGCCCTCTATACCACCGGTTTCCTACCATATCTCAGTTCACCCCTTCATACCTGCTGATCAAGAGCCACACAGGCCATGGATACTGATCATAGGCCTGCTACATCAGAATCACTGAGGTTAATCCCATCCCAATACCTACTATAGTAGGCACATCCAGGAACCACAGCTACACTGCTGGCTAAAGGCCCTAGAAAGAACACAATCAACAAAAACCAGGGCCAGATGGTTTTAGTGTGGAATTCTACCAGACCTTCGAAGATGAGATAGTATCAATAAACTATTCCACACAATAGAAATGGAAGGAACAATGCCAAACTCATTCTATGAGGCCACCACTATCACCCTGATAGCCGAAGCACACAAAGACTGAAAAAAGAAAGAGAACTTCAGACTGATTTTTCTTATGAATATTGATGCAAAAATACTCAATAAAATACTCACAAACAGAATCCAGGAACACATGAAAAACATCATCCATCCTGAGGAAGTAGGGTTCACCTCAAGGACACAGGGATGATTCGATATGCAAAAATCCAGCAAAGTAATATAGCATCCTGAAACGAAAAAGAATCACATAATCATCCCATTAGGGGCTGAAAAAGCCGTGAAAATCTAACAGCTCTTCATGTTAAAAGCCTTAGATCAAGGATACAATGTACATGACTAAACATAATAAACAACCATATACAACAAGCCAGTAGCAACATCGAGTTAAATGGAAAGAAACTTAAAGAAATAAGGAACAAGAAAAGATTGCCCACTTTCTCCCTGTCTATTCATCATAGTACCTTAAGTTCTAGCCACTGCAATAAGACAACTAAAGGAGATCAAGGAAATAAAAAATGGAAAGTAGGCTGCAAAGCATCACTATTTGTGGATGATACACTATACCTAAGTGATCCCAATAATTCTACCAAAGACCTCCTTCAGCTCATGCCACCTTCAACAAAGTGACTGGATTAAAAAAAAAAAAACTAAAAAGGCAATAGCCTTCTTCTTCTTTTTTTTCATCTTTATTAACTTGGGTATTTATTATTTACATTTCGATTGTTATTCCCTTTTCCGGTTTCCAGGCCAACATCCCCTTAACCCCTCCCCCTCTCCTTCTTTATGGGTGTTCCCCTCCCCATTCTCCCCCCATTACCACCCTCCCTCCCAACAATCACTCTCACTGGGGGTTCAGTGTGGCAGGACCAAGGACTTCCCCTTCCACTGGTGCTCTTACTAGGTTATTCATTGCTACCTATGAGGTCAGAGTCCAGGGTCAGTCCATGTATAGTCTTTAGGTAGTGGCTTAGTCCCTGGAAGCTCTGGTTGCTTGACATTGTTGTACATATGGGGTCTCAAGCCCCTTCAAGCTCTTCCAGTCCTTTCTAAGATTCCTTCAATGGGGGTCCCATTCTCAGTTCAGTGGTTTAATGCTGGCATTCGCCTGTTTATTTGCTGTATTCTGGTTGTGTCTCTCAGGAGAGATATACATCCGGATCCTGTCAGCCTGCACTTCTTTGGTTCATCCATCTTGTCTAATTGGATGGCTGTATATGTATGGGCCACATGTGGGGCAGGCTCTGAATGGGTGTTCCTCCTGCCTCTGTTCTAAACTTTGCCTCCCTATTCCCTCCCAAGGGTATTTTTGTTCCTCTTTTAAAGAAGGAGCAACAGCCTTCTTTATACAAATGTAAACAGTCTCATAAAGAATTTAGGGAAATAATACATTTTACAATAGCCTCACATAATATCAAATATCTTGGGGCAACCCTAACTAAACAATGAAAGGCATCTTTGACAATAATTTCAAGTTGATAAAGGAAGAAACTGAGGAAGATGGAAAGATCTCCCATGTTCATCGGTAGGATTAACATAGTAAAAATAACCATCTTACCAAAAGCAATTTACTGATTCAATGCAATCTTGAACAAAATTACAACATAGTTCTTTACAGAACTTGACAGATCAATCCTCAACTTCATATGAAAAAGCAACAAGAACAACAAACAAAACAGAAAAGCTAAAATAATTCTGAAAAATAAAATAACTTCTGGAGATATCGCCACTCCTGACCTCAAGCTGTACTACAGAGCAATAGTGATGAAAACTTCATGGTATTGCTATAGGAATAGACTTTGATTAAAGGGATCAAATGAAAGACTCCAAAATAAACCCATACACCTACCAACAATTGATTTTTGACAAAGGAGGCAAAACTATACAATGGCTAAAAAAGTCTTATGGAGAGGCCTGGCAGAGGGTGTGAGGATGTGGGGACATCTTCTTTGATACATGGGACAGGGAATGGGATGAGGAACTATCAGAGGGCAGAACAGGAGGAGGATAATGACTGGACTGTGAAAAAGGTTAACAACAACAACAACAACAACAACAACAATAATTATATAAAGAACTTCTCAAAGTATGCTTAACTTATATCTCTCACTCCCAAAATTTGCCTTGTTTCCAAATCTCTCTTTAATAAAATAACTTCAATAAATGGTATTAGTCTAATTGGATGTCTGCAGGTAAAAGAATGCAATAGATCCGTATCTATACTCCTGCACAAAACTAGAGTCTAAGTGGATCAAAGACCTCAACAGAAAATAGGATACACTAAATCTAATAAAACAGAAAGTGGGGTATAGGCTTGCACTTGATACAGGGGAAAATTTACTGAACAGAACACCAATGACTCAGGTTATAAAACCCACAGCTGATAAATAAGACCTCATGTCACTAAAAAACTTCTGTATGGCAAAGGACACTATCATTGGCCCAAAACCATAGCGCACAGACTAGGAAAGAATCTATATAAACGCTACATCTGACACAGGGCTAAATTCTAAAATTTATAAGGAACTCAAGAAGCTAGACACCAACAATCCCAATAATCCAATTAAAGTTGGGGTACAGAAGTAAAGAGAGAAATCTCAATAGAAGAATCTCAAATGGCTGAGAAGTACTGAAAAGAAACCTTTAAAGTCCTTAGTGATAAGGGAAACGCAAATCAAATCAACCCTGAGAATTCTTTAACATCCTTAGTCATCAGGGAAATTCAAATCAAAATGGCTCTGACATTTCATCTTATAAAAATCAGAATGGCTAAAATCAAAAACTCAAGTGATATCCATCCTGGCAAGTATGTGGAGCAGAGAAGTCACTCTATTGCTGGTGGGAATGCAAACTTATACAACCACTTGGAAATCAATTTGACTGGTTTTCAGAAAAATGGGAATAGTTTTACCCTGAGACCTAGAGATACCACTCCTCTGCATATACCTAGAAGATGCCTCTTTATACAATAGGGACACTTGCTCAACTATGTTCATAGCAGCTTTACTCTTAATAACCAGAAACTGGAAACAACCTGGATGTTCCCAAAATGAATAATGGTTTGAGAAAATGTGGTATATCTACACAATTAAATGCTATTCAAGTATTAAAAACAAAGATATCATGAATTTTGCAGGCAAATGGATGAAATTAGAGAATACTATTCTGAGTGCACATAAATGGTATGTACTCACTTATAAGTGGATGTTAGCCATAAAATACAGGATACACATGCTACATTCCAAAGATTCAAAGAAGCTAAACAAAAGAGAATGTCTAAGTAAGAATGCTTGAATCTCGCTTTGAAGGAGGAATAAAATATTTGCAGGAGGCAGATGGAAGGGAGGGAATTGAAATCCGAAAGGGATTGGAAAGGGAATATGGGGCTTCGGGATCAGGTGTGGGGAGAAAAACACGGGGGATGACTAGTATGTTCCAGAGACCTGGGAAAGTGAATCCTCCCAAGATTCAATGGAGGTAACCTTAGTTGAGACTCACAGCAGTGGGGATATAGAACCTGAAGATGCTACCTACTGTATCCAGGCTGGACCCCCAGTGGAGTGATAGGCACACCGACCCACCCACAAAACTCTCAACCCAAAATTTATCTTCTGTGCAAGAAATGCAGGGATGTTGGATGGAGCATACTAAGGGAATGGCCAATCACTAATCAGCTCAACCAGAGACCCATCCCATGGTTAAGCATCAATCCTATCATTACTATCCTACTCTGCTATGCTTGCAGACAGGAGCTGAGCATGACTGTCCTCTGAGATGCTCTACCAAACAGCTGAATCAGACAAGTGCACAAACCCACAGCCAAATATTGCACAGAGCTTGGGGATTGTTATGGAAAAGTTAGGGAAAGGTTTAAGACCAGAAGGGGACAGGAACTCCACAGGAAGATCAACAGAGTCAACTAACCTGGACCCTTGGGGGATATCAGACACTGAACTACCAAGCAAAGAGCAAATACAGGCTAGTCTTAGGACCACTACACACATATGCAACACCTGTGCAGCTTGATCTTCCTGAAGGTTCAGCACAACTGGAGCTGGGGCGGTCACTAAAGCTGTTGCCTAGCTGTAGAACCTGTTTCCTTTATTAGGCTGTCATGTCTGGGTTCAGTGGGAAAAACACTAGTCATGTAGAGGCTACATGTACCAGGGTTGAAGGATACCCAGTTTTGGCTTCTACTCTCTCAGAGGAGACAGGTGAAGAAGTGTGGGAACGGAGGACCTGGAGGAAAGACAGCAAAGAGATATAAAGTGAATAAATAAAAAAGTGTGTGTGTATGTGTGTGTGTGTGTGTGAGAGAGAGAGAGAGAGAGAGAGAGAGAGAGAGAGAGAGAGAGAGAGAGAGAGAAGAAGAGGAAGAGGAAGAGAAGGAAGAAAGAAGCAGCATACCATCCCAAACATAATGAAGAAAATACAGAACAAAAAGGTATAATATGAGAAATATATGTTTTTTCTTTACAAATGTTATGTTTTCTTTTCCCTCTGAAAATTATGTTTATCCTAATAGTTATTTTTCTTTGTAAGGAGATTTTTTTTTACATTCAACAAGATTTGTAAAATGTTATTTGAAATGGAAATAATAAATAAAATAAAATATAAAAGAAAAAAGAACGAAACATGTTTAACTCTAAATTTTGTTTCAAAACTATTTTCTTACCTTGTAGGTCTAATTAGATATTCTAAAATATTAATTAAAATATTTTCTTGATGACTTATACTCTCATTTATAATTTGTTTATCACTTACATGTTTTTTGAAAATAATTTGTTACTAACTTATCTTTTTCTAGAGAACAATTACATTCATTATTTTATTATTTTAAGATACAGTTCACAAATGTGTTTAGAATGTGCTGTACAGGAATATACTAGGAAAAGGGAAATATAATGATAATTTAAACAGAATTTAATAACTCATATTCCATATAATATTCCAGTTCATTGGTTTATTTAATAAACTTTTACTAATAAACATTAATTTTTCATCTCATACATGGTTTTTATACCTTTAGAAACCATGAATTTCTATAGACTATGAATTTATATTACAGTAAAACTGAGACAGAAATTCAAATTTACTAAAACAAAGCAGTGATGATAACTCAACTTTTCCTTGAGAGTAAATGGTTAGTTTAGATTTTTGTAGAAGAAAAAAATCTCTTTCTATATTTTGGGAGGTTTCCTGGATGGATCTTAGAACATAATTTGTGTATAAAAATTAGTAAGAAAATAAAGACTTAATTTAATTTTCATGGGAACCCTAAAATAAAGTTTTAAAAATTTATTTAAAAACCCACTTGTTAAACTGAATACAAAAACTATAGAAATATATTTGATCTCCCTGAGGTTAAAAAAAGGGATTTGAGCAATGTCCATGTGCTTAGAATTTTCTTGGTTATAACCTCTATCGAAGAATTTTTACCTCTAAAATTTTATCATTTTAATATTTGAATATACTTAGAAGGCTCATAAATGAGATATATTCATTGCTTTGTAAAACTGAAAATCAGAGCTGATTTTGGTAAGTAATTCATACCTGTGTTCACAGAACTTGTCCTGTATTACTCTTCCCTTTGATACCACATCCTGCACAAATACAGCCGTTTTGCCTGTTTTCATTAACTTTGCTATCTTGTGTTATGCCATACCTCTGACTGTTTCATTTCTAACCTACTGTACTACAGGAAACAGTCTCCTGCTCCTCAGTAAGAAATGCCAGTGTCTCCCTAAAATGCACAAAGAGCTGCAAAAGGCAACCAGCAGAGAGGGTCTATCATTTTTATTTACTTTTTAATTATTGTTAGTTAAAATATAGTTATATAACCTCCTTATCTTTCTTCTACCTCCTCATATACCTCTACTCCCTTGTAAATCAATTCTTTTTTACTCTTATTATTATTTCATACATATACATATACATATACATATACATATACATATACATATACATATACATATACATATACATATACATATACATATACATATACATATACATATACATATACATATACATATACATATACATATACATATACATATACATATACATATACATATACATATACATATACATATACATATACATATACATATAAGTAAACACAAGCTACCAGGTCCACTTAATGTCACTAGTGTGTACATGATTTCAGGGAGTGTCAAGATGCAGAGAACAAAGGGTCATGAATGGAGCGTGAATGCTTCCTTCTACAACATGACGCTTGTACCAAAGCCTCAGAAAATATTGCTGAAGAGAGGGAAAAAAGATTTAAGAGCTAGGGAAGAAGGATGCTTCCTGTGAGACTGTGTCTCCTAGATATAATAGGACAACCCTAGTGCCATAATGCCACAATAATATGGCTGCCTAAAAAAATAATGCCAGTAATAATCATTATAAATAACACATTATTTATAGAATATATGAAAATAAATATATTGATAATAAACACATTAATTAATAACAAATAACAATTTTAAAATGATAATAAGCATGCTAATTTAGAAGGCAGAAACTTCATGGGGCCACAAGCATTTACAAACTGTAGGCAACTAATGACAAGATGTAACAAGAATAATTAAACATTGCAATTGGTTATCTAAAAAGAAGATAACTTATTTCAAAAACATTGATACAAATCTACTGTCAGGTTTTTCAGCTGAACAAATATATGGAAAAAAATGCTCACAATTATTGGCCACCTAGTAGATGGAAACAAAATCTAAATAGAACTTTCATTTCACGCCATTAATAATGGCTATTATCAAGAAAATACATTGTTAATTAGTGACTTTGTTATAGGCAAAATGATTAGTCTGTTGTGTGGAATCTTAATTAGTACAGCTGTTATGGAAAACAGTATAGAGAAACCTCAAAAAAATTGAAAACAGATCTACGGAGTCATATAACTATACAGTGCCTGAATAATTATTCAAAGGATGTTTAATCAGCATATCAGATATCTGCATGTGCTTATTTCCTTCAGTTAGTCACAAAAGCTCAGAATCTAAAATCAGATGGATACTATCAATAGAAGAATGTAGGAAAAAAAAGATGTGGTATAATACAAAATTAAACAATATTCAGACACAAGAAGAATAAAATTTGATCACTTCCACAAAGCAAATAGAAGTGCAAATCATAGTATCAAGTGAAGAAAGTCACCCAGAGGGTACCTGCCTGAGGTCTTCTTTCATAATGTACTAAAATCTTAGACATGCTTTATCTTACAGTGATCAATATGTGCTTAGAAACGAGGTAAAGGATAACGAAATACTACATGTGATCAGTGGAACCTGTGTTAATGTTTGGAGATATAAAATATAACAAACACTGATATGAATAAAATTAGATAATAAAAAATAATTTCCATGGGTATTGAAATACAGTATGTCCATGCTACACTCCACAGACCCAAGGATGCTCGACTGGAAGAAAGGCAAAAGCAAAAACATTTGAAGCTCACTTGGAAGGGGGAATGGAATGGTTTTGGAAGGCAGATGGAGGGAGGGAATTGGGTGGGAGAGGGAATCAGAAGGGGAGTAGGGAGTGCGGGGGTTGGGTGCTGAGAGAGGTAGGGGGAATGGCCAGATGGCCATGAGAAGGAATGGAGATCTGCCCTGACTGGAGGTGGGTAGGGGACAACTTCAGGAAGAAATGAAGACCTGAGATAGGAAAGGATCCCAAGAATCAGTGAGGGTGCCCTTAGTTGTGACTCACATGATTGGGGATATGGAGCCTAGGGTGGCTGCTTCTTCTAGCCAGGCAAGAACCCCAGGGGAGCTATAGGGACACCGACTCACCTACAAAACTTTTTACCTCATGTAGGATTTTGGGTCTTGCATCCCCACTGCCATATGGCTTGGCCTCACGTGGGAAGTTTGACCACTTACTCCATACTGTTTCCAGGTCGATATCTGACTGTAGGGAAGGCATGGGACACTGCTCCAGAGGTGGGGAAGCACACTCTGAGGCACAGAACAGTCAGAGCTGGCTCGGAGTCCTGGGGCCTGTAAGGAGGCCAAGGCCATCTGCTTCTCTGGTTCTCATACACCCAGGTGCCACTGGAATTTTCGGAAGAGCTGAGAACAGAGTGGAGACCCGCCAGAGGGGGCATAGTGGAAAGGAGAAGCTGGTCTTGCAGGGTGAGTCTTTTTCTTGACTGCGGAGGGCTTGAGCTTAATTTGGTGGTGGCCATGTCTGGTATTGCAGAGAGGCCTTCTACTGGAGATTAGATGGCAGTTTTGTAGACAAAGCCCTTCTTTATGGCTC
Organism: Rattus norvegicus; assembly: GCF_021556685.1. Classification (NCBI taxonomy): domain Eukaryota; kingdom Metazoa; phylum Chordata; class Mammalia; order Rodentia; family Muridae; genus Rattus; species Rattus norvegicus. The sequence continues at coordinate 32,029,936 of NC_141544.1, read as the reverse complement.
CCCATGGCAGATCTGAATGAAAAGAGACTATTGTCCTGGTGGGAAAGTAGATGTGTAGAACCATACCCCTCTTTTCAGGATGGGCCTTCCTTTTGCAGGAAGAAGGGTCTGGAAAGGAAAGTTTATTGGCTAAGCCTCCAAGCCTTTAGGTATCTCATTATAATGGAGATCTGTCTTGATCCTACTGACCTGTGGTCACACACATCTTCTACCTATGGAGAGGCTTGGGCATTGCCCTTATGTGACTGATGGACACAAATCTATGGAGAGCTGTGACTAGTGACAGCAGCCTGGTATGAGGGAGTCAGAGAAAACTCCTACCATCCCTTCAGGGTTACCAGGCTTTCTAACCTTTGGTCAACTAGGGACCAGGCAGCCTTTTATGGTCCCACAGCCGCAAACCTATCCTGTCTATAAGAAAGGTGGGGATTGGGGATGGAGCAAAGACTTAATGAATGGCCTACCAATAACTGGCACAACTTAAGACCCATCCCATGACCAACCACTAATTCCTGACACTATTGATAATAATCTATTATGCTTGCAGACAGCAGTCTAGCTCAGCTGTCCTCTGAGAGGCTCCATACAGCATCTGACTTGGACGGATACATCTATCCAGACCCAAAGAATGGATGGAGGTTGGGGACTCTTGTGGAAGAATGGGAGGAAGAATTGTGGACCATAAAAGAATGAGAACTCCACAGTAAGATCAACAGAATCAACTAATCTGAATACACTTGGTGCTATTCAAGACTCAACCATGAACCAAAGAACATACACTGGACAGACCTGTACAACAAATATCCAGCTTGATCTTCATATGGGTTGTGAACAACTGGAGTGGGGACTTCCCAAAAGCTGTTACCTGTCTGTGTGATTTTTTTTCTAGGTGGCCTGTCTTATCTGGTGTCAGTGGGAAAGGAAGCTCTTAGCCTTGCAGAAACTTGACATGTCAAGGTGGGGAGATAGCCAGGAATGCCCCCATCTGCTAAGAGGAGGAGAGGGGAATGGGGGAAGTACTTTGGGAGGGCTAATTGAAAGGCGAGTAGTGAGTTGGATATAAAGCAAATAAGTAAAAACCAAAACCAGAACATAACAAAACAAAACAAAATAAGTCCGTGGGTAGAAAGAAGTACACCCACCTTTAAATGATTACCTGTTCTTTTTATTTTTTTAAAAAAAAATTTCGCTGGAGAGATGTCTCAGCAGTTAAGAGCACCCGACTGCTCTTCCAGAGGTCCTTAGTTCAATTCCCAGCAACCACATGGTGGCTCACAACTAACTGTAAAGAGATCCAATGCCCTCTTCCGGTGTATCTGAAGACAGCTACAGTGTACTTTTACATATAGTAAATAAATAAATCTTTAAAAAAAATTTCACTTTCAAGTGTGTGCATGTGTGTATGTGTGTGTGAGAGCATAGTTTCTGCTTCTTCTATAACAGTAGACCAGAAAAGAGTACTCAGTGTCTTTTGTATTGCTTTCTACCCTATTGGCTCAAGATAAATCCCCTTCATTAATACTGACATCTATCTCACCTAGGTTGTTTGTCTAGTGAAGTCTTGGGCTCTGTTCCATCAAGTGTTGATGTTATAGACACCCAAAACCATGTCTGGCTTTTTACTTCTGGACTACCGTGTCACCCTCTTTTCCTCACATGTATAGTGAAAATATTCCTATTCTCAGCCCCCATTTATTATTTTTTTTTACCTTAGGCACCTTTGTACTCTCTTCTCGTTGGTATGATATTGAAAAGCCAGTGATATTTGAAAGTTGTCACTCATCTAAGGATACTATATTCATCATTATGGGTAAAATAAGAATTAGGCACGGCATGACTTTAGTATAATAACTGGTATACTTATTGTTCTATTACTTACAACATAACTACTAAATATAGTTAATTTGAAAGTTATCCAATAAATCCACTATGCAAAATTATTAGCAAAATATTAAGCATACTATGACTTTATAAAGAAGCTGAATAAGCTTGATGAGATTTACTTTTGTGCTAGGGTTATTTAAGTAAGTTAACCTAAAATTAGAAAGCCAGCAGCCTTGGAATGATGTGCGGGAGAGAAGGGAGAAAGGAGTACACACACCTTTGAATTAGTCTTAGCGTGAGATTCATGTTAGTTTCAAAGAAGTTCTATTCTCAGATCTGCTCTGCAGGATATACAAAGAGAAAAGGAGAGCTGGCTACCCACAAGGCTGAAACTGATCACAAACTGAGCAACACACAACTCTAGAGAGTATGCTGGTGTTATGCAAAAAAAGTTTATTAAAATTTATTTTGTACAAGCACATTTATGGAAAAGACCAAAGGAAATTCTATTTTTTGAACTACTGCAGTGGTTCTAAGCCTTCCTAATGCTGGGACATGTTCCCCAATCATAAAATTATTTGTTGCTCCTTCCAGTCAGAACCTGTGCCCTGAGCAGACCTTGACCACTGGCTCTGCACCCATTCCCAAAACACCCAGAGGAAGCCCAACTCCCAGATGCTCTAACACACCCAGAATCAGAGGTGAGGAAGCCAAAACATCTGCCCCAACACCTGGAGTAGCTGGGTCCCTCAGGATCCGGGCATGCAGAAACTTCTGCCTAGCCAGTGGCACAGGTTCCTTCTAGTGTACCTGCACCTGGGGCAGACCTGGGGTGCTATCCCTGCATCCACTCTACAATACCCAGAAGGAGTTTGACTCCTCAGTGCTCTAAAGTGCCCAGGATCACATGATCACAGGGTCATAGGATTGCAAAGAAAGCCCCTAACTCCCAGAAGATTTGTCACAACCAGTAGCACTGGAGCTCTGACACAAGATCACAGTTGAGGCCATAACATCTTTCCCAACACCCAGCATAACTGAGACTCCTACAGGAACCAGGGAACCACAAATCCCCACCAAGCCAGAGGCATGGGTTCCTTCCAGCTTGCACCTGTGCCCAGAAAAAACCCAGGGCTCTGACTCCACAATTACTTTACTCCTGAAACACCCTGAGAAAGCTTGACTCCCAGAAGCTCTGACACAAGAGGATCTCAAGAACTTGCTCACACTAGGATTTAAGTTTCCCAAAAGCAGCTGGACTCCAAGGAGCTTTGACACACCCAGGATCTCAGGATCAGAGGATCACAGAGACAGGTGGACTCTGAAGAGTTTAGACACAACCAGGATCACAGGAGGGTCAGAGATAGCAAGGGCAGGTAACATTAGAGATAACCAGATGGCAAGAGGCAAGCATAAGAATGTAAGCAGCAGAAACCAAGGCAACATGGTAAAATCAGAACCCAGTCCTCTCACTATAAAAAGTCCTGGATACCACATTACACCAGAAAAGGAAAATTTGGATGAGAACTTTAGGAAGAACCTAAATAACACCCTTAAAGAAATGGAGAAACACAGGTAAGTAAGTAAAAGCCCTTAAAGAGGAAACACAAAGTTCCCTTAAATAATTAGAGAAAAATATAACCAAACAGGTAAGGAATTAAACAAAACCATTCAGGATCTAAAAGATGGAAAGAGAAACAATAAAGGGATCACAAAGGGAGATAACCCTAGGAAAGAGATCAGGAGTCATAGAAGCAAGCATCACCAACACAATACAACAGATAGAAGAGAGCATCTCAGGCACAGAAGATACCATAGAAAACATTGACACAACAATCAAAGAAAATGCAAAAAGTCCTAACTCAAACCAACACTGGAAATCTAGAAAGAAAAATGAGAAGACCAAACCTAAGGATAATAGGTATAGAAGAGAGCAAAGAATCTGAAGTTAAAGGACCAAAATATATCTTTAACAAAATTATAGAAGAAAATTTCCCTAACCTAAAGAAAGAGATACCCATGAACATACAAGAAACCTCTAAAACTCCAAATAGACTGGATCAGAAAAGTAACCCCTTCCATCCCATAATAACCAAACGTTAAAATGTACAAAACAACTAACAAATAATAACTGGAAGGGAAAAAGGTAAAGTAACATATAAAAGCAGACATCATATTGCACCAGACTTCTTTTTTTTTCACATGTATTTTTATTGGATTTTTAAAGTTACATTTCAAATGTTATTACCCTTCCCGGTTTCCCATCCAACCCCCTCCCCCCAAAAAACAAGAAAACAAAACAAAACAAAACAAAAAACCCTATAGCATCCCCCTACCTCTTCTTCTATGAGGGTATTCCCTCTCCCCAACCACTCACCCATTACCCACCTCCCACCCTGACATTCTTCTAACCAGAGACTCTAAAGCCAGAAGATCAAGAGGAGATTTCATACAGACACTATGAGAGCACAAATGCCAACCCAGGCTACTATACCAAGCAAAACTCACAGTTAACATAGAAGGAGAAACTAAGATATTCCATGACAAAAACTAACTTAAATAATATCTTTCCACAAATCTAGCCCTACCAAAAAAAATAATAGATGGGAAACTCAAAGACACAGAGTTGAAAAAGCAAGAAAGTAATCTTCCTTTAACAAACCCAAAAGAAGATAGTCACACAAACATAATTCTACCTCAACAAAAATAACAGGTAACAACAATCAGTTTCCTTACTATATCTTACTATAAATGGACTCAATTCCCCAATAAAAAGACATAAACTAACAGACTGGATACATAAACAGGATCCAGCAGTTTACTGCATGCAGGAAATACACTTCAGTGACAAAGACAGACACTACCTCAGAGTAAAAGACTTGAAAAATATTTTCCAAGCAAATAATTTCAAGAAACAAGCTGGTGTACCCATTCCAATATCAAGTAAAATTGAATTTCCATCAAAAATTATCAAAAAAGACAGGGAAGGACATTTCATACTTGCCAACGTCAAAATCTACCAAGATGAACTCTCAATTCAAAACATTCATGCTCCTAATGCAAGAGCACACACATTCATAAAAGAAATGTTACTAAAGCTCAACGCATATATTGCACCACAAACAATAATAGTGGAAGAGTTTAACATACCACTATCATCAATGGAAAGATCATGGAAACAGAAACTAAACAAAGACATAGTGAACCTAACAGAAGTTATGAACCAAAAGGATTTAACACATATCTATAGAACATTTCATCCTAAAACAAAAGAATATGCCTTCTTCTCAGCACCTCATGGTACCTTCTCCAAAATTGACCACATAATTGGTCTCAAAACAGGTCTCAACAGATACAAGAAGATTAAAAATAACCCCATGCATCCTATCAGATCAAACCAGACTGTGATTGGTCTTCAATAATAACAAAGACAATAGAAAGTCCACATATATATGGAAGCTGAAAAACTCTCAATGATAACTTGAACAAGGAAGAGAGGATAACAAATTCATAGGTGGATGCTCGCAGGCAACCTGAGCACAGGGTCCCCAATGGAGGAGTTAGAGCGATGGAATGTAGGGGATGAAGGGGTTTGCAATCCATAGGAAGGACAACAAGATCAACCAACAAAATACCCCAGAGGCCCCGGGGACTAAACCACTAACTGAAGAGTACACATGCAGGGTCTCATGGCTCTAGCAGCATGTGTAGCAGAGGATGGCCTTGTTGTCCATCCATAGGTCTCGGAGAGGTATTGTTTGAATCCCAAGGGGAGTCATGACCCACAGGTTGAGAACCACTATATTCTTGACTTCTGGTTCACTGTGAATCCTTGGAACTGAACCACAAGCTCAGAATCTTCAAACTGAACATATCGCCATTCCAGGCCAAATTTTGTGGATTAAAATGGTAACTCAACAGAAATCTTAGCTACTTCCTTAAGACATTTCTAGATATTCATCACACTGACAAAATAGTAACTAATATACTTAAGAGAGATAAAATCAGAATAGTATCCTAATTTTTAAATGCAAATTCTGTTTACCCCTGAAAACCACCCCACATTTTTAATTTTCCTTTAGGGCCTAAATATTTGGTTATCATACACAGTTGAAAAGAAAAAAAGTTTTAAATTTGCCACTTTATTTTGCCTTATAAGTAACAAAGTATGATCTGGAAACAAAAAGAAGACTTGTCATATTTCTGATCAATTATAACAATGGAAGATTCTTAGTGTCCTTTTCAGCAGAAGGATATAATCAATGCTTGCTGAATTATATACTGGTGAAGTACAAGGATATGAACTCTCTACATTCCCGTATTCTCTGGACCTTTGAAAACATGTAATAGTCAAACCATCCAAAAAATTGTGTCAAATGGGTCAATGATTACTATGCTTTAAAACTACTTTTGTTGAGAAAGGATGACCTATAGGGTATTCTTTTATAGCTTCAAATCATCCTTCTCTATAAAATGGGACTTGTTACCCTGACCTCCAGGTCAGTTGTCTTGGGATTCTTTATAGCTATGAATGAGCAAATATTTGAGCTAAGAATCATATTATGTTAAGCATCTTTCTCCTTGAATACTTCTCATTCAGCTCTCAGCTCCTTAATTCAAGGAATATTACATTAGGAACACTTTAGAGATACTCAAAGGTTATAGCTGCATGTGTGAAGAAAAATGGTCTTAGAGATAGTAAAGGACTAAGCCACATATCAAAACTAACACTTGCTATGCTCTGCGAAGCAAAATGGTTGCCCACACACTCTTTAGAGCAATAATATAACTCACAGGGGATCCATGAATTTTAAAAATCACATATATCATCACCATAGCAGTCCAAAATGTCCTTTTATGGTTTCTCTAGAAGTTTGTATTGCAGGAATTTATTCTTGAGATTTAAGTTAATGTGATTTTGCTTCTTAAAGTGTAAAAGGATAATTTATAATATCTATATACTTATGGAATGGAGGCCTTCTTATTTCTATTTTTTGGATAATTATTATTTCTTTTAAAATATACATCATGATTTCAGTGTTCTAAGGGACTTTTAAGGACTAGGTGGTCTAAATGAAAGAGTATGTGCAAACATACTTATTAATGAATCATACCTAGAAATTATACTAGGAAAAGACAAAAAAAACTAAAAAAAATCATGAATATGATATACACTTGAAGCAAAGCACTATAAAAACATAGCGTATATGGAATAGATTTTATTTATTTAACAGATGAATCTGAGTAGATGTAATATTCTAGCTCACATCTAAGTGGTTAGTAGAATTAAAAAAAGTAAAAACTATTCAATCCATCTTAGGAAAAGTTCAGACTCAGACATTTGTCACAACTTAGAAATTTGCATTTTTAGTTTGCCTTTTTAGTTTGTTCTGAACTCTATTGTATATTCTATAAACTGCAAGAAGCTTTTCATTCCTTTTCTTTCTTTTAGACATGAACATTCCTGTTCGTTACATAGTTACATCGTTAATATGAAAAGTAAGATACAGTAAAAAGTTGACTTCCCATCTTTTTTCACAGTCTAACTCTACAATAAAGTCAAAATTAACACATGTTCTTTGATTAGCTATATGGTAGTTTGATTTTCCTGTTGTCTGATTTCCTATTTATCATTTTCCAATTTCAAACATGTATGTAATGAAATTTAGTCATTTTTTTTCACACATTCCTCCTACACAAATACCCCCATTTCCTTCTGAAGTCGTTCTTCCTCCCAAAAAAGACTACTTTTATTTTCGTGTTCTTTTATGTGCATATCATTTAAGAGTTTCTTGTACATAGTTTTTCTCTCTTTCATTTTATCTTAACTCTTCTACTTTACTTTGTTCCTACTATTCTGACCGTTAGCATATGCTTGTTCTTTCATTTGAACTGTATTATGACATTATGTAGTATTTTACATCACATTCTTTGTTTTCTTCTGACTCACCCCAGAAGCTCTCTGCCTCCATACTCAAATTCATGTCATTTCTCTCACTTAAATTAACACCAGATTGTCAGAGAAAGAGGTGGTAGAGGACATTAAGTAAATGTGTTCTGGACAGAGGAAGATGATGAAAATATGAACTCATAGAAACTGTGACAAATACACAAAATATGCACAAAGCTCAGCACTGACAAGAGGAAACAAACACAAAGACATCCCCCACCCCCAGCCAGGAACCTCCTTCCTATTCTCTACGATAAGAAAAATTAATTTACTTAAATGGTGGGAAACTCAATATATCAACGACATTACCAAATAGGTCTCAAGCACAGGAGTAGTAGTTTACTGCACTGTATGTATTTTTAATAGGCTTCTTTATTTAATCTTATATATTTTAAAGAGAAAGATGAATTTAAATGTATCTGGGAATGGTGCAGGAATGGAAAGATTGTGATGAAAATGTATAATTATAAAAAATGAAACCGCTTAAAGAGAACATGGAGTCTGAATTATATCACCCAATGACTATGAGCATAGGAGTCTTTATGAAGTGTGATTAATAAATTTGGTCTCATTTTATTGATTTTGCTACCGTAGCTAAAATTCTTGATCCCAAGTACAACTCTATGTTCATTCATGACAACTTCTTCTCATTGATGCTGAGTATTTCACCTAGTTTGTGAAGGCCTTGTGCTTGTCACAGACCCTCTGATGTGGACCCTATGGATGTGTCTGCCATTTTGTTTCTGAAAATCTCTGCTTCCTTAAAGTCTTTCCATCTACTCTTCTAAATGGAGATCTGAATTTTGAAGAGAGGTAGTATTACAAAGAAACCCCATTCCTTCTCTTCATCTGGTATGAAGATGTGTTAATTGCGATCTATTGCAAAAACAAGATGATTTCCTGAGGTTTGAACAAAATACTGATCTATTTGTAGAACAATATGCCATTGTGAGTCATTGCATTTTTATGCATATTTATCAGAATAATAATAAGAGAGTTTCTTTTGGGCCCATGACCTTTTTTTTCTCTCAGATTGTTATCCTCATTGCCAAATTTAGGAATGGGTTCTGTCTTTTGCAGTGGACTTTAAATACAATAAAGTATGCTTTATTTTCCCTCTCACAGCTATGTTACTATTGCACCTATGGATATACATTGTAGGTAGGTTATTACACCTGTATATACCTCATACCTGAATGAATGTTAATAGATTCGTACCTGTGAGAGAATGATGCTCACTTAACTCCTCTAGTAGCCTGTACGGTATATTCCAGCACTATGAAGTCTAACCATCTTGGATGAAAATTTCAGTTAAGTAGCAACTACATTTATCTGTGTTATATGCTGTGAGTATATGGTTTCTTCCTCAACAGTATCTAATCATTTTATAATTAATCTGAGGAAGGTAACCAATAACATTTGCATCAGCTCCTGTCTGGGGAAATCAATGAGACTCCTTTCCCAAGGGGAAAATGTAACTTGTACTGTTTTTGTAATTGTTTTTATATGGTGTCTAGTTGGAATATTTCCACCTTTATTATATGGTTACTCCATTTAACTTCCTTTCATTTATATCTACATTTTCATAAGTATATGCATAGTAGGTGTAATATAGCTGTTCAAATGGTCTCTAGCATTTGTTATCCCTCCTCAAGACCCTTCTTCTAGCCTGCTCTTCTATTCTTCACTCCTTTCTTAAAATGTTTTTATTTATTTTTTCTGTGCCAGCCATTTTTTATTTTTTTCTTTATTAACTTGAGAATTTCTTATTTACATTTCGATTGTTATTCCCTTTCCAGGTATCCGGGCAAACATCCCCCTCCCCCCTCCCCTTCCTTATGGGTGTTCCCCTCCCAACCCTCCCCCCATTGCCGCCCTCCCCCCAACAGTCTAGTTCACTGGGGGTTCAGTCTTAGCAGGACCCAGGGCTTCCCCTTCCACTGGTGCTCTTACTAGGATATTCATTGCTACCTATGAGGTCAGAGTCCAGGGTCAGTCCATGTGTAGTCTTTAGGTAGTGGCTTAGTCCCTGGAAGCTCTGGTTGCTTGACATTGTTGTTCATATGGGGTCTCAAGCCCCTTCAAGCTCTTCCAGTTCTTTCTCTGATTCCTTCAACGGGGGTCCCGTTCTCAGTTCAGTGCTTTGCTGCTGGCATTCGCCTCTGTGTTTGCTGTATTCTGGCTGTGTCTCTCAGGAGAGATCTACATCCAGCTCCTGTCGGCCTGCACTTCTTTGCTTCATCCATCTTGTCTAATTGGGTGGCCACATGTGGGGCAGGCTCTGAATGGGTGTTCCTTCTGCCTCTGTTTTAATCTTTGCCTCCCTATTCCCTGCCAAAGGTATTCTTGTTCCCCTTTTAAAGAAGGAGTCTTCACTCCTTTTAAACCAGTAGTTCTAGTTTCTCTTTCACTCATTTATGATTTTCTTTTCTGTCATGCATTGCATACAGATCATAGTTTCTCCTTACCCCATCTCTTTCGGTTCCCTCCACACTTTTCATCTAGGAACTTTCCTCCTACATTTCCTTTCAGAAAAGAGCAGGACTTTCAGAAATATCAAGTAAAGCACAACAAGTTATAATAAGACTAGGTATGAAACGTCATATCAAGGCTGGATGCGGTAATCCAGGAGGAGGAAAAGGGTCCTGAGACATGCAGAAGAGTTCGAGACACTGCCAATGTTAGAGGTTCCACAAGACCAAGCTACAAAACCATTATATCTGTTTACGGGACCAAGCTTACACCATACCAGTCCAATTGCTCCTTCAGTCTCTGTGAGACCATAGGAGTAGTGGTTAGTTGTTTCTTTGTGTTGTGTTCTTCTGGTGTCTTTGATACCTTCTGGTGACTACAATCCTTCCTCACACGTTTCCATGGGTTTTCCAAAGCTCTGTCTTTTTGGCTATAGGTATCTGCAGAAATCTTTCATTTTTATTTCTTTATGACACTATATCTTGTTTTAATTGTTTTTTAATTTATTTACGTATGTACACACAAATGAGGAGAGAGAGAGAGAGAGAGAGAGAGAGAGAGAGAGAGATCCAATGTGGGTTCTCGAAAGTAAACCTCATTTATCTGAAAGAAAAGCAAGTACTCATAACTTTTAAACCTTCTCCCCAACTGTCTTTCTCTTGTGTTTTACATTAGAAGGATGCGATCCAAAGAAAACATTTCAATATTAATTTATATTAAAAAACTGTATATACTACCCATACTTTACTTGTAAAAATATTTTCAAAAATTTCTTACAAATGTATACACTTTGTTATTATTATTATTGTTATTATTATTATTATTTCTTTATTTAAACAGAGTAGTGGATGTTTATTAAGCAGAAGGTCATTAATGGCACACAAAACTGTAAGCTTTGGGTCTGTGTAATTCTCAATGGCCCCAAAATGGTTGAATACAACTAAACCAATAAATATCAGACTTTGTTTTAATTTCCAAAAGTCCCTTGGGAAGCCCTTACCACCTCCTTCTGTTTTCCCCCAGGAGTCTTTCACTAGAGTTTTGCTACTTTGGATCAATTGTCTAGCTGAATGTCTTTCAACAGGCTACTGAAGTTCAGAATCTATCTCTACGAACAAGATTATCCACTTCAAGAGTGGGGACAGCGTCCTTCTTCAAATTTACAGGCAAAAGCTTTTGGGATAGACCCTGTTCCAGTTACTTGTGACCCATATGAAGATCAAGCTGCACATCTGCTACATATTAGCAGTGAGGCCTTAAGTCCAACCTGTGTATGTTCTTCAGTTGGTTGTTCAGACTTTGAGAGCCCCAATGGTCCAGATTAGTAGCAGCTTTATTCATCATAGCTGGAAACTGGAAACAACATAAATTCCTCAATTACGGAATGGATAGAGAAAATTTGGTACAGCTACACTATGGAATATTAAAAACCAAGACATGAATTTTTCAGGCAAATGGATGGAACTTAAGAATATCATCCTGAGGGATGTAATCCAGTATCTAAAGGACTCATGTATTAGTGGATATTAACCATAAAATATAGGTACTAAGTTTCCACAGACACAAAGAAGTTCAACAAAGAGAAAGGTTCAAACAAGGAAGCTTGAATTTCACTACAAGGGGGACTAAAACAAGAGGCAGAAGGAAGCAGTTAACTGGGAAGGAGTAGGGATGGTGAGGGGAATGGGAGATTCAGGAGATTCAAGTATGGGAAAGAACAGGAGAAATGACTACTTGGCTGTGAAAATGAATGGAAATCAACAATTGACAGGGATGAGGGGGCCTCTTCAGGAGGAGTCTGAGACCTGGAATAAGGTTGGTGCCCAATAATCAATCAGGTGACCTTTTCTGTGACTTCCAACTACAAGGATATGGAGCCTGAAGAGGTCATCTTCAGTAGCCAGACAGGAACCCCAGAAAAGGATAAGTTTATTTTTGATGTACGTGTATGTGTGTGTGTGTGTGTGTGTGTGTGTGTGTGTGTATACACACATATACATATACATATATGTATATATATATGTTGATGTTTTAAAAATCTCATTTTAAAACAAGTTGAAATATGTAGAATACAGTTCAAATATATGATTCAGATTGGCACTTATAGACCATTCTCAGCATGCACGCAAGTGAATTCCTAAATAATTTATTCCAGCAGTTAGATGCTGAGAACAACTGGAGAAGAAAGGCTGTTCTCCTACACAAACTGATGCTACTGAGGCAGAGGAAAGTGCTGACAGGAGAGCAGTCTGGTAAGGTTTCCTTTTCAATTTGTAACGGAATATGTTTCCTCTGCTCTTTGAATTTTTATCCCTTTCCCAGTTCTTATTTCAAATATAGATGAACGTTGAGCTTGAAGGAAGTAGCTGAAGTTTTTATAATATGAGAAATGTTTTAGCTATGGAAATACGTCATAGATAGGTAGCTTTGCTCCTTCTTTCCCTTTATTCCACAATCCAGTGGATTAGATTAGGTTCCAGATTCTGTAATATATTTTACATAGATCTTTTACAAATATACAGATCACTATTATTGAAAAGACCTGACATGGACACCCTTCAACAGAATAATAAAACATGTGGGAATATGATTTTACTATCAAGCTGAGAAATAATGGTTATCATCTTATTGAATAATTCGTTGTTGTGTTTCTTAGTTTGTTTCTTTTGGTGAAGTGTAAATGTAAAAGGAAGATAACAAATAATTGTTTGGAAATGTTTGCAGAGCAGCAGTATACCAAGTAATAATAATTACATTTTAATAGAAATCTATTATAAATTAAAATGCTAGTAAACATAATGAAACTAGTAATTAAAAATTTGTATTTTAAATAGATATACAAGGAAAAATGTTTCTAGAAATATATCCGGTTTGAACATAAGAAAATCTAAACTTTCTCTATTAATCTTACTTTTCTCAAAACATGAACTATAAAACATTGACATTGTCTTTGTCCATTATAGCTATGCTTGCTGAAACAAATTTTATTTTTGGCCCTGGTTCATATCTTTAAAAGGACTGACCAATCTTTCATATTACTTCTGCTTGCTTGACTAAATCTTGGCCCATCTTAAAATGCTTCCCTGAAAATCCTTAACTGACAAAACCTGACTGGTTCCTAAGCTAAATCCACTGTCTCAAAACCATTTCTCTAACTTGGAGAATTTATGTTCGAAAATTTATGATAAAAAAATGTCTTGTCTTTACCCACTTGAAATATTCATTTTCTACGATTGAGCAATATATTCCAAGCATGTATATGTGTGCCAGATTCCACTTCCAGTTTTCACAGGAGAATGAGTCATTGACTTTGTGAAGAGATTTGACCTAGTTGTAAAAAGAACTCTTGCCATATAAATTTCTTTTCTTGGTAAGGAATATCCACCAAGAAAAAAATCAAAGAAGTATTATATAGACCCATACATGCTCAAAGAGGTATTATATAGACCCATACAAGTCCTTCAGCCACTCACTTTTATACCTACCATTAACACGCCTATTCCTTGTTTCCATAAAGTTGAGTTCAATTTACATTGAAGCAAATCTTACCTGTAACACCCATGTCAATAAAGTGTGTTGCTATATTTTGTGATGAAGAAATTCTTCTAGACAACCAGTTATATAATGAAATGCTAATCAAAGATCTCAGGAGGCCTTATTACTAAAATTGAAATCATCTTTTTAAAACATTAGAGAACTAAGAATAACTTCAAATACACCAAGTAAGTAAAACTGAAGACTATGTGGATACACTACATTACTTTAAGTCCTATGACTATGTTGATCCAAATGAAAGAAAAGTGAGGTTAGGACTGTCACTCTCTCCATTTCCACCAAATCCCTGTTTACCTTTCCAAGGTAGGCTCACATTGGACCTTCACTGTCTCTCTTACTCCCTGCTGTCCTTGCTTTCTTGTTAACCTTTACATATAGATCTTTATTGTTAAAAAAAAAAAAACCAGAAACTGCTGTCTTATAGTGTCTTTCTAAGAGCACTGTGCAAATATTTTAGGTTTCTATTGTGGTGATAAAATACGATAGCCAAGAGACCTTATGGTTCCATGTTACAGCCTATCAATTACGGAACTGAAGACAGGAACTAAAACACACAAGGAAAGAGAGGCAGGAGCTGATAGAGTCCATGGGCGTGTGCTGCTTACCAGCTTGCTCCCATGTTTATTCATCCTGTTTTATTACACCCAAGGCCAGCAGGCTAGGGGTGGCATTACCCATAGTGAACTGGATCTTCAGATATCAATCATCAATCAAAAAATACCCTGCAGACTTTCCTATCAGCCAATACTGTGAAAAAAATAATATTGATACCTTTCCCCTGCATTTACTTTGACAGAAGTAATTCTGGATTAGGAGCACAGACTGAAGGAAAGGCCATCCAGAGACTGCCCAACCTAGGGATCCATCCCATCAGCAGACACCAAACCCAGACACTATTGCTGATCCCGAGAAGTGCATACTGACAGGAGCCTCGTGTCGCTGTCCCCTGAGATATTGTTTCAGAGGCTGACCAATACAGAAGCACACAGCCAACCACCACATTAAGCACTGGGGCTAAGTTAGAACTGGAAGGAGCTGAATGGCTTAGCAACCCCGCAGGAAGAACAACAATATCACCAACCTGATACCCCAAAGCTCCAAGTGACACCACTAATCAAGGGGTGCACTGGGAGGAACCCATGGCTATAGCAGCATATGTAGCAGAGGTTTACCTTATCTGGCATTAGTTGTAGGGGAGCCCCTTGGTCCTATGGGAGACTAGATGAGCTTAGGGGCTTGTAGGGCACTGAGGCAGGAGGTGTTATGGGGGAGTACCTTCATAGAAGTAGGGAAGACCAGGGTGGGGTGAGGTGATGGATAGGGGCTTTAACTAGGAAGGGGGATAACATTTGAAATGTTAATAAATAAAATAACCAATAAAAAAGATTACCATTTCCCAAATGACCTTAGCTTGTGCTAAGTTGAAGTAAAAGCAGTCAGCAATGCACTTAATATTTCCTGGTATCTTGGTAAGAAATGGAACCACAGAAGTATAAGCTTATATATTGGCATGATTGGGTAGAGCCTAGAAATTTCATGTTTCTGAGAAATATGAAAAATGGGTTGAATGCTGTTAAAAACAATATGGTGACTTATTTTTACGCATAAACTTACAATATATCCTACAAATTTTACTCCATAAAATTTACTCTAGATTTTTACTGTCATAATGTAGAAAAACAAAAACAAAACAAGAATAATCCTTTGTGAATGGTTACTACAGAAAAAGACTACAGGAAAAGTGTCTACTTCCTTTGGAATCTTCCCTTGTAGTATGCCGGTCCATCTCAGTTTGCCTCCTGAGCTCTCTGCTATACAAATTCTCATGATTTGTTACTGTGATGTCTTTTTAGGAGGCTACATCATTCTAATCCTTTCCACTATCTTTCTTTAATTTTTTTTGGCCTACACTTCTCACATTACTATTCATTATAAAGGAAGTCAGGAGAGGAACACAAACGAACTAGGAACTAATTCAGAGGCCATGGAGGGATGTTGCTTTTCTCAGCCTACTTTCTTTTCCTTTTAAAAAAAATTAATGTCATTTTCTGCTAAGATACAATCCATGTAAGTTTTGTAAAACTTGTACAACTGAACTGCCTCAACTCTCAGTGGTATACAGTTACACGGAGGAAAACAGAAATAGCATATTTTTGAGTTTAGTTCCAATTCCAATCTCTGGACCCAAAAAACTACTTATTTCTATTGACCCATTTTTTATGTCAATTTTGTAAATACAATAAGGAAAGTTATGTCCTTATTTTGTTTGATTTCTTCCTCTTGACATAGTTCTTTTCAAGTTTATGTGATAGTGTGCTTCACATCACTCAAGGTGTCAAAATAACTAATCTACTCAGATGATGATGTGGAGAATTCGGATGTCTTGTATTGCTAGTGTCAATACATACTATAGTGTTGCACTTACTAAGCTGAAAGTCTACAAGTTCCTTTACATGTTAAATATATAGTCATCTTTTCATCTAGCAATTTTATTCTTTTTTGATGAATTATTTTATTTGTTTAGTCCATGCGTTTTAGTCCCTGTGAGCTTTGAGGGGGTAGGTTAGTTGATGCTGTTGTTATTCCTATGGGGTTGCACTCCCATCAGTTCATTCAGACTTTCCCCTAACTTTTGAATTGAGATATCCCAGTTCAGGCCAATGGCTGGCTGTGAGTATGTGCATCTGTTTTACTCAGGTGCTGGCAGTGCCTCTAAGAGGACAGCCATACCAGGTTCCTATCTGAAAGCATAACATGACATCAGCAAATACGGGGTTTGGTGTCTGCAGATGGGATGGATTCCAAGGTGGGGTGGTCACTATATGACCTTTCCCTCAGTCTCTGCTCCATTTTTGTCTCTGTCTCCTTAGACAGGAACGATTGTGGATTAACTTTTTTGAGATGAATGTGTGACCCAATTCCTTAACTGGAGGCCATGTCTGTCTATTGGAGGTGGTCTCCTCAGGTTCTCTCTCCTCTCTGTTGGGAATTTCAGCTCCATTGGGTCATGCCCATTGGGTCCTGGGAGCCTCTTGTAGGCCTGTAGTCTGGGACTTTCTAGTACTTTGCCCCATTCCCCAACCCCACTGCTACATTTCCTGGCCCTTCAGACTTCTCTCCTGTCTCTTTTCATACCTGATCCTGCCCCCAATTTTTCCCCTCTCTCCCCACTTCTTACCCTGGTACCTCCCTCCCGCGGCCTCCCTTATTATTTTGTTCTCCTTATAAGTGGGATTAAAACACTCGCACTTTGTATGCCAGTATTTTTGGTTATTGATAATCTATGTGCTCTTTAAAATAATATTTAAACATACTGTAATATTAGTTTTCTCTTATATATAAAATTTAAGAGAACCATAATGCTTTGTTAGTTACCAATAAATAGGTATTGTGAGGACTGCTTAATGATATGTTTCCACATTATATAGTCTCATATGTGGATAGAACTTATTATTTCATGTTTATTATCTTCATATATATAATTAAACTTTAAGAAACAATTTATTTAATTTAAAAAAAAAAACACTCGCACTTTGCCTTTCCTTCTTGTTAAGCTTCATATGATCTGTGTGTTGTATTGTGGGTATTCTGTAACTCTTCTAAAATATGGAAGTATTTATTGCCACAAGCAAATTAAGTTTGAAAGTGTTTCTCATATAATTTTTGTTTTAGAATAAACTTTAGAATACTTAATTCCAAACTGTATGTCTATGGTATCTGATTAGCTAATTGCTTACACTTAACATTTGTTCTAAAACCTACTACGTCGCCTAACTATAATATAAATAATAAGCCATAATCTAAATGGGTTATACTGTTTATCTAAGTATAGCTGTTTCCTAATATTCTGTCTAAAGGCAATGATATCAAAATGCTTATCAAAATCTGGTCAGGTGGTAA
The DNA here is from genome assembly GCF_021556685.1 of Rattus norvegicus. Classification (NCBI taxonomy): domain Eukaryota; kingdom Metazoa; phylum Chordata; class Mammalia; order Rodentia; family Muridae; genus Rattus; species Rattus norvegicus. Next base: position 32,012,235 of record NC_141544.1, on the reverse strand, counting down.
ACTGAGTATGGATACAGTGAACTTTCGTTTTCCATTTGCTGTTTCTTCCATCCATCACATATTTATTCACCCACTTTTATCTCTCTCTACATTGGTAATTGAGCCTTCAACACATTATCATTTTAAAAAACCTTTATCTAAAGCCTGATGCACGTGATATGAAAGACATACTACATGAAAACTAGAGCTTGGCCAATATTAATATTGATAGCATACACATGTGTGTGTGTGCGTGTGTATCTTAGGAATTTTTTAGGGGGTTGGGATGATAGACCATGACTACAGCAATTCTTATGAAAGAAAATATTTAATTGGGGTTAACTTACAGTTCAGAGGCTTGGTCTGTTTTCACTATGGCAAAAAAACATGACAGCATACAGGCCGACATGGTGCTGAGAGTTCTACATTGTGATCCTCAGACAGCAAAAGGAGACTGTCAACACTAGTCCTAGCCTGAGCATATGAGACCCACAACCTGTCTCAACAGGGACACACTTCCTCCAACAAGGCTATTCCTGCTCCAAGAAGGCCACATTTCTAAGAGTGTCACTCCTTATAGGCCAAGCATTCAAACATATGAGTTTATGGGGCCATACCTATTCAAACCAAGACAATAAGTGTACAAATACATAAAGAAAATCTTATGGAACTAAAGTCACTGAAACATAATGTTCTCAAAATTTAAGATGATAAGATACCTTTGTGAAAATTACAGACTTGAACTTCATAATTTGTTTATGACAAAGCCAAATGCTAAAATCATGCTCACAATTTAAAATAGTGGCATATAAATTTGTAAACAAAAAAAATCAGTATATGGGCCAGGAAAAATGTCAGTGCTATACAATTATATTAGATCACTTTAGCAGAAATTTATATACCTTTACTATAAAATTTAGCAGGCACAGTACATAGTCGATTATGATAACACATTTACCCACTAGAAAATATAGTCTGGAAGTATTTTTAAAAGTTCAGAAGCAAGTAGATCACTTGTCAGGTGTTTCTACACAGCATAGAACTCTCTCTCTCTCTCTCTCTCTCTCTCTCTCTCTCTCTCTCTCTCTCTCTCTCTCTCTCTCTCTGTCTCTCTTCCACCAGACAAGAATAAATGTGCTAGTTCTTTTGTATTTTGACTTTTAAGTTTCAGCCAAAAGTGCCACTGAAATCAGCTTCCAAGAAGAGGAGATAAAATAAACTCTCGAAAGAGCTGAGCCTGTCAAAGTCTATGGAAAAAACATCTCTCTCAATGCTCAAATAATAGATACTGAATACATAAGTAAAATTCAAGCGACTGCTTGGTCCGTCTCACATTTAAATTAAGTTTTCTTGTTCAAGCCAAGGCTGGATTTCAGCATCTTCATTTCATCACTCCCGACAGAAAAGCTAGAGTGGGATCTATAAATATTAGAGATTTCATTGATGTCACTCCCAATTTCTTTTCACCATAATGAGACCAATTCCAGGAGAAAAGAGATGAATGAAGAATACTCCAGACTTGGTTGCTATGGAAACCTGCAATGTCTTTTCCTCATGATTAGACATTGAAGTAACTGATTTTTGCTCTTTCATTTTTTTAATACAGAAGACTATATATCAACACTCTCTCTATATATATCACTCCTAAACTAATAATCTAGCATGTTATCCTTTAGGGTAGAATTCTATTTGCTTTATCACAAAGTCCCTGAATTGCTATCAGATATATAGTAAATAAACTTTGAGTTATTTTGGCAACCACTTATATGATAAAGGAAAGTTCTGAGTTCACATTAACCCCAAAACTGTATCTGTAAATAGTTTGCATAGGAAACAGAAAAATGAAAATATGTTTCCTATGAAATAAATTCTATTTAGTATGATTGCGGTCTTATGCATGGATAAGTGTACTACACTTTTATTGTTTCTTTGTTTTGAAATATTTGCTTTTCTTTTACTCTTGAGATTGTAATATAATTACACTACTACTCCATTTCTGTTCCTTCCTCCAAACTTTACCATATATACGTTTGCCTCTCTTAGAAATTAATGCAGACTTTATTTACTGCATATTGGTAAGTCAATATATTCAACTCAAAAGATTACAATATAATAAAGAAATAAGGAAACTTACTCTTAGGACATTATTGGTTTAGGACAGAAAATCTTCCTACAGAAAGACAATCTTCATCTTATTACATAGTAATATAAATAATTTATATACATTGCATTGTTATATGAATTAGAAAAATCTTGTTTAATATTTAATAGGAAAATTCAGTGTTTCATTCATTTTGAAAATCTCTGGGGATTGTGCTTTTTGCTACAGCTATATACTTTTCCACATCTAAAACTTTTAATGTCAAGTCCACTCCTTTCTCAGTGGACTTCCCACTCTACATAATCAGGAATTCTTAAATCTATCCATTTTTTTTACTGGATATTCTTTTATTCACATTTCAAATGTTTTTCCCTTTCCTAGTTTCCTGGGCATAGCCCCCTATCCCATCCCCCACCTCTTCTTCTATAAGGGTGTTTCCCTCCCCAACCATGCCCTTCCTGCCCTCTCCCCGCCCTCGACATTTCCCTACACTTGAGTGGTCCAGCCTTGGTAGAACCAAGGGCTTCTCCTTCCATCAATGTTTATAAACACTACTGTGATTGTGTGTTTAATCTGGAAAAGTTTAAAGTGATTTTCAGGAATAAGCAAGATTGGTTCTATTTAACACAATCCTTTTATACTGACTGAAATAAACTACTAAAAAAATTGAAATAAATTCAAGGTTGAATAAAATAGTAAGTCTTTTTCACTCACATATTTCATAATTTAATAAAGATACTAGGTACCATAAGATGATTGTATTTTTCTCTTCACCCCAACTCCAGCCTTTATCAGACCTCAAGAAAACAAACCCCAGCCCTACTCTCTACTTTCTGTTTCAGTACTAGCTCAGTGGGTTGCCCTATCTTGCCTTGACTCTAGGACTAAACAATCCCTGTAGCACATAAACCTGGATATTACATGCTTTTGTATTTAATAGTGAGGCTGTCTCAATGTAGAAATGATTTTCATTCATATATAACACTACCTCATACTGGATATAAGCCATAATTTTGTTGACTTCTTTTAGAAATAACCATCCTTTCTCATGCTTATAATAACATATATAAGAGAAAGTCTTCTCTTGATTCAGAAGTATCTTCCCTTTTTTGTTTTCTATCATATTCCTGTGACATTTTTATCTGGTCTACTGTTAGGCTTGCATGTTTAAAGAACATTTTTTTACTTAAAGGAACCAGTTAACAGTTTACACTCTCCTAATTATTGTTCAATCTTCATTATTAGTATTTTTGTAAAAAGAAAAAATATTTGTTCAAGTATGATTTTATGTAATATTGGCATTAGTATAATTAAGTACATTTTTATCGTCCAGAAATTCATGTCCTCGATATCTTTTTTTAACTTGAAAAATGGCTTCTTCTCTCATAAAATATCTCCCAACCACACTTTCTCCTCCTTCCAGTCTTTTCAGTTACTCAGGCTACATCCCCTCTTACCCAGATCCATGCCTCCTCTACTTCTTATTCAGAAAAGAGCAGGTCTCCAATAGACAGGACTCAAGGATGATGAACCAGAATACAGTAAGACAAAGCAAAAGCCCATATCTCAAGGCTACACAAAGCAACCCAAAGTGAGGAAAAGAGCTCCTAGATGTTGATTATCAACAGTAGTAATATATTTTGGTCCTCTGTGCTTTTGTGAATGTGTATTTTGTGTGTGCATATGTAGACATGCATGTATATTTGACTAGTTGATTCAAGAGATTTCTACATTTTCCAGTTTGGAAGAACATTTCTATAGAAATGATATTTTCTCTTAATGTCAAGGTTCTAGATCAGAATTACTAGTCAACTGTCCAGCTTTCAGTTTTCTGATGTCACAGTTTATGTACATGCCCCTTTAAGATTTTTTTTACCTCATTTTTTCTTTCTTTTTTTTTTATTAACTTGAGTATTTCTTATATACATTTCGAGTGTTATTCCCTTTTCCGGTATCCGGGCAAACATCCCCCTCCCCCTCCCCTTCCTTATGGGTGTTCCCCTCCCAACCCTCCCCCCATTGCCGCCCTCCCCCCAACAGTCTAGTTCACTGGGGGTTCAGTCTTAGCAGGACCCAGGGCTTCCCCTTCCACTGGTGCTCTTACTAGGATATTCATTGCTACCTATGAGGTCAGAGTCCAGGGTCAGTCCATGTATAGTCTTTAGGTATTGGCTTAGTCCCTGGAAGCTCTGGTTGCGTGGCATTGTTGTACATATGGGGTCTCGAGCCCCTTCAAGCTCTTCCAGTTCTTTCTCTGATTCCTTCAACGGGGGATCTATTCTCAGTTCAGTGGTTTGCTGCTGGTATTCGCCTCTGTATTTGCTGTATTCTGGCTGTGTCTCTCAGGAGCGATCTACATCCGGCTCCTGTCGGTCTGCACTTCTTTGCTTCATCCATCTTGTCTAATTGGGTGGCTGTATATGTATGGGCCACATGTGGGGCAGGCTCTGAATGGGTGTTCCTTCAGTCTCTGTTTTAATCTTTGCCTCTCTCTTCCCTGCCAAGGGTATTCTTGTTCCCCTTTTAAAGAAGGAGTGAAGCATTCACATTTTGATCATCCGTCTTGAGTTTCATTTGTTCTAGGCATCTAGGGTAATTCAAGCATTTGGGCTAATAGCCACTTATCAATGAGTGCATACCATGTATGTCTTTCTGTGATTGGGTTAGCTCACTCAGGATGATGTTTTCCAGTTCCAACCATTTGCCTATGAATTTCATAAAGTCGTTGTTTTTGATAGCTGAGTAATATTCCATTGTGTAGATGTACCACATTTTCTGTATCCATTCCTCTGTTGAAGGGCATCTGGGTTCTTTCCAGCTTCTGGCTATTATAAATAAGGCTGCAATGAACATAGTGGAGCACGTGTCTTTTTTATATGTTGGGGCATCTTTTGGGTATATGCCCAAGAGAGGTATAGCTGGATCCTCAGACACTTCAATGTCCAATTTTCTGAGGATCCTCCACACTGATTTCCAGAATGGTTGTACCAGTTTGCAATCCCACCAACAATGGAGGAGTGTTCCTCTTTCTCCACATCCTCGCCAGCATCTGTTGTCCCCTGAGTTTTTGATCTTAGCCATTCTCACTGGTGTGAGGTGAAATCTCAGGGTTGTTTTGATTTGCATTTCCCATATGACTAAAGATGTTGAACATTTCTTTAGGTGTGTCTCAGCCATTCGGCATTCCTCAGCTGTGAATTCTTTGTTTAGCTCTGAGCCCCATTTTTTTTTTTGGTTCTTTTTTTTCGGAGCTGGGGACCGAACCCAGGGCCTTGCGCTTCCTAGGCAAGCGTTCTACCACTGAGCTAAATCCCCAACCCCTGAGCTAAATCCCCAACCCCTTTTTTAATAGGGTTATTTGTTTCCCTGCGGTCTAACTTCTTGAGTTCTTTGTATATTTTGGATATAAGGCCTCTATCTGTTGTAGGATTGGTAAAGATCTTTTCCCAATCTGTTGGTTGCCGTTTTGTCCTAACCAAAGTGTCCTTTGCCTTACAGAAGCTTTGCAGTTTTATGAGATCCCATTTGTCGATTCTTGATCTTAGAGCGTAAGCCATTGGTGTTTTGTTCAGGAAATTTTTTCCAGTGCCCATGTGTTCCAGATGCTTCCCTAGTTTTTCTTCTATTAGTTTGAGTGTGTCTGGTTTGATGTGGAGGTCCTTGATCCACTTGGACTTAAGCTTTGTACAGGGTGATAAGCATGGATCGATCTGCATTCTTCTACATGTTGACCTCAGGTTGAACCAGCACCATTTGCTGAAAATGCTATCTTTTTTCCATTGGATGGTTTTGGCTCCTTTGTCAAAAATCAAGTGACCATAGGTGTGTGGGTTCATTTCTGCGTCTTCAATTCTATTCCATTGGTCTATCTGTCTGTCTCTGTACCAATACCATGCAGTTTTTATCACTATTGCTCTGTAATACTGCTTGAGTTCAGGGATAGTGATTCCCCCTGAAGTCCTTTTATTGTTGAGGATAGCTTTAGCTATCCTGGGTTTTTTGTTATTCCAGATGAATTTGCAAATTGTTCTGTCTAACTCTTTGAAGAATTGGATTGGTATTTTGATGGGGATTGCATTGAATCTGTAGATCGCTTTTGGTAAAATGGCCATTTTTACTATATTAATCCTGCCAATCCATGAGCATGGGAGATCTTTCCATCTTCTGAGGTCTTCTTCAATTTCCTTCTTCAGTGTCTTGAAGTTCTTATTGTACAGATCTTTTACTTGCTTTGTTAAAGTCACACCGAGGTACTTTATATTATTTGGGTCTATTACGAAGGGTGTCGTTTCCCTAATTTCTTTCTCGGCTTGTTTCTCTTTTGTATAGAGGAAGGCAAATGACTTATTTGAGTTAATTTTATACCCAGCCACTTTGCTGAAGTTGTTTATCAGCTTTATTAGTTCTCTGGTGGAACTTTTGGGATCACTTAAATATACTATCATATCATCTGCAAATAGTGATATTTTGACTTCTTCTTTTCCGATCTGTATCCCCTTGACCTCCTTTTGTTGTCTGATTGCTCTGGCTAGAACTTCAAGAACTATATTGAATAAGTAGGGAGAGAGTGGGCAGCCTTGTCTAGTCCCTGATTTTAGTGGGATTGCTTCAAGTTTCTCTCCATTTAGTTTAATGTTAGCAACTGGTTTGCTGTATATGGCTTTTACTATGTTCAGGTATGGGCCTTGAATTCCTATTCTTTCCAGGACTTTTATCATGAAGGGGTGTTGAATTTTGTCAAATGCTTTCTCAGCATCTAATGAAATGATCATGTGGTTTTGTTCTTTCAGTTTGTTTATATAATAGATCACGTTGATGGTTTTCCGTATATTAAACCATCCCTGCATGCCTGGGATGAAGCCTACTTGGTCATGGTGGATGATTGTTTTGATGTGCTCTTGGATTTGGTTTGCCAGAATTTTGTTGAGTATTTTTGCGTCGATATTCATAAGGGAAATTGGTCTGAAGTTCTCTTTCTTTGTTGTGTCTTTGTGTGGTTTAGGTATAAGAGAAATTGTGGCTTCATAGAAGGTATTCGGTAGTGATCCATGTGTTTCAATTTTGTGGAATAGTTTGGATAATATTGGTATGAGGTCTTCTATGAAGGTTTGATAGAATTCTGCACTAAACCCGTCTGGACCTGGGCTCTTTTTGGTTGGGAGACCTTTAATGACTGCTTCTATTTCCTTAGGAGTTATGGGGTTGTTTAACTGGTTTATCTGTTCCTGATTTAACTTCGGTACCTGATATCTGTCTAGGAAATTGTCCATTTCCTGAAGATTTTCAAGTTTTGTTGAATATAGGTTTTTATAGTAAGATCTGATGATTTTTTGAATTTCCTCTGAATCTGTTGTTATGTCTCCCTTTTCAATTCTGATTTTGTTAATTTGGACGCACTCTCTCTGTCCTCTCGTTAGTCTGGCTAAGGGTTTATCTGTCTTGTTGATTTTCTCAAAGAACCAACTTTTGGTTCTGTTGATTCTTTCTATGGTCCTTTTTGTTTCTACTTGGTTGATTTCAGCTCTGAGTTTGATTATTTCCTGCCTTCTACTCCTCCTGGGTGTATTTGCTTCCTTTTGTTCTAGAGCTATTAGGTGTGCTGTCAAGCTGCTGACATATGCTCTTTCATGTTTCTTTCTGCAGGCACTCAGCGCTATGAGTCTTCCTCTTAGCACAGCTTTCATTGTGTCCCATAAGTTTGGGTATGTTGTACCTTCATTTTCATTAAATTCTGAAAAGTTTTTAATTTCTTTCTTTATTTCTTCCTTGACCAGGTTATCATTGAGTAGAGCATTGTTCAATTTCCAAGTATATGTGGGCATTCTTCCTTGATTGTTATTGAAGACCAGTTTTAGGCCGTGGTGGTCCGATAGCACGCATGGGATTATTTCTATCTTTCTGTACCTGTTGAGGCCCGTTTTTTGACCAATTATATGGTCAATTTTGGAGAAAGTACCATGAGGAGCTGAGAAGAAGGTATATCCGTTTGCTTTAGGATAGAATGTTCTATAAATATCCATTAAGTACATTTGGCTCATGACTTCTCTTAGTCTGTCTACATCTCTGTTTAATTTGTTTCCATGATCTGTCCATTGATGAGAGTGGGGTGTTGAAATCTCCCACTATTATTGTGTGAGGTGCAATGTGTGTTTTGAGCTTTAGTAAGGTTTCTTTTACATATGTAGGTGCCCTTGTATTTGGGGCATAGATATTTAGTATTGAGAGTTCATCTTGGTGGATTTTTCCTTTGATGAATATGAAGTGTCCTTCCTTATCTTTTTTGATCACTTTTAGTTGAAAATTGATTTTATTTGATATTAGAATGGCTACTCCAGCTTGCTTCTTCTGACCATTTGCTTGGAAAATTGTTTTCCAGCCTTTCACTCTGAGGTAATGTCTGTCTTTGTCTCTGAGGTGTGTTTCCTGTAGGCAGCAGAATGTAGGGTCCTCGTTGTGTATCCAGTTTGTTAATCTATGTCTTTTTATTGGGGAGTTGAGGCCATTGATGTTGAGAGATATTAAGGAATAGTGATTATTGCTTCCCGTTATATTCATATTTGGATGTGAGGTTATGTTTGTGTGCTTTCATTCTCTTTGTTTTGTTGCCAAGACGATTAGTTTCTTGCTTCTTCTAGGGTATAGCTTGCCTCCTTATGTTGGGCTTTACTATTTATTATCCTTTGTAGTGCTGGATTTGTAGAAAGATATTGTGTAAATTTGGTTTTGTCATGGAATATCTTGAATTCTCCATCTATGTTAATTGAGAGTTTTGCAGGATACAGTAACCTGGGCTGGCATTTGTGTTCTCTTAGGGTCTGTATGACATCAGTCCAGGATCTTCTGGCCTTCATAGTTTCTGGCGAGAAGTCTGGTGTGATTCTGATAGGTCTGCCTTTATATGTTACTTGACCTTTTTCCCTTACTGCTTTTAATATCCTTTCTTTATTTTGTGCGTTTGGTGTTTTGACTATTATGTGATGGGAGGTGTTTCTTTTCTGGTCCAATCTATTTGGAGTTCTGTAGGCTTCTTGTATGCCTGTGGGTATCTCTTTTTTTAGGTTAGGGAAGTTTTCTTCTATGATTTTGTTGAAGATATTTACTGGTCCTTTGAGCTGGGAGTCTTCACTCTCTTCTATACCTATTATCCTTAGGTTTGATCTTCTCATTGATTCCTGGATTTCCTGTATGTTTTGGACCAGTAGCTTTTTCTGCTTTACATTACCTTGACAGTTGAGTCAATGATTCCTATGGAATCTTCTGCTCCTGAGATTCTCTCTTCCATCTCTTGTATTCTGTTGGTGAGGCTTGTATCTACAGCTCCTTGTCTCTTCTTTTGGTTTTCTATATCCAGGGTTGTTTCCATGTGTTCTTTCTTGATTGCTTCTATTTCCATTTTTAATTCCTTCAACTCTTTGATTGTGTTTTCCTGGAATTCTTTCAGGGATTTTTGCGAATCTTTCAGGGATTTTTGCGATTCCTCTCTGTAGGCTTCTACTTGTTTATTAATGTTTTCCTGTGTTTCCCTAAGGGAGTTCTTCATGTCTTTCTTGAAGTCCTCCAGCATCATGATCACATATGATTTTGAAACTAGATCTTGCTTTTCTGGTGTGTTTGGATATTCCATGTTTGTTTTGGTGGGAGAATTGGGCTCCGATGATGCCATGTAGTCTTGGTTTCTGTTGCTTGGGTTCCTGCGCTTGCCTCTCGCCATCAGATTATCTCTAGTGTTACTTTGTTCTGCTATTTCTGACAGTGGCTAGACTGGCCTATAAGCCTGTGTGTCAGGAGTGCTGTAGACCTGTTTTCCTCTCTTTCAGTCAGTTCTGGGGACAGAGTGTTCTGTTTTCGGGCGTGTAATTTTTCCTATCTACAGGTCTTCAGGTGTTCCTGTGGGCCTGTGTCTTGAGTTCACCAGGCAGCTTTCTTACAGCAGAAATGTTGTTCTTACCTGTGGTCCCGAGGCTCAAGTTCGCTCCTGGGGTGCTGCCTACGGGCTCTCTGCAGTGGCAGCAACCAGAAAGATATGCGCCGCCCCTTCCCTGAGCTTCAGTGCACCAGGGTTCCAGATGGCCTTTGGTGTTTTCTTCTGGCGTCCGAGATGTGTATGCAGAGTGCAGTCTCTTCTGGTTTCCCAGGCGTGTCTGCCTCTCTGAGGGTTTAGCTCTCCCTCCCATGGGATTTGGGTGCAGAGAACTGTTTATCCCGTCTGTTTCCTTCAGGTTCCGGCTGTGTCTCAGGCAGGGGTCCTGCCGCTCCTGGGCCCTCCCCCACGGGAGCCCAGAGGCCCTATAAAGTTTCCTCTTGGGCCAGGGATGTGGGCAGGGGTGGGCAGTGTTGGTGGTCTCTTCCGCTCTACAGCCTTAGGAGTGCCCACCTGACCAGGAGGTGCGGTCTCTTTCCCACGGGGTCTAGGAGCAGAGAACTGCTGCGGGCCGGGATCCGCGAGTGTGGGACTTCCGGTAAACACAGGACGTGCCCGGTCCTAGAGGAATTCTGCCTCTGTGTCGTGATTTCACCAGGCAGCTTTCTTGCAGCAGACAAGTTGGTCTTACCTGTGGTCCCGAGGCTCAAGTTCGCTCGTGGGGTGCTGCCGGCCCTTTAAGTTTTAATCACCCAAAAAAAGTTTAGTTTAGTGCAATGAAAAATGAATTAATAGCAATATAATATGTATATATTATTCTGCCTGACAGAAAAAATGATTCTGAATAGTTTGTTCCTAAAGAAAATGATGATGCTTTCATTCATAAGGCCGATTTGAGCATTACCCAATATATATGTATTAATCAAGTCACAAAAATATCTGATTAATGTGAATTTTTAAAACTTAAAACAAATATTTAAAGTAATGATGACTTTATACAATTTTTATATGCTTATAGATTTATTATCCATTATAAAACACAATAAGTAGTTATATAAATGACATTTTCTAAAGGTAGATGAGATCCAGACCATCTTAAATAATATTTTCTAGGCTATTATATAAATTAAACCTCTGCTCATTTAATATTGCACCTAGGTTGGTTTTATGACTTCTTATAACCAATGTATTGGTTTATAGAGCATTTGAAGGTCTATCACAGTAGTCACAAATGTTTACTCCAATAGGCCTTCAATTCAGTCTACACATGTGGAGATGCCATGTATAAAAGCTAAAAAAAAATGTTATTTTGACATATTTGCTGTTGAATCTGCTCCAACACTTCTCTTACATGAGTCAAGAGCTAGTCATGTAGACCAAAGGAGAACTGCTATAGAAGCCCATGAAAACCCATGACAGATCAACTAATCAGAGCATAAGTGTCACCAAATAGAAAGGGCATTGAAAAATCAACTGGAATCTCTGTAAAGGAATAAAGTTAATGAAATGTGCTGTATACTGTGTTACAAGAAAATATGTCACTCTTGAACAACTATTTTCCTTTAAGATAGTTCCTTATTCTTAGTAACTCTAGCAAAGACTCAGACAGTAGCATCAATTGAAGAATAAACTGTAGTTATGCACATTATTACAGAGTTATGCCATTGTATTAAATTACTATAAATCTATGTAAGTATATGTTGTTCACATCACTATTTTTATATCTACAATGTCCCTATCTCACAGTAGTTTCTCAATATTGAACTATCTTCAACAATAACATGTGTAATTTTATTACAAGAATTAGCACAGAAAGTATGAAACCATTATTGTTTATTTTTTGGATTGTTTATTCCCTGAAATAATTCATATTCCCTGGAAGTTAAATTTTCTAGTTAATCTATTCAATTAATTAACTAAGTTAAATAATGCTTAGGTCATAAAACAATGTCTGATACTGGCCTTCTCCATGGAGATGACATATCTGTAACCTTATTATGTTCCACAAACAGAAATATGTACAATTATGTCCACCTCAGAAAACAAAACCTAAAGGCTCCCAAAAATTCTCTAGTTTCCTTTGATAAAATATCACATAATTCTGAGTCGTTTCCTTTCTTCCATAATTCAGTGAAGTGATCTTCCTTATGTCTCAGTTATATCACCCCTCTGATCAATTGAAATTCATTACCTTCCTTTTTAAAGGTTTCCTCTCATCTATGATATATGTGCTTTATTAATTTTATACATGTTAAACAGGTTTTATTAAACAAAATAGACTTTCCTGTCCTTGTTCATTTTATTCATGACCCATCACACTTTAGCACTTATACCAGTACTTAATAATGACTTCACCTGATTTCAATAAAGTTCAATAATGCTCACAAGTAAAATATCACATATCTAGAGAGAGGAACGATGAAACAAACATCGTTCATTTCCCAGATTAGTTACATTTGTAGTTTTAGATTTAAAATCACAAATGTAAAAACATATCTTTTAGCAATATCTCCTCTTGGACAGAGTACCTATCTGTTACTGAAATTCCAGTATTCTTAAAAAATATACACTATGAAAGCATGCAGCAAAGCAGTTCTTTGTATAATGCAGGTTCAGTCCTGAATGTGCTATCCATAACTTAATAACTATGCAGAAGATCATGTGTCACAACATCACAACATAGATTAGAGCAAGAAACACCCTTGATTAGAGAGGCATTAGTTAGAGTTGAAAAGTATGACAGGATTAGGAAACCATCAGATGAAGAACAAGTGAATCACTGGTACTAGTAGACCACCTATCACAAGGAGAAGGCTCTCCTTTCTAGGAGGTAGAGCATAACTATTGCTACCCATGCATCCCTGTGCTGCAATACTGCAGACAACCTTTGTGCCAGGCCTTATTTATAATCAAGCACCTGAACATGTACAATAACTGGAATAGGCCAGTGTTACTCAAAAAATCTAAAAATGTCCCTATGTTTTACTTAAGTAGAAATCTCTCTCGAAAAAAAGAACCAAAAAAAATCCTCTCTCTCTCTCTCTCTCTCTCTCTCTCTCTCTCTCTCTCTCTCTCTCCACACACACACACACACACACACACACACACACACACACACACGAGAGAGAGAGAGAGAGAGAGAGAGAGAGAGAGAGAGAGAGAGAGCGCACACAGAGAGAAATATAGACAGAGAGATGGGTGTGTGTCAGCTTCATTTCATGCAGCCTTTGATCCCTTGATATTGGGCTTGTCACACTGGTTGCACTGTGCAAGACACCCCTTTTTTAGCATATCATTTGAATCCAGCCTGGCCATCTAGCCAAAGAATCACTCAATAGACTTCAGTCACAGAATACTTTGTAACAACAGAGTCCTTTAACACATAAAATGTTTAGGAAATGTGCATGATACAGGATGAGGGTCAAATATTACTATGCTTTTGTTGTCCATACTCTAATGGAATTGAGATCTTCATGTCTTGGTTAAAATATATGACAGAAAAAAAATTTAAAGACAAGTAAGCAATATACCTAAAATTTTTGTGAAATCATGAATTCTAATTGGTTCTACTTAAAGGAAAATGTATATGATTCAGTATAGTATGTTTTTTGCCTGAATCATATGCATTCCATCAAAAAATATCTTCCTTAAATCAGCCTTCCAAATACAAGGATGTAATGTGCTAAAAGCAGGCACTGTATAGATGATAAATCAATATCATATCACCCTGAGTGAGGTAACTCAGCCCCAAAAGGACAAACATGGTATGTACTCACTTATAACTCGATACTAACCATAACGTACAGGATAATCATGTAACAACACATAGTCCCCCCAAAATGCCAAATAACAAGCACGGCCCAAGGTAGGATGCTTCACTCTTGCTCAGAAGAGCAAATTAAGTAGACATCAGAGGATCAAACCCCCAGCATAGGGAAATTTCAGGGTCAGGAGGTGGGAAGGGGTTAGTGCATGGGTGGAGCAACATCCCCATAGAAGAAGGGGAGCGGGATGGATAGGGGGTTTTGGGATGGGAAACCAGGAAAGAGGAGGACATTTGAAATGTACATAAAAATTATTCAATAAAAAAACAGCAAAAAATAAAATCAAATACAAAACTCAAAAAGAAATAGATATTCAAGGAAGAGAGAGGGAGGGAACTAGGTGGGAGAAGAGATGGGGAGGGGAACTGGCAGGGGATCAAGCATCAAGCGTAGAGAGGTCAGGAGGGAGAGAACAGAAATTAGCAGAAGGTTGGGCAGAGTGTCTCCAGAATATGCCAGAGAACTGGGAGGGGGAACCACCAGGAAGTCTACATGATGACGCTAGCTCTGGCTCATAGTAATGGAAATATGGGGCTTGAAGTGGCCACCTTCTATAGCCAGGTAAGACTGTCAGTGGAGGGATAAAAACAACAACCCAGCTACAAAAGCTTTAATCAAAAATGTGCCCTTCCTACAAGATATATAAGGGACAAAGATGGAGCACACACTGAAGGAAAGGCTAACCAATGGCTGGCTCAACTTGATACACATTTCATCGGCAGATACCAATCTCTAGCACAATTAATGATATTTTGTTATGCTTGAAGAAAGGAACATTGACTCACTGTCCTCTGGGAGACTCAACACAACAGCTAATGGAAGACCAACAGACAAACAGTAGATAGAGCCTGCGGTGTCTTGTGGAGGAATTGGACAAAGGATGAGGTACCTGGAGGGAACAGGGAATCACTAAGAAGAACAATAGATCAGATACACTGAATCTAATAGATGATAAAGTGTGAAAGAGCCTTGAACTCAGTACAGGGGGAAATTTCCTAAACAGAACACCAATGGCTCATCCTCTAAGATCAAGAATTGACAAATGGAACCTCATAAAACTGAAAAGCTTCTGTAAAGCAAAGGACATAGTCAACTAGACAAATCTGCATCCTACAAATTGGGAAAAAAATCTTCACTAAGCCCACGTGTGATAGAGGGGTAATATCCAAAATAAATAAAACATTCAAGAAGCTAACCACCAAAATAAATAGATAGATAGATAGATAGATAGATAGATAGATAGATAGATAGATAGATAGATAGATAGATAAAGCAAACAACACAATCAAAAACTGGGGTATAGAACTAAACAGTGAATTCATAGCAGAGCAATCTCGAATGGTTGAGAAACACCTAAAGCAATATTCAAAGTCCTTAATGGTCTGGGAAATGAAAATCAAAATGACCCTGAGAATACCTTATATGAATCAGAATGGCTAAGAACAAAATCTCAGGTGACAGCACATATTGGTGAGGATACGGAGAAAGAGTAACACTCCTCCGTTGCTAGTGGGATTGCAAACTCGTACAACCACTTTGGAAATCAACCTGGAGTTTTCCTCAGAAAATTGGAAATTAATCTATCTGAAGATCCAGTTATACCACTATTGGGCATATACCTAAAAGATGCCCCAACATGCTACAGGAGCACATGGTCCACTATGTTCTTAGTGGCTTTGTTCATGATAGCCAGAAGCTAGAAACAAAACAGATGTCCTACAACAGAAGAATGGATACAGAAAATAAGGTTCATTTACACAGTGGAATACTATTCAGCTATTAAGAATGAGGACATCCTGAGTTTTGCAGGCAAATGGATGGAACTAGAAAATATCATCCTGAGTGAGGTAACTCAGAGGTAAAAGAACATGCATTGTATATACTCACTAGTAAGTGGATATTAGCCAAAAATAATTTTACAGAATAACCAATGTACAGTCCATAGAAGTCACAATGGTCATCTAGCCAAAGGACCCAAATGACAACTCCTCAATCCTTCTCCACTTGAAGGGAGAAGAAAGTGATCACAGGAGAGGGGAGGAAGGGAGGTTCTTGGGTGGTAAAGGAGACAGGGAGGGGAAGAGAAGAACATGAACAGGTATTGGGTGGGGGAAATAGATTGAAGCCCTTAGGGCCAGCAAAAAGAATGGAAACTTGCAATCTCTAGAGGTAGGGGATAGGTAGCCCCTCCATAATGTACCAGGGACCTGGGAGGTGGGACATTCTTAGGACTCAAAGGGAAGGAACTTTGATCAAATTCCTAAAGTGGGGAGAGGGAACTTGTAGAGACCACCTCCAGCAGAATGACAGGGCATAAAGTGAGAAATAGGTTTGCCATTCAGTCAAAACTGACCCATAATTGTTCTGGTCTGAAAGAACTGCAGGGATAGAAATGGAGAAAAGCCTGAGGAAAAGGACGTCCAGAGACAGGCCCAATGTGGATCCAGCTCAAGGGGAGGCCCAAGGACTGAGACTATTACTGAGGCTATGGAGTGGTCACAGAAAGTGACCTTTCGAAACTGTCTTCCGAAATTCCAACAAGAAGCTGAAAGAGTCACTTGTAGATATTTACACACAACCAATGGAAAGAAGCTGCTGACTCCTGTGGTTGAATTAGGGAGAAGCTGAAAGAACCTGAGAGGGAGGGTTACCTTGTAGGAGGACCACCAGTTTCATTTAACCTAGACCCCCTCAAACACTGGACCACCAACCTGACAGCAAATAGCAACTGATATGATGCCCCCAACACATATATAGCAGAGGACTGCGGGGTCTGGGTTCAATCAAAGATTCGCCTAACTCTCAAGAGACTTGAGGCCCAGGGTTTGGAGAGGTCTGATGGAGTGGGGGCTGGGGACAGAGCACATCCTCATGGAGACAGGGTTGGGAGGAGTTATGGGATGTGGAACAGTCATAGGATGGACTGGGATGGTGATAAAACCTGGAGTGTAAAAAATAAATAAAAGATTCATTTAAAAAAAAGAATAATAGAGTCCACTAACCTGGACACTTGTGGACTCCAGAGACCAAATCACCAACCAAGGTGTGAACATGGGCAGGACTAAGGCCTGAGAGGGACCTATGTGGCAGGCGTGCAGCTTGGTCTTCATTAAGGTCTCCCAACTAGTAACATCAGGTCCGTCTTTCACTCTCTTGTCTGTCTGTGAGTTCTATTTCCCCAAATGGTCTAGCTTATTTGCCTTGGTAGGCAAAAATATACCTAGTCCTGCAGTGACTTGATAAGCCAGGGTGGGGAGAGACCAAGTGGGGGCATCCACTTTCTCTGTGGAGAAAGGGTAGGAGGGAGAATGTATGAGTGGGAGAATGGGAAGGGATCTTCAGTCAGGATGTAAACTGAATAAATAAATAACTTAAATAAACTGCTATTGATAGACTTCGCAGATAAATAGTTTGTGAAAAGGTATTTGTAAAATACAAAACATGTCTGTTTTACCTTTATATGGAGAATTCCTCCAAATCAGCAATAACTTCAGTGGGATATTAATGTGTCTCTGTATGAAAATTCTTATATCTTAGTAGCTTCAAGCAATGACCAGTACTTATCTCTTGGAGTTCGAATATAGAGCCCCATAGGCTCATATATTTGAATTCTTGGTCACCAGAGAATGACACTAGCTAAGAGGAATTAGGATAAGTTTGCAATCCCACAGTCAAAATTCTGATCCATAATTGCTTCTGCCTAAAAGAACTGAAGGAAAAGAAATGGAGAGGAGCCTGAAGAAGAGGAGGTCCAGCTCATGGTGTTGTTGGAGTAGGTATGACCTTGTTGGAGGAATGGTATTACTCGGGGTTGGCTTTGGAGTTTCAAGGCTCAAACAAGTCCCAGTAGTTTTTCCTTCCTGCTGTCTGTGGCCTGGATGTAGAATTATCAGTTCCTCCTCTAGCATCGTATCAGTCTGTGTGCTGCCATGTTTCCCACAATGCTAATGATAGACTAAACCTCAGAACTGTAAGCTAGCCCCAATAGTTTCCTTTATAAATAGACACACACACACACACACACACACACACACACAGAGAGAGAGAGAGAGAGAGAGAGAGAGAGAGAGAGAGAGAGAGAGAGAGAGAGAAAGAGAGAGAGGAATAGGTGGAAAGATAGAAAGAAAGGAAGAAGGAAGAAGGGAAGGAAGGAAAACAGAAAGAAATCATGAACTACCTTCCTGGTGAAACAACACTTTAATGGAGAGTCAGTGTGGAAAGGGTCTTGTTATCTACTTTTAACATGCATTTAACCTCTGTGGATTTCTGCTGCTGCTGAAGGTCTAAGTCAAGGATCCTTGAGCTCTGGGGATATGAATCAAAAATCTCACTTCACAGATGATTATGGTGGATTTTCTAGAGAACAATCTCAGATATCAGTTGCAAAGCTCCTTACGGTCCCTGAGCCTATAGATAAGAGTCCTCAGTGTTCCACTGTTATTTTTACTCTGTCATCTGTGACCATTTCACAATGGTACCAACTACCTAAAACCTAGTGGACTATATTTGTTAAGCCCACAGAAGTTCCCAACTTTTACTGTAGAACCCTAACCTATTTCAAATATTTCCTCATCAACCTTTGCCACTGGCTTGTTTTGTAGAAATTGGTCCCTTTATTTCGTAAGTACTTGTTAAATTAGAATCAATGGCTAACTTTACTGCAGGATATTTTCTTCATATAGTGTTTTTAGTTTCAAAAACATTGTTACTTAAATTTGTGCTTGATATCAAACTCAACTTATGCATGTCCCATTACTTCTCACTTGTTATTATTTTTCTCAATTTTTGCAAGTCTTCAGTATGTTAGTAAAGAATTCTCCCTTTTCCTGAGGGAATATCACTTAATGTTTCTCAGTAGAGAGTATTTTCATGAAATGATAGTTGTTGTCCTTGTATAGCATTTCCTTTCTTCTTACTCAGGGACATTGAGATCTAAGAATATTTACTCCATTTAGCTTGTCAAGATTTTCTTCTAAATTTTCCATCCTGGTGATTAAACTCTTGTCACCTGGCTATAAATTGAGCAGATTAATTTAATTTGATTGTCATAACAACTGTGATTATATTGCTAGTTTTTGAGGACGATTGAAAGTGCAGATTATTTCAGTTTATTATGAATGACAAAAATCTACACAGAGGTAATCACAATTACCATGAGTCTCTGAGATAATATAAGGTGATAATAAAAACTTAAGATTTTGACATCTACAAAGTAATTAATATTTCAACTTGATGTTTTAACTATAGTGACAATATTTTATGATATTCACACTTTCTAAGAAAATAAAAATAAAGATGACTGATATTCTAACTCCTCCTTTCTTGGCCAATGTGTCTTTAGAAAACTGATGGCAAATTCACATCACCAGCAGATTATCGTATAATCTGGGAGTTTTTCTTTGGTGTGATAAAATTTAATTTTTTCCTAAGAATATGTTTGTTTCATAGTCCGTAGAGAAATAAGATGCTGGGGAGGTGGCTCAATGCCTTACATCACACACATGGTGATTTCAGATGACTTGAGTCTTATTTGCAGTACCCAGATGGTAATTCACCATAACCTGTAATTATAGTTTCAGTAAAATGGCATCTCTATAAGAAGGATCGATATGCTGTCAATGTCACAGTGATATTGTAAACTCAGACTGAATATATCCCAAACAATGGGTAGACATTAGAGCCAAGTGTGTTCTTTGGTCATTCACAAGTACATACCTCACATATTACAAATAGGCAAAGCAATGCTTAGAGTGTTTCAGTTCAAGCCTATGGTTGAGTTGCTTTGTAAAAAAAATCAAGGCAGAGAAAAGGAGAGATTTAAAACGTTCATGAAAGACTAAGAAAGACTAGTTACTTTTAATTGAGCGCCACTTCAATTTGCAGTTCTACGATAATGGAGCTGCTAAATGTGCCATGAAACTGTATTGGGGGGAACCTAATTAAATTGAGTGAAAGCACTGGCCACATCATGTAGCTGAGTAAATACTACATACAGTGTTTGAACTTGTGTTTGCAACTGAACAGTGAGGTGCAAGCTATCCTAGTGAATGATCCTGAAATACACTTCTAAAGAAAGGTGCACATTTAACTGTAAAAGACTTTTGATCACACTAGGGAGTTTTAACTTCCTAGGCTACATTCTTTCTTAAACATGTTCAAATGTCTTATCAACACTAGTTTTAGCATCTTTCTCAATGTGGTTTAGTTCCCTCATTTCTAAATGATTTGAGATTGGGGAAAATTAGTAGTCTTCATAGTTTGATTTTAAAAATAATGACCGATAAGATCAAAACTCAGGTGACAACACACGCTGGTGAGAATGTGGAGAAAGAGGAACACTCCTCCATTGTTGGTGGGATTGAAGACTGGTACAACCATTCTGGAAATCAGTCTGGAGGTTCCTCAGAAAATTGAACATTGTACTACCTGAGGACGTAGCTATATCACTCCTGGGCATATACCCAAATGATACTCCAACATACAACAAAGACACATGCTCCACTATGTTCACAGCAGCCTTATTTATACTAGCCAGAAGCTGGGAAGAACCCAGATGCCCTTTGACAGAGGAATGGATACAGAAAATGTGGTACATTTACACAATGGAGTACCACTAAGCTATCAAAAAAATGACTTCATGAAATTCATAGGCAAATGGATAAAACTCAAAAAATATCATCCTGAGTGAGCTAACCCAATCACAGGAAGACACACATGGTATACACTCACTGATAAGTGGATATTAGCTCAAAAGCTCGAATTACCCAAGATATAATCCACAGTTCACATGAAACTCAAGAAGATGGATGACCAAAGTGCAGATGATTCAGTCCTTCTTAAAAGGGGGAATAAAAATATTCATAGAAGATATGGAGACATAATTTGGAGCAGAGACTGCAGGAATGGCTATTCAGAACCAGTTCCACCTGGGGATACAGCCATTATATATATAGCCACCTAATCTAGACAGTGTTGCTGATGCCAAGAAATGCATGCTTACAGGAGTCTGATATAGCCATCTCCTGAGAGGCTCAGCCAGACTAATATAGAGACTAATGCTAGCAGCAAACCATTGAGCTGAGAATGGGGTCCCCCTTGGAGGACGTAGAGAAAGGATTGAAGGAACTGAAGGAGTTTGCAACACCATAACATCAACACTACCAACCAACCAGAGCTCCCAGGCACTAAACTACTACCCCAAAACTACACATGGTCAAATTCATGGCTCCAGTAGCATATGTAGCAGAAGATGGCCTTGTTGGGCACCAATGGGAGGAGAACCCCTTGGTCCTGCCAAGGCTGATCCCACTAATGTAGGAGGAATGTCAGGGCAGGAAGGGGAGATAGGGAGGGGGGAAACACCCTCATAGAAGAAGTGGAGGGGGGATAGGTTAGGGGACTTATGGACAGGAAACTGGGAAAGAGAATAACATTCGAAATGTAAATAAAAAATCCAATAAAAATAAATAAATAAAATGACTGGCATCAATAAGTCATTTTAGCTAGATGTTATATGAGTCATTCTATAAGTGTCTGACATATTCATACAAATTATGTTCTAGTTTATGGTCTCCAGAAAAAGTCACTAATGAAGGTTGAATTCTGAATATCGACTATATCCATCTGTAGTAAAACACATAATTTCTTACACTGAATGAATGATTTTTCCAGTGAGAAGTCATGTCTGAGAATTATTTGCTGTTGGCTCAGAAGTGAATTGCTTTTCTAGCCTGGTCCTTTTATTGCTTTTTCCATGATACTGATGGCCATTCAAAAGTAGGAAGCTACTTTTCATTAACTTCATGCCACAAACTGTTTTAACACTGATGATATTTTCTATTTTAAAACAAATATTGTAGCATTAATCTATGTGTTTTTTTTCCAAAAAGATCACAGTGTTAGTCTAATACTATCATATAAACCTCATCATGATTTATATATTAATGATGAAATTATCAAATGATAAGTCCACTTTTCATTTCTTGAGGAAGCACTGTACTGGTTTCCATGATGACTGTGCTGGTTTACACTTCCGTCAGTAGTGTGCCTTCATCCTGTTGACTGGTCGATCACATTCATTGACTCGTTGAACCATCCTTGCATCTCTAAAATGAATCCCCTTTGATAATGGTGATTTTAATATGTTTGTGTGTTTAATTTTCTATTTTGTTGATTTTTTTGTTGAAAATCTGTGTCATCAAAGATATCAATCTATAGTTATTCTCATTTGGTTTTAGTGTCAGTATAATTCTAGCCTTATATATTGTACTTGGAAGAGTTTCTTTCTTCAATTTTTTGGTAATAGTTTAGGAGGAATTGGTACTAGTCATTCTTTAAATAGAATTCAGCAATGGAGGCTTCCTCTTCCTCTCCTTTCTTTTTATTAAATAAAAAAGCTGTTTATTATTTTAAAAAAATCAAATGGTCACTAGAATTTCAATCTTGTTTTTCCATTTTTCTTCTGCAATTTCTCTTTTTAAGACACAGGCATATTTTTTTTTCTATTGCAATTAGGATGAGTACATTTGTCATTGATTTAAATGATTATGTCATTGTTTCTAGTACTGTTGTTTGGGATTTTCTCTGGTAAGTGTTTGCGTCACTTACATGTCTGGTATCCATCATGAAAATAAGACTTTCTATTATTCGATGCTGCTTTTTCATCGACATTTTTGCCCTCTTTGCTTCCTCCACACCTACTTCCTCACTTCAGAGGCATTGCCATCACCCGAAATCAGAAGATGAAGAAATGATTACTTCAGATATTCCAATCCTAAACAATCTCGACTTTTCCCTAAATAGCTTATTCCATGACTTTGTAGTTTGATATTATCAGGTCAGCCATATAAACAAAGGTTGCCCTTCTTAGACGCATTTAATCTTTTTTTAAAACTCATTACTTAAGAAATTATCTCACCGCATATCAATTCACTGCTCTTCTTCTGCTTCTAAATATTGTCACATTACCTCCAATGATATTTAAAAACTTGAAATTATAAAGCCTACAAGCCTAGCTTTTTCTGTTTTCTTTCTTTCTTTCTTTCTTTCTTTCTTTCTTTCTTTCTTTCTTTCTTTCTTTCTTAGTTGTGTGTGTGTGTGTGTGTGTGTGAGAGAGAGAGAGAGAGAGAGAGAGAGAGAGAGAGAGGAGAGAGAGGGAGGGAGGGAGAGAGATCAGATTAGATATTCAAGCTTCAGTTCGGTTTATCACATTTTTTCTGATTCTTTTTCCTATTACAACATATTTGTAATTGAAAATTTGTTATTGTTGACTATAATTTTTCATCTTTTTCTTTTTTATTTTTCTACCTGCTTTTTAATATAGTAATTGACACATCTGTCTTGTATCTTGTGCAATTTTTGAAGAATACCAGTCATTGAAATATATAGTGACATATAAATCATAAAATTCATGTGATTCATTAGAGCATATCCCTTATGATAGAATTATAGGATTACTTAGATGAATTGTGGGTATAAAACTAGAAGGTAAATTTTATGTGTAATCATGTAAGTGAGAGTTAGCTATGGGATATATGCACAAAAGATATTTTTAACACAGATAAAATCACCTTGTGCTGAAACTTCTTGTTTTTAGTCAAAGTATCTTAAAAAATATCTAGATTATATAAATATATTAATGTTTGTATAGATTTGTATGTGAGTGTGTTTTTGTGTGTATGTGTGTCACACAACTTTACCCTAGTGAAATACAATTCACAATTAATTATTTTGTGACTTTCACTGATGACTCCACGTTGACAATTCTGTATGTGTATTTCTGGAAGCAAGAAGAAGGAAGCTTGTGAGAAGGGCACATCACCCGGCTCATTAGAGCATCTTTAAATGGCTGCCAGGTGGCCAAGTGCCAGATATCCAATTACATATCACCAGTCTGATCCTAATTCAACAGACATTGTTGGATTCAAGAAAGGCTTTGAAAATACTACAGATATGTATTTGCACAGTGAAATCCCCTGATTCAGTGAAATAAAACAAGTGTTGCTATTAGAAGAAAAACAGAAATGCCAGCCCGAAGAACTTTATGAAATAATTGATGGAAGATTATAAGAATCAAAAGATGACTTTAAATATTTGTGTCAATAAGTTGATTCAAGAATTAAAGAATCAGACAGGAAAGGAGATTAGAAAACAATAGTAGTCACAGTAGTACACTGTTTCTTAGTCTCATTTCCACGTAGTTAGAAAACCTGTTTTGTAAAATTATAATAACTTCCATTAAAAGTTATTTGAAAGATAATTCACTTTGCACAGGATAATAGCAAAGAAAACTTATCGTCAATCAATTAAAAGTAAGAATTCAGGTTGTACTGTGAAGTGATTTTCTATCAGTCATCCAAATAAGGACTCCAAATTTTCAGATATTAAACTATGTCTTTCTGATTATCAGATGGGACTATAAGTTAACAAATGGGAATGTTAATTTGTCACTTATTTTCTTTAATGGAGTAAATTCTTAACAAAATAATATAGTATGTATTCTAGGTGTCTTAGCATTCATACATAGACACAATTCCTTTCATACTTGTACTGATTTAAAGGTGCATTCATAATAACAGCAAGTGCCTTTCAATTTTATTTAGAAATTTGAGATAAATTTTATTTTAGTGTATACTTACCACAATTCTACATGGTTTCTCATTTAAATGGCAATTAATTTTAGTTAATTTGTTCTCACTGCTGAAATTTTGAAATGTCAGAAATAAATGTTTAAGATATTTTTTAAGACTTGCAAGCAAAATTCTAACCTATCATTTAGCCCTTTATCATATATTGGTTCCCTGATGACATTCATTATAAAAGTGTGGGAAGGAAAAACTGAATGATGAGCAAACAAGTTATGAACCTGAATAAAAATAACACCCCATCTGACCACTATTTTCTACTTAATTTTTGGAAGATTTTGTTGTACATATTTTCATGAAAAGTATATTCATTAGTTTTTAATTTTTAAATCTGCTAACGCTAAAATGAACCTTTCTATGATTCCAACCACCTTTGCAGAGTCACCTTGAAAGTTTCATCTGAAATGGGATGGTCTGTTCATGAGGTTATCTCCTTTCTCAGTATGATTTATCCTAATTATCTTTTAATTGGATGCTTCAATAGGATGTCACAGGAAAGTACACTTCTAAAAAAACTTAATTCATTAGATTTTACTAATTACATTGTCCTTCAAGAGTTTTCTAAAGAACATTCTCTTTTTAAAAACATCTGAAAAACAGATTTTTACAAACACCTATCATAAAACGATGCCAAAACTGGGAAGGTCGGTGATCGTGTATTTGATTGAATGTAGGTGTCTCTTCAACAGAAGAACCTCAGAAGCACAGGATGTATTTCCCCCAAAAACTAGCTTAATTGATAATCAAATGTTCTTGATGATGAATTTTGTTCTTATTTTCACTTTTATTTTCCCCAAATAAGTAATTTAAAAGACAGTTTGCCATAAAATAAAATATTAGTTGTGAAAATATAGAAGCTGGACATTTGCATACATAATACTCTAGTATTAGTCAGTTCAGTGTTATTTGTATTAAACATGTTTGTGCTTTGTTTGACCTTAAAAATTAAAACTCAGTGGATAAAGTCAGTCTGATCATGATGTGATAAACACAACGAAAATACAGAAGTGTTGCCTTAAATATACATAAAGAGTGAAATACTTGAATAGGCAGTGTTAAAGGACAAATCATCAAGATAATTTCAATGTCATTTATTAGAATGTATATCAGAACTTTATTTTAATCTCATGAAGCAGTGAGATAAACATAGTGAGCATTTTGGTTGTTTCAACAGAAGACAAAATATGCCTGACTATACTAATTATTAAAAACAGATTTATCTTAGACTTGTAAGTATCTAAAATATTTTGATGGTAAAATATGTGAGAGAAAGAATAACAGTCAGAGTTTGGCCAAAGGCATTTACAATTAGACTATTTTAATTCACTCAGATAAAATTGTAATTTAAGTTAAATAATCAGGACTGGAGAGATAACTAAATGATTAAGAATGGCTGTTGTTCTTGTGGAAGATCCAAGTTCAGTTCTTATCACCCATATGTTGACCAACAACCATAAAAAATTCCAATTCCAGATAATCTCAAGATCTTTTCTGGCTTATTCTGGTGACATCAGGAATACAGATGGTACATATACCTTTATGGAAGCAAAACATTATTTCACATAAAATAAAAAGAAAATTTAAAACAACAACTAAATCTCTTTAATCATACATGAATGCATTGAGATGCTCATTTCATACTTTGAGAAAGTAGTTATGTATGCTGCCTAACACATGTAAAATTAACATTTATTAAGATAATTTATTTTTATACAGTGACTGTAAATATGTTTGTAACATGATATACTTTCAATAATTAAATTTTATAAACTTAAAACGCTTTTCATAAATCTCAATCCATGCCTGTATAAAACAATGATTATTTTACAACTATATCTAATTAGCAAGACACACTAATGCCTGAAATAATGAAAATACAATATAGATGAACAAAATACAATAGTAAATAAATATCCACGACTTGTAATATGAATACATGATACTATGACGATTTCTCCAAGGTGTTTAATTGCATTCAAATAAGTTTTATTCTAATAAAATACTGTAATTGTATTAGATTTATTAAAATGTGGTATGGAAACAGAAGTTTAATTTACCATGATATGTCTCAAAATTAAAACCTATGTTGCAAAAACAAACATGAAATATTCTAGAATAAGAAAAATCTAGACCTAGCTAGGATTAAATTACATAAAGCTAAGTTGAATTCTGATATTTAGATTTTCTGGTCTAAAAAAGTCACATCAGCATTATGGAAAGGAAAAGCTAATATTACATGAAAGAAATCAAAAGTTTAGCAAGCAGTCCAGTTTCTCATGGAGCTCTGTGAAGATCTCAACATTTGCATGTGTATTCTAGCAACATTCTTCCAGCACCAGGAATAACATGTGACCTAGAGAGGAGGACGATGAGAGGCTAACAGGAGTAAGAAACACAAAGGTTTTACTCACTACAAAATATAGTATTTGAGGCAAAATAATAAAGAAGAATAGAAAAGAGAATCATGTAAATCCAAGCAAATGAACTTGTGGATTTACACTAAAGAGAAGGGAGTGATGAACAGCTTTAAAACCACAAGGTCCTAAGTCCCAAACTTTATGAGTTAAGACAAATTCGATACAGGAAGGAAGTTGAATCAATAGTACTTTGTTTGGAGTTGAGAAAAATAACATATTAATGCCTATTTAGAAATCAGAATACAAAAGTCTTGTCCATAAAGTTGATAGCTTTATCTGTCATGTTGGTTTACTGAGTAGAAGAAAGTATTAGGAACATACTGGGAACTATGGTTTTCAATTATCTACCAAACTGTCCTCTCTCACATATAACATTTGTTTATAGACTCCATGTATATCTTAATTTCATATGACTTTTAAACTATTGATTTAAAATACACCAGTGAGAGAGAGAGAGAGAGAGAGAGAGAGAGAGAGAGAGAGAGAGAGAGAGAGAGAGAGAGAGATTCTCACAGCAGTCTGGGTCAAGGTGATCACCACATTGTATAGAATGGGTAGGCCCAGAAAGATGCTATGATCATTTCTGAGCCTTAAAGATCAATATCCCATTATTTGGGAGCAATCTTGTCTTTTTTGCAATTTTCACTATAACTGCTTCATAGTCTTATTGGGATTTCCAAGCTCTCAATCTGTCCCTTAACTTTTGGTCTATTTACAACTTCTTGATGTCAATTTCTTTTCTATCTAGCCTAATACACGGCCCATCACTTCAAATAGTTCTGTTACAAAGGGTAAAAGTGACAGCTATATGGATGCCTCAGCAGCCATGGCTTTACCTGTGTTCTAGGTGATTACTTCACGAACTCATTACTCAAGAGTAATGACACCTTTCCTCCAGGTAGATTAGGCAGACATAAGTGGTTTAATTATGGAAACAAACTATCCCCTTTTCCAAGGAGTGGGCCAAACAGAGTCTGTATAGAAATTTAGAGGTTTACCTTTTGAAAGACACACACACACACACACACACACACACACACACACACACACACACACGAGAGAGAGAGAGAGAGAGACAAAGAGAGAGAGAGAGACAGAGAGAGACAGAGACAGAGACACAGAGACAGACTGACAGAGACAGACACACATGTATTACACACACCATGAACACAAAGGGACATAAGTGTACCACATGCCCATTCAGATGCATCACCTCAAACATGCACACACACAAACAACACACACACTCACACACACACACACAAACACAAACACACATTCAGTAGGACTCATAGAAAAAAGTTAAAAATGATCAGGTATCATATTATCATTAGTTAATACTGATAGATAAATTAAATATAATCTATGTGTATATCTAATATATATGAGGGAATAATTTCACAATTGTATATATTGGAGAGATGTCCAAAAATTATCTATTCAGCATTAATATAATAATAATAATAATGATCATAACATAGGCTTGATTTTAAGAACATGGGGAGTAAATAATATAAGATTATTGGTTTGTTCACTATGTTTTAAGGTTACTAATTTATTATCATCTAATGCTATGTAGCGAGCACTATTATATATCTTCCATTGTGAGAACAATCTATTAGTTCTCATGCTGAAATGTAAACTCACAGTTTATCAGAGTTTGAAATTACAATAAATATTTAAAATTTATTTTAATTAATATAAATTCTGTATTTTATGTGTTTATACAGTATAGTCAAAACAGGAAACTTATTGTAAATAAGTTTGTTTAGTTTTAAATAAATATATTTTAAGTTAGCTGAATGACATAGAATCCAAGCATTACTTTTATTCATGTAATTGAATACCCTACCATAAATTAGGTTCTGAAAATATAGCAAATGTGGTATACAATCACTGCACTGGCAGTTTTCTATAACTGCAATATACATTACTCTAGGGCTTACACCACCATTTACTTTAATTTGATTGGTTTAATTAAATCAAGTAGTGTTATAATCCTCAGGAGAGAAATTGCTCTACTTAGGACAACTCCATTAGAAATACTTGAAATATGAGTATTTTTTATAGTATATGTTAAAAGCTGGCTGAAATGTGAAGTAGGAAAGAATTGAACTACAGAATAGTAGATGTTTTAAGCCTTGTTAATCAGCAGTGAAAACAAAGTGAGCTAAGTAAATAACCATAGTTAATAAATGTTATATTAGAATGTCACTTAACACATTACTAAGTGTTTTTAGTAAATTAAAATAAAATGTGATAGTGGAGAAAATTCTTATTTAGGAATAATGCAAGCCTTGGACCATAGTGGCACCCCTGTGACTTACTAGTACCTTCCTATATTTCCAGATGTGCTTTAGGATCATCCATTGCTTCACCCTGTGAACAATGGACTGCCTTGCCCCTCACCCCAGACAGCTGCTGTAATCATAAGAGCTGGCACTGAGGGCATCAAAGCAGGAGAACTAGACCTGCCCCATCCCTGGCTTTAGAACTCAGGAGAGTGGGTGCTGCATCTCCCTCTGGTAACAGAGTAGAACTTTCCCTTTTGTGAAGACTCAAATGAGCCAGCCCCAAGGATGCGAGAGCTAGAGAGCTGACTCTGCCTCCTGCCAATGGTGGCACTGGGGAATTGAATGCCCTAGTTAGAGCAGTGCTGGAGACCTTACTCTTACTTGCTCCACCCTCAAATTCTATTTTCATCTGCATAGGCTTGGGACTCAGGAAAGGTCAGTCCTGATGATTCAAAAGTGCAGGATCTCCATGACAAAGGTCAACAACAGGATAACCAGGACAAATCTGCTGAGGACACAATATTGATGGTGTTAGAGAAATCAAGATCCCAAATAAAACCAATGAATGAACATTTGCAAATAAAGATGGGTGGACAGTGGGATGATCTATGGGATATAATGTAATATACTACAGCTTCTAAGATGAGGCATTTTTCTATGCTTGTATTTTATTTTTATTTTTGTTTTTGTTTTTTGTTGTTTGTGTGTGTGTGTGTGTGCATGCGCATGCTTATTTAGGGGGAAGTTATGTGTGTGTGTGTGTATGTATGTGTGGTGTGTGTGTGTGTGTGTGTGAGTGCACACGTACGCATATGCTTACTTAGGGGGAAGTTATGTGTGTGTATGTATGTGTGTGTAGTGTGTACTGTGAGTGTGAGTGTGTGTGTGTATGTATGTGTGGTGTGTGTGTGTGTGAGTGCACACGTACGCATATGCTTACTTAGGGGGAAGTTATGTGTGTGTATGTATGTGTGTGTAGTGTGTACTGTGAGTGTGAGTGTGTGTGTGTGTGTGTGTGTGTGTGCGCACGCAGGCATGCATATGCTTATTTAGGGGGGAGTTACGTTACAAGATCAAAGGGTGGATATGAGTGCATGGGGAGATGAGCAGACTTGTGTATATGATGTCAAATTCACAACAAGTGAATACAAAGCTAAAAGTTAATAAATACATAATGAAAATAAGCACATACTACACTAAAAAAGGAACTAAGATGGTGTGTTTTCCTTGTTACTGTGATGTCACTGATAACTATTAGACTTAGACAATATTGAAATGTGACCTTTGAGGGAATTATGGGTATTTATATTGTACTGAGAGTTTCCATTGATGACTGCACCTCCAACAAATTACTGCACAGACCTATCCAATTTCTTCTATCATGTTTGAAATCTACAATTCCAATATGAGAACATTAATTCCCACAATTTCTATCCATTTAGGTGCATGCTTAATTTTAATATATATGTATGGAAATTTCATAATTGTTAATCTGTCCACTTGTAAGGAATAATATTTTCAGTAATATTCAGTTTTGCTATTATTCATGTTACCTGTGTTAAATTTCATATATACCACTCATTTTAAATTACATAAATAGGTATCTTTTTTATTATAAACTTCATTGAGATAATTTATTGTAATAGTGCTGTTTTTGAAAGCAAATTAGAAATTTCTTACATAAACATAGTATCATAATATGCAAAGAATATCTCCTCAGTATTTATGTTAAAGATGTGAGTACACGTTCATTACAGCAGAGAAATCTGCATGGAAAAATTTATGTCGTGTAGCTTTCACAATTTCCATCAAACCACTGGTTATGTAACTCTGGCTAGCGTGCATTCACTTGAAATTTTGTACTTGACCATGCCAAGTACAGGCATGATTACTTCCTGTTGGTGAGTTAAAACAACCTGAGCAAAGCATTCCTCCTGTGGAAAACTGCCACTGAAGAGTGAACTGCATTAAATATAGATGTACACAATGTAATGCTGGATCAATGCATTCTGATGCACACATTGGATAGCAGCTTGCTCACCACGATTCCCAGATCCTAATATTGTTTTGGTTCTTTATAAGTCAACCATCCAATTTCCACTTTAGCACTAGGTTCTAGCGGTCCAGTGATTGTCTGCATCTCTCACTCCGAGCACACCGCACAGACTGTGACATGACTTGGTTCATAGGGTGGCCAACAGAAGATGAGTCTTTCTTTACAGGACTGACTTCACAGGAGTCAGGAGTAGGTCTGGACACTTGACAGTTAGATTCTGAGAAGGATTCTTTTCATCATCATGCCTCGGTTTGCCGCATTTCAAAGCAGCATATTTTCTTAGCTGTGAAAGAACTGTCAAAACTGTTTTTTTCAGATTCAGCAAAGAGTTAAATTAGTTCTTCAGTCAGCAAACATATCTCACTCAGGGTTAGAAAACAAAGAGATAAAAGCTGGAAATTAGAGTTTGTATGTTACCAAACTCAAAGTGGCATGAATAATATTATAAAAACTAAAACTCACTTGAATGTTTAAGACAAGTATCTCCTGGGACTCACATATACATCAGTATCTGCAGACACCTTATGTAAGTATAGAGAGCTTTGAAATTAAAACATTGTGTGTTTAAGGGATCGCTTTATGTCACCTTGATGGTTTTGGTGATAGACTGTTTCTGATGACAAGTTACATGCAAAACATTAATATGCAAATATACAAAGATATTCTGCTACTAAGTATAAAAGCTAAGGAATGGAAAAGAGAGGAACATTAGGACATATATGCATGTCAATAAGGAAAGAAAGAAGTTATATGTATGTACAGAATCTTTGCTGATAATGTTTCTATTTTGACAACTGATTAGATAATCATTTCTTTTGTATCCTATTACAAATTTTTCTTTTTAAAAAGGGAGGAGCTTATTTATGGAAAGAACTGAAATGGAGTTATAAGAGGAAAACAGTGCACCTACTTGACAACTCAGACTTACAAATAAACTGCCCAGTACCACTGTTGTGTTTCTACCTCTCATTTTGGGGGAAAATTCTTCCAAACACATGATGTTTAAAGAGTGAAAACAAGAGCGTATTCTAGAGAAAGGTAATACATTTTACCCCTCAGGGAATCTCCTTAAGACAGGAAGTAAGCAATTCCCACTAATTTCGGAAATTCCTTGCGACTTACCAGATTCACTGTGCAGGAGCATATATTCATTCCTGAGAATATACAAACTGTAAAGGATATTGGGTGTCAATCTAAACTTGAACTGTTCAGAAGAGGCTCAGACTCTGGAAGAAACTGTCTAGAAGAAACAGAGACCAAATGAGTTCCAACAATTATCAAATAAGCTACTGGGAGAGGACACCTTGCAACCTATAGTGTTGTAATGCAGCTGTCTTTGTGTCATGTCTACTCCTATATATTAATCCCTCACTGTTAACTCCGATAAGTAACTCCATAAAATTCACTAGTTCACCAAGTTGCAATGAACTTTGGTTTATCAGATCCACATGTGCAGTGAGTAGATATGTGTTTACATTTCCCTAGAAATGGTGACATGCACTAGTCTGGGAAGTGCTACCTCTTTTGGCAATGTGGCCCCATAGTTCCCGAAATATTTTTGGATGTTAAAAATGTTCTCAGTTTCTCAGATACATTCCACACTTTATTGCTAAAGATATCACACATGAAACTCATGGAAAACAGAGGAATCAAGATGACATTAAACTGAAAGATTCAATTTTACTGAGTAACAGCCTTTCTAAGTGTTGTTACATGCTGACTTGGCTATGAGACTAGAAGAGTACTAGCCAGATGTGAATACTGTGAGCTAAAAACAACAAACGGGCTGGTAAGCCATGGGAATTGATACCACTATGACACAGTTGTCAGGGAGTAGCCAAACCCTCTCAGATTGAAGTTTAGATCCACTACACAAGTTGAAATCCATGCCTAGTGTTGGCATTTAGTCTAGGCTTCCCCCACCCCATTACCTAGCGATAAGCCAGATTTGCTTGATTCATTATTAAAGGGGCTGCTTACCCCCTCCTCTCTCTTGCTCTCTTGCTCTTGATCCCACTCTTTACCCTGTCTCTCTCCATTCCATTCCCCCCCTCTCTCCAAGTGCTCAAGGTCAATTTTTTCCTCCTCCTCCTCTCCCTCCTCCTCCTCCTCCTCCCTCTCTCTCTCTCTCTCTCTCTCTCTCTCTCTCTCTCTCTCTCTCTCTCTCTCTCTCTCTCTCTCTGCCTTTGTCCATCACTATTCCCTCAACTCCCCTCCCATGCTCTGAATAAACTCTATTCTCTATTCTATACTATATGGTCCTGTGGCTGGTCCCACAGGGGGAAGGGATGCCTCCACATGGGCCCGGAGAGGCACCCCTTTAAACCACACCTGACTACACATCTAACAATCCCATTCCTTCTCTTCTTATCTTTTTATAAAACATACTACGCAGAGCCTATATTAGGGCCAAGACCCTATGGTTATACAGGACATGGGACCTAAAAATTAATCTATTAAGACTACTTTGCTAAATGGGCATAATATTAAACCTACTCTTATTGACTTATCTTTACAGTCATAAATTAGTGCATCATTCAGCCCTTATCACACATTCCTTATCCTAGTAAATGGTAGTTAACACAGGTTAAGGAGAAGATCATAAGGGACTATAGAATGCTCCTGCCTACCTAACACAACTATACTACACCTTCTTACAAAGCTCAGGGATCATTACAGAGAAGGGGCACTGAGTCCTACATGGCCATTCAGAAGATAGAGTGACATCATTCCTGTGCCTGGAACAGAGCCACCACAACATAGGCCTCCACAAGCATTGACAGTTGCTGGGCAAGAGACTTGTTTTTATAAAAATATATACTTTGCTTCATATTCTTCCTTCAGGAAATATTCTGCTTGCCAATATGATGAGAAAATATTCTCCCTGCCAAGGTTATTGGGGAATGTCCTCTCCGCCAAGGTGAGTCATTCCATGATAAGCAGAGACAGCATGAGTCCAAGGGGTGAGAATATGTCTATATCATTAGCAAAAATGGTAAATGCTGTGACCTAGAACTCTGAAAACATGTATTCACAAATATATAATTTCTCAACTATGCAAAATATAAGGCTGTAATATAAAATGTATAAGGAACTTCATAGACCTAGAGGCAACTGCGCTGTGAGCCAGCTTGTTGGAAAGATAAAAGGGGAGGCAGATTCCTGATTTCAAATTAGCCTGGGACAGCAAGGCAATTTCAGGATGGGATCCCACCCAGGTAAACTTATTGGCTGTATTTGCAAAGTCAAGCAGATTTCTGAATTCATTTGCAGTGTTATAAATAATAAATGGGCTTGCTGTCTTTGTCTAAGAATCAGGGGACTGGGACATGGAATGCTGATTTATGGGATAATGAAAAGGGAAACTGCAGTAAATGGCTGAATTGATAATATAAATAAAAGACTGGGCCTTGATCTGTGAGAGCTGAGTGACCTGGATGAGATGCCTTCAGATCTCCAGAGAAAGGTGTCTCGAGCAGAATACAGGCCATCAGTTTGTACTCCACAATTTGACTTTGAGTCATTTTTTTCCACTGTTTTCAAGCACGCCTTCTCCAGGAACTGATCTGCAAGGGCAAAGGAGGAAGACAGATTGTCAGATCCAGGGTCCTTATGTAATTACAAAGGAACTGTTTTTCAAGCAAAGAAAAAGAGTTGCTCTGTTAATTTACACCAATTTAGAGAATGTGCACAAGATCCATGCAGGGTTCATCAAGACATTCCCAGCACGGAGGGTGGTGATGGGATAAATCCTACCCTAGCTGGGGATTTATTGACAATAGCGAATGCAATGATGAGTCCTTTGTATTAGAATGGATCCTGGTGCAGTGCCTATGATTCAGTGTAAGGGCACCCAAGATCATATGAGAAGCATGAACTATTTCTGAGGAGTTTTGAAAAGGAGTGGCTACATAAATATGTATAAAGAATGTAAGTTTATGTAGTAACCTACATAGATGTATATAAAGAATATGTAAAATGTTTACAAATACATTCATGAAATTTTAATTAAAAGTACTAGTGTTTTATTCTTTCCTTTTGTGAAACAGTTATTTAGTGTCATAGCAAGCACAGTAAGTATGTTTTGGGTTTTTACTTTTTGGTATAATATTATATATTCATGTCTTTGCTAATAAAAGTCAACTGTCCTTTTACTTACAATTTGCATTAACAGCTCATCAATATAAACAGAAATGATTTATTAAAATATTGCTGAGTGGAGACTGCATGACTCTGGGGATTGACTGGTAATGGTATATGGAGTCTTTGATTTCTAGGTCACTGCTTTAAATTAAATTTTGGCAGGGAGTAGAGGCTATTCAGTGACATACGGTGTGTGGATTGGGTTGGTGATGTCAGTCTTACTTTAGTAAGTGCTGTCCATTTAGGTTTCAGTACTGCAAGAATACTTAACTTGCTCTAGCAGGTCTCCATGTATTCAAAATATCACACACACACACACACACACACACGCACACACACACACACACACACACACACACACACACACACACACACACAGAAACCAAATAAAAAACTCATGAAAGAGTTGGCTATTCTCAAGAATAGGAAAAATACTCCCTGAAACTTATTTATTTTGAAAAGTATTTGTATGACTGCTGTAGGAGTTTAATGAAAGTAAGAATAATTTTTTTTCTGATAATTTGTTATTTTCATTTTGCCTAATGATCATTTATTTCTTTCTAATTTATATTTATTGCTTATCTTCTGTAACAGGACACTAAGGCATTTCATAAAGTTTAATTTTTGAATCACAATGTTTTGTACCACAAACTTAATATAAAACATTCTTCTCAACAACCACTAAAACTTTTCTTAAAATAGATCTCTAGAAGGACACAAAGCAGTATGAGCAAAGGTAGGAATATTAAAATGGCATTTCAAGTCTATGTAACCACCATGCAAAAAAGGTGGAAATACCCAGCTTTAGAAACTATAAGAAGTTCACAAACTCAGAGAAAATAAACAATACACAACGTAATGATAATTTGAACTATGAGTAAAATCAAGGAAGAAATTTTGGTGTTCCTAGAGTCAAATGAAAATAAAGACCAAATACAACAAAAATCTATGAAGAACAATGTAAAATCATGAGTGAAAAATTTATATCACTAAGTACCTTTTGCAAAAATTTTGAGTTATCTCACCTAAACAACTTAATGATATACCAGACAGCCTTGGAAAGACATGAAGAAAAAACCCTGAAAATAGTAGAGGAGTAGATAATGAACTCAAGCTTGAATTTAAAAAAAAATAATAATACAAAGGATTAAAGAAATTAAAAGTTAAGGGTTTCTTTTTCAGAAAGAGAAGCAAAATATCCAAATTAACTGATAGTAAAAGAAACCTCAACTAAAAGTCAGATGTCAATAAAAAAAAAAAAGCGGCAACAGACAGTAAAAATATACAAAGATCTATTTCCAAAACCCTGTCTTGAACAAATTGGAGAAGTGTATTTTCTTTTTTGTTCTATTGGCTTGTTTATTTTTATTTTTTAAATTACTTAATATATTTATTCACTTTATTTTTCTTTCCTTGCTGGCCTTTTCCCCACAGCTCCTCAACTCCCTCTAATGCTCCTCAGAAAAGTGGGAGGCCATCCCAGGTTTCAACTCACCCTGCCACATCAAGTCACTGAAGGACCAGGCACACCCACAAACACTGAGATCCAAAAAGACAGCCCAGTTAAGGAAATAGTATCTATACGAAGGCAATAGATTCAGAGAAAGCACCCACTCCAGTTCCTGGGGAACCACCTGAAGAACAAGTTGCACATCTGCTACATACGTGCAGATATGGTGGCGGGAGTGCTAGGTCCAATGCAGGTATACTCTTTGATTGATGATGGTTCAATCTATGGGAGCCCCCAAGGGTCCCGGTTATTTGACTCTGTTGGATGTCCTGTGGAGTTCTATCCCCTCAGGGTGCCTCAATCCTTCCCCCAATGCTTCCTCAAGACTCTAGACTCTACAAACTCCTTATGTTTGTCTGTGAGGGTCTGATCTTCTTAGAGGTCAATTATCCTGGGTTCCAGTCTGCAAGCATAACAAACTCTCATTAATAGTATGAGGGACTGGTATTTGCCCATGAGATAGAGTCTCAAGTTAGACTAACCATTGGTTGGTCATTCCCTCAGTTTCTGCTTTACCTTTGTCCCTACACTTTTGTAGTCAGGACAAATTTGAGGTAAAAGGTTTTCTGGATGGGTTGGTGTCTGTACAGTCCACTGGGAGTTGTGTTGGATACAAGAGGTAATTTCAGGCTTCATATCCTCCACTGCTAGGAATCTTAGCTAGAGTCACCCATATAAACTTCCTGAATCATACCCCATCCTCATACCTGAGTCCCACCCCCTCACATCCATTCCTAATTATTTCTCCCATCCAGTTTCCCTCTCTCTATTTTCCTCCAATGAATATGTTATTTCCTCTTAGGATTAAGATTCAATCATCCCCCCTTGGGACCTTTTGTTATTGAGCTCCTTCTGTTATCTAGTACTGTATGGGTAATATCCAGTTACAAGTGAGTACATACCATGCATGTCCTTTGGGGTCTAGGTTATCTCCAAGTGATATTTTCTAGTTCCATCCATTGCCTTCAAAACTCATGATGTCCTAATTTTTAATAATCAAATAGTATTCCATATTATAAATGTCCCTATATTTTCTGAACCCATTCTTCACTTGAGGAACATCTGGATTTTTCAAACTTACTGTTATCCTGAATAAGGCTGCTATGAACATAGTAGAGGATGTGTTCTTGTTATATGTTGAAGCATCTTTTGAGTACATACCCAGGAATGGTATAGCTGGGTCTTCAGGTAGAACTAGTTTCAAATTTCTGAGGAACCTCTAGATTGATTTTCGGAGGGTTTGTACCAGTTTGTAATCCCACCAGCAATGGAGGAGTGTTCCTTTTACTCCACATCCTTACCAGCATGTACTGCCCTTGAGGTTTTTTTTTTTTATCTTAACTAAAATAACTGCTGTTAGGTGGAATTTCATGATTGTTTTTCTCTGCATTTCCCTGATGACTAAGGATATTGAGCATTTTTTAAATGCTTCTCAGTCCTTTGATATTCCTGTGTTGAGAATTCTCTAGTTCTGTGCCCTACTGTTTAATTGGGTTATTTTGTTTGTTGGTCTCTATCCTCTTGAATTCTTTGTAGGTTTTGGATGTTA
The DNA here is from genome assembly GCF_021556685.1 of Rattus norvegicus. Classification (NCBI taxonomy): domain Eukaryota; kingdom Metazoa; phylum Chordata; class Mammalia; order Rodentia; family Muridae; genus Rattus; species Rattus norvegicus. The sequence continues at coordinate 31,973,858 of NC_141544.1, read as the reverse complement.
ACTTTCTGTCAGATGTAGGGTTAGTGCATCTTTCCTAATCTGTAGGCTGCCATTTTTATTTTGTTCCACTGAAGCTGTCCCTTGTCATATAAAAATTGTGCAGTTCTGCAAGGCCCCATTTATTAATTGTTGATCTTAGTGCCTGAACTAATTATGTTCTGTTCAGGAAGTTGTCTCCTGTAGCAGTGTGTTCATGGCTACTCCCCTCTTTCTCTTCTATTATATCTAGTGTATCTGGTTTTATGTTGAGGTCTTTGATCCACCTGCTCTTCGTTTTGGGCATGGTGATAAATGTCTAGTTGCATTCTTCTACATGAACCCATTCAGTTAGACCAGCACCATTTGTTGAAGATGATTTCTTTTCCCAATTGTATAGTTTGGGTGGGAAGGAACTTGGTTGTTGTTTTCTTTTAGCTTGAGAGAGGGTTTCCTATGTACACTATACTGTGAGAGTTTAAGTACAACTTATATTTGCCTGATGTAATTGTCACCTCAGTGGCTTAGTGCTTAATAAGTTCACCCTTTCAGGGCCTTTCTGAATTCTGGCTGGCTGGTTCACCATAAGTGTTCATGCCTCAAACTCTTTTTAAGTACACTAATTCCAACTTGTTTCTCTTGGCTTCTCATTGAATTCCTATGCTTGCTCTCAAACTAACTGTAGCAATCTGTTCTAACTTTCTGTCTCCATTCAGTCTTGACTGTAATCTGTCTCTGTTGAACAGTCCCAGTAAAAGTGCCTATCCACTTGATCTGTCCTGTCTTTTTCTATCTCTGTTTCTCTGTGTCTTGGTCTCTCTGTTTCTGTTTTTCTGTCTATCTCTGTCTCTCTGTGTCTCTGTCTCTGTCTCTGCACTCTCTTAAGTCACTGACTAAACTGAAGGTACTGATTAGAAGACAGATACCTGCTTGCCTCTCTATCCTGAGTGCTGGGATAAAAGGCATGTATGTATTCCAGCAGGAACACACACACTCCTAGAATGTCTTCTAATGCAATCTTTTGCCAGAACAGCCATGTTGTTGAATTAAATTTCCTCTGGATGACAAAAATCATTGCTTAGACTAGATTTGCTTCCTAGTCCATTCTTGCTTCTTTCTCCCTAGTGCTTCTCAAACAGACACCCACCTTTCATCTCTTTACAACTTAAGTGATTTTCAAATGAAATCCAATCAAAAAGAAAGATTGACAGTATTTAAGTAGAAATCATATATAGAGTATGTGATACAAATTTGAGGGTAATTCAAATTTTTAACTTTGCTTTTATTATTTAGCAAATGATAAATATTTCTAGTCATCATCTGCTAGTGATTTTTTGCCAGAAAATAATTGATATCCATTAGAAAATATGCAAACTCTTTTTAGAAAAAGATTCTCTATGAATATATAGATTTAATAGAATTATAGCATTGTACTATCTTCTTTAAACAGGATGTCTCACTGAAGTGGACAGAGCTTGATAATCTTATTCTTCTTAAGCAGCAAGAGTTAGGTATCACCATGTCTCCTCTCAGTACTATGACTATAGGTGTGTGCACCACTGTGCTCCATTTTCATATGACCACTGGGACTTGAACTCATGTCCTCAGGCTTGCACCCCAAGCACTTTAATCACTGAGCCATATCCTTAGCCCCTACTTCATCAATTTTAAAATGCTCACAAATGATTTTGAGTTATCTAATGGTTGAAACAAAGCTCTGACTTGATCCTTTATATAATAATCAGTGAATCAAGCCTCTGAAACATAAAAATCTTATTTAACAATTTGATGCCTCAGCCTAGACAGTGGCAGAAAAAGAACAAGGAAGTAGGTTAAGAAGTCCTTGTCCTGAACTATTTTTACCTTGGGGAGTCCCTGACTAATATAATTACAAGTCTCCAGTGTGAGGTGCATTCTCAACACTTCATGAAACAAATTTTTCTGGTATCTTTACAAACTCACTTCAACAGATGTGTCCTTTCTCCATTAGTCTAGTGATCAGAGAGAACAACTTCTGGAAGAATACACTGAATTTCACTTCAAGCAGAGTTATATTTGTTGAGTCCCTGGAAAAATGAATATTAAAGGCCTATGCCTGTCACCACAGCTTCTAATTATTATTCTGAAAGAGGATTCTGCTGGCATATTCCCACTTGCAGAGAAACTTAAAAGCCACCAGACCATCCACACTTCCTCAGAAGACTGCCTGAGGGCTTCCAGACAGTCCTTGCAGAATGCTTTCATGTAGATGTTGGGAACAGCTGTTTTTAGATCAGCAGAGAAAGGGTGGATTGAAAACTTCACCTGACCTTAGGTCTGTGCAGGAACTTCTGACTCACTTTAGCAGAAAGGCTTCATTGGAGATGTATGCAAATAGATAATGTTTAAACGTAGGACTTGTCCCTCAGCCCAGCTGGTGTCAACTAGGTAGTACCAGAAAGACAGGCAAGATAATCGGTACCATTATAACATTTATGAAGTTTGCTAACATTTAATTTAAATAACTAGCAAAATGTGATAATTGTTTTGAGAGTTAAGCTCACACTTAACACTTAAATCAAGCACTTTCCTCTATGCTAGTGAATATAGATAATAATTCTCTTAAAATACATTATTATATTTTAATTATGCAATATGGCTGTTTGTAAGGGGGAGACTGTATGTTCATAAGTTCAAACAATCCAGAAGTACTGTGTCCCAAGGATTTGTAATTACATGTGCATAACAATGTGTTATGCATTCTGTCAACTGAACTTTGATCTCTGGATAAACAGTATGTTCTCTTTAAGACTGAGCATCTCTCCAGACCCATATGCAAATATTCAGTTAGAAAACAATTCCTTAGCATATGCTGAGTAGTTTTTCATGAGTAAGGATAAAACTAATATGTGGTAGATACTACACAAGCAGACAATGAGGGAAAGTTATAAGTAATCTTACCCCTTTATTAAACCTGAATACCATAGCAATACCAAGCCCAAAAACATACCCCAAGTGGTAAAATGGGGTCACTTACATCTTCAGAAACAATAATCATAAATCAAAACAAAGGTTGTGCAGTTAGACTTGCAGAACTATCAATAGAAGGAAATTCATATCTATTTTTATAAATTGAATGTACCACCAATGACCTGAGTATTCATGGAGCCTAAAGAAGAATCTCCTACTACTATGTCCCTACATCAATATGGCTTCTAAATGTATTCTACCCCTTTATTTTTACATACAAAGGTAAGTATAACTATTACTACTCATTAAAGAATACTTTTTTTTTTTGCAGCAGACAGAAGTTCCTACAGAGATCCAAAACTGTTCAATAAGTAGAGAATTAAAATAATGGGACATCCTGCTTCAATCAGTTCATATAAATTGTGTAAACAAGACCTGAATAATGACTGTGCCAATCAGCATGTTGATATATGCAAAGAAAGTTTTTTGAAGTCTTCCTCATAAAGGAAAAGCTATAAGATACCAGTGGTTATTCAATAAGTAAGAATCATTTTTCTCCATTTAAGAGCCTCCTGACAGTTTATATCATTCTAAGTAGTCAATCTAAAATACATATACTAACAACAGTAATCATAGAAGATATCAGAAATATAAAAGAAAGTTCAAGAAGAGGAGAGGGAAAGTGGGCAAGGGAAGTGAAAATTAATATAAATTCTAGGTACTCACATATGAAATCTTCAAAAATTACTTATCTCCAAAATAGAAAAGAAAGAAATAAACATTACTCCAAACCAATATAATATGGATCTTTAAAAGTCAAAACAATCTTGGTATTTCTGATTAAGGGTTTCAGTATGCAGTATCTCTTTTCAGATCTTGACTACTTACTGAACAGGAAAAAAAAAGAGAAGTATAGATACAAGAATTGCATCTTTGGTCAACTAGCATGAGCAGGTATATGTGGGTTTTTGCAAGAATGGACACAACATGAAAGAGAGAAGACTAATACAATATGAGTCAAACTGCCTCATAAGAACTGTACGTGGACCCAAATCCCCTGGGGGAGAGAGCTGAACTCCCAGAAGTGTGGACATTCCTGAGACCTCAGGGAAGACAACTACTTCTGCCCACTTCTGCTCATATTCTGGCCCAAGAGGAAACTGCATAGTGCTTCCTGATATAGGAATATAGGAACAGTCAGCAGCAGGAATCTGCCAGTGGTTTTAGCTTGCACCCGGAACTGACTGGAACTGGTCCCACAGCTGCCTGCACCCAAATCCCATGGGGAAGAGAACTGAAGCCTCAGAAGTGCAGAGAATCCTGAGAAATCAGAGGACACAACTACTTTCTGCTAGCATTCTTGACCCAAGAGGAAATCACCTAGTGACATCTGTGCCCTCTGGGCACAGGGATCTAGGAGCAGTCAGGGGCAAGACCCTTTGGGTTTCTGCCTATGCCAAGAGCTGAAAGCCAGTCATCAGGAGCACCTGCACACCTAAGACTGGAGGTAAGACCAACTCTTCTGAGCCAAGCAACCTGCCTGGACACTTCAGGGCACACAAGTCCAAGAGCAGCTCTCTGTTCCCAGATCCTATTGAAAGAAAACAGGAGTGCTGACACACAGGTCTACAGGAGGGTCAAGTCACTGTCAAAACAGCAAGACAAGCTAACACCAGAGACAACCTGATGGCAAGATGCAAGCACAGGAAACTAAGCAACAGAAACTGAGACTACTTTGCATCATCAGAGCCCAGTTCTCCCACCAAAGCAAATACTGAATATCCAAACACACCAGAAAAGCAAGATTTGGATTTAAACTTGAATTTTATGATGATGATGATGAAGGACTTTAAGAAGGACATAAATAATTCCCTTAAAGAAATACAAGACAACACAAGTAAACAAGTAGAAGCCCTTAAAGAGACAACACAAAAATCCTTTAAAGAATCACAGGAAAACAATTCCAAACAGGTGAAGGAATTGAATAAAGCCATCCAGAATTTAAAAATGGAAATAGAAACAATAAAGAGAGCACAAAGGGAGACAATCCTCTAGATAGAAAACCAAGGGAAGAGATCAGGAATCACTGATGGGAGCATCACCAACAGAATACAAGAGATAGAAGAGAGAACCTCAGGGGCAAAAGATATCATAGAAAACATCGACACAACCAACAAAGATAATGTAAAACACAAAAAGCTCCTAGCCCAAAACATCCAGGAAATCCAGGACACAATGAGAAGATCTACCTAAACATAATAGGTATAGAAGAAAGTGAAGACTCCCATTTTTAAGGACCAGTAAATATCTTTGACAAAATTATTAAAGAAAACTTCCTTAACCTAAAGGGAGAGATGCCCATAAACATACAAGAAGCCTACAGAACTCCAAATAGATTGGTCCAAAAAGAAATTCCTCCTGTCACATAATAGTCAAAACAAGAAAAGCACAGAACAGAGAAAGAATTTTAAAAGCAGGAAGAGAAAAAATTCAAGTAACATAAGAAAGCAGACCTATCAGAATTACACCAGACTTCTCACCAAGGACTGTGAAAGCCAGAAGATGCTGTGCAGATGTCATACAGACTCTAAAAGAACACAAATCCCAGCACAGGCTACTATACCCAGCAAAACTCTCATTAATATAGGTGGAGAAAACAAGATATTCCATGACAAAATCAAATTTACACAATATACCCAGCCCTACAAATGAAAATAAACAGAAAACTCCAACACAAGGGAAACTATACACTAGAAAAAGCAAGAAATCTTGATTGCAACAAAACCAAAAGAAGAGAGGGACACACAAACATTAATTCCACCTCTAACAACAAAAATAACAGGAACCAACAATCACTATTCCTTAATAACTCTTACCATCAATGGACTCAATTCTTAGTAAAAAGACATAGATTAATAGACTGGATACTTAAAGAGGATCCAGCATTTTGCTGCATACAGAAAACACACCTCAGAGACAAAGGCAGACACTACCTTATAGTAAAAAGCTGGAAAACAACTTTCCAAACAAATGGTTCAAAGAAACAAACTGGAGTAGTCATTCTAACATCGAAAAAAAAATAGACTTTCAACCAAAAGTTATCAAAAGGATAAGGAAGGACACTTCATATTCATTGAAAGGAAAATTATACAGATTTAAGGTTTAAAAATATGAAGTTAAAAGAATAAGTTTCAAAATTCACAGACTCAGGGCTAAATACTGTGAAAAGCAAGTCCAGGCAGCCCCGCCCTGCCGCTAGGACTAACAGAGCATAAAGATAAAGAAAAGGAATGCAGGAACCAGCCCAAGCTATCAGGACTGACTCATAAACCATTTGACCGGAGGGCACCTCCCCCAGCTTACTCAGAGCCACACTTTAACCAGATGTCCTTCAAACCCTGATAAGCCCCTGGCTTCTAAAATCCCGAACGCCCCAGTCAGCACGTACTCTTCTGCTGTGTTGTGATCTCACTGCTATGTTAAATGAGCCAATCACTTACAGCCGTGCCAAAAATTAGCCGCCACTGTTTGAAACAACCAATTGTGTGAAACCGAGTCAAACCCCCTAGCCTTCCCTATATAAACCCCTGACAGGATACGTGTCGGCCCGAAGATCTCCGTAATAGATCTCCGTAATAAACCTCACCTTTGCTTATTACATTCAAAATGGTCTCTCTGTGTCTGGGGTCCTTGATTTCCCAAGACTTGTGTCCTTACTTCTCTCTCTTCCGGGATCTTTCATTTGGGGGCTCGTCCAGGATCGGTGTTTCCTGGGGCATGTGATCCTGAGACTTGAGCTAGGATCTTTCATTCATCAAAGGAAAAATCCAACAAAATGAACTGTTAATCCTAAATATATATGCTCCAAATGCAAGGACACCTATATTAATAAAAGAAATTTTACTAAAGCTCAAAGCATACATTGTACAACATGCAATAATAGTAGGAGATTTCAACACCCCACTCTCATAAATGGACATATCATGGAAACAAATTAAACAGAGACATAGAGGAACTAACAGAAGTTATGAACCAAATGGATTTAACAGATATTTATAGAACATTTCATCCTAAAACAAAAGAATATACCTTCTTCTAAGCACCTCATGGTACCTTCTCCAAAATTGACCATATAATCAGTCAAAAAACAGCCCTCAACAGATACAAAAAGATAGAAATAATCCCATGCACCCTACCAGATCACCACAGACTAAGGCTGGTCTTCAATACCAAGAAAAACAATAGAAAGCCCATATATGAATGGAAGTTGAACAATGCTCTACTCAGTGTTAACTTGGTCAAGGAAGAAATAAAAAAAAGCAATAAACGACATTTTAGAATTTAATGAAAATGAAGGCATAACATACCCGACCTTTCATTGTGTCAATGAGAGCTGTGCTAAAAAGAAAACTAATAGTTCTGAATGCCTCAAAAAAGAAACAGGAGAGAGCACACATTAGCAACTTGACAGTACACCTAAAAGCTCTAGACTCTAGAACAAAAAGAAGTAAATACACCCAAGAGTAGTAGATGGCAGGAAAAAATTAAACTCCGGGCAGGAATCAACCAAGTAGAAACAAAAAGAACTATACAGAGAATCAAAAACAAACAAACAAACAAACAAACAAACAAACAAAAAACAGGAGCTGGTTCTTTGAGAAAATCAGCAAGATAGATAAACCCTTAGCCAGACTAACCAGAGGGCACAGACATATGACTTATGAACAAGTGTGATATACTTTGGACAACACAGTGTCTTGTCTACCTGTCTACTGCTAGAGAGTTGTGAAATAAAAGAGGAGATCAGGATGCTCACAATAAAGCTGTTTGAAAGTTGTCAAATAATTAAAATTTAATATGCATTTTGGAAATTTTTATATAGTTATATTCTGAGTTAAATGTCAAGTTGGCTTCATTTACAGCTTCAAACTTGGGATTGCTTGTAGGTTTTTCTTTTTTTTTTTTTAATGCAAAATCTTATGTTGGCGAATGCTAAAGGTCTACCACCAGAGCAATGACCTGTAGGACTCTGGCGCTAAGGTGTTCTTCACAGAGATCTTTTCCTGGGCTCATGTTCCGGTGAGGGGGAGAGAATTCAGGCAGGGAGGGGGAACAGCTTTTGCCTCCCCCAGCTGCCTGTCCTTCTCCTTTGGCCTCTACCTGCCACTTTGATTGAGCCAGCAGGAGACTGACTAGCCAGAGAGGGGTGCACAGGAGCTTCTGGCATTGATTTTGGGAGAGCAGATCTCTTCCCCATACAGCAGTGTTACAGCTCATATGACAGAAGCTCTCAGACGATGGAATAATTCCTGCACACCTTTATTTCTGAACAAGACACTTAAATAGTTTCTTGGATGGGTCAGTGTCTGACAGCATGTACTTCCTGTAGGTTTGGCCTGAGAGCTTGGGAAGTTCTCATCTACATATTCAGGGGCATAGTCTTGCTTCTATGATTGATCTGTCTTGAGCCTATGTGACTTGTGGTCACATCCTCACCTTTGGAAGAGTGGCTTGAGCCATTGTCCTACATGATTGATCTGTTTCCAACCTCTCTACAGGATTCTTTGTGGGACACAGCTATGAGAGGCCCTGATATTCTGGGAGACTGGGAATGCACCTGCCATTCCTTTTAGGTCTCCTATCTTGACCAGGAATCAGGGTACCTTTCACTGCCCACCACAATTCAATAACCTACATTGATATATCATTTTGTTTTGTTCAAAATCTGAAGTTTACAATACGTTTCGTTCTTGATGCTTTAGATTTAATGTATCTTGACAGTTTATAACTAAATGCGTTTGTAGTATTGATATAATAATTTACTGTCATAAAACATATTTGACCCCTATCCATCTGCACTTTTCCAATAATTTGGGTCAAACAATGGTCCTATCTCTTTTGGCAAAATTTTATGTTAGCTTTTACCACATTGTATTGTTTATTTTGCAGAAACCACTTATGTCATTTTGAAAGCATAAAGAGAATTTGTATTGTTAGTGTAGAGTTCTCTTTCTTCTTGTATAGGAGAACAGAGTATGATGGCATTCTTGAGTTATTTGTAGTTATGTATTTAGATAAAAAATGTAACCGGAAACATACAATATTCAAATGATACAAACAATCAAAATATGTTGAAAATATCATATGCCCATATTGATATATGATATCAATGTGGGCATGAACACTAAGTTTGTGTCTAATAGGATCTGTTTGTTGCCAAGAGAAACTTTTTGATCAAAGCTGAGAACAACTTTTCTTCTTTCCATATGACACCTAAGAATAAATTAGGTAACAGACATATTTTCAATTCAAATTTGTTTAAAATGTTATTCCTGCTTGTGTCTTTTTGAGAAGCTTTTATTATACATATTACACTATTTGTGGTTTTGTCAAAGTTTACAGATATGTTTACCCCCTCTGTATCTTTTCTGTCTATTTCTCAAAAATTTCTGTCGACATCTCAAACTCATAGATTGCAATGCAGAATTATCTGCATCTCAGCATGATTTTGTGCTCTCTCATTGAATATTTCCTACACCTCTTTCTTTACATTGTTTATCTCTTCGAGGAAGTATGTGATGTTTTTTCCCTTTGGATTTCTGTGTATTTATGTATGTCTATGATGCTAAGGATTGGTTAGTTTCTATGGATATTCTAGACGATCCTTGTGCCACAATGATCAACAGTACCACCCAAGCTTGCATGGTCACATATGTTTTCTTGCACCTGTTTTTAGAGACTCTAGCACAGTAATCACTTTTCCTGTTATGATCATTCCAACATAGCTGCATATTTGAGTTGGATTTTGAAAGTTGTTCAATGTGTTCAAGCTGTTTTTGCACTTCTACAACGTCTTGTAATTTGTTCACATGGTGAACAGGTATTTTGCATTAAGTGAGGTAAATGTTATTACTTTGATGACATGAAGGCCATGTTTGAAGTAAGGAAGCATGATCTCTGTTCATCTTCTCAAGTCTCAATCACTTTGTAATCTTATAATATATATAGCAACTGTGGACCATGCCATTCACAAGTGCTTTTCAGATATTTTTTGGTTATATATAGAAAGAACAGGAAGGTTAGGATTGATTTTTTCACTTCTTACAGGGTAATTAGGTTCTGAAAACAAAGGCAATTCTTTAGGCTCAGTTAAAATAGTTCAAGCTCATTCAGAAAGGACTCGATTATTTTCTTGTGTGATGGATTGTTAAGGGAGTTTTTCTATAATATTCACAATGAGACTTAGCAGAAGCTCTAATGGTAAAACAAAACTGTGCTACAGATTGAATATGTATGTATACATATATAGATATATATGGAGATATACATAAACATACATTCATACATTATATGGAGATAAACACATCTGTATATATCTACATACTTTATATATATACACATATGTACACACACACCATATATATATATGCCTGTCTATTTTGAACTTTCCCCACTTTGCTAATTATTTGGTGGTATTTTCTGAGCAGGATTCTGTTTATAAGTTCATGCTTTGGCAATTTGTGTTTGCATCACAGTGAACTGAAACAATCTCTTCCTTAATTTCGGAGGTAGAATTTGGATATAAGATTTCATTTTTTTGATAAATATTATTGTTCTTTTTCTCTTTTACTAACTCAGAGATTTCAGTCTCTGTACATGTCAGGCAGAAGGTCAGAATTCAGAACACTAGCATTTCTCAATATGTGTTTATAGCTTATATGGTTCATATAATATAAACCTATTTTTCTTTTTTCTCTTAAAATAAGATATATGAAATATAAGAGGAATGATATTATTTATAACTTAAGCTATATGTAGTTTTAGGCGGTGTGCTCTTTGTTATCTGATGCTAAGTCACTTGCTTCCATGCAATAGTGAGACTTAAGGCTTATTTACTGGCACTCCACAAATGCTATATTTGAAGACTTTAGTTAATCTCTCATTCCTACTGTGGATGAAATGTATGTCATTAAGTTTCTGTTTGGAAAATGAAACCCTGTGGTATTAAAAGCATTGATCAGCATGGAATACATTTATAAAATTTTATTTTTAACAATAATTATAAAATGACACAATACTTCCTGAATTTGTAGTCTATTCTTAATAATATCTGAAAATAAGGTATAATATGTTTTATAAATATGGGCAGATATAAAATTATTTTCAAATGATATTAATCAAAACTAAAATGTAGATCAGACTTGTCTACATATTGAATTTTAAGTATCCAAACAAAAACATAATTTGACTAAATTACATACTTACTAAGTATTATGTTTTCAATTATTTACATGAGTTTAGGTTTTGGATATCTGGTGGAGATATTCATAGGAACAATCTATAGGCTTCTATCTTCAAAGAGAAAATTATGACTTTTATTGCTTTGTGCTGCCTTTTTGTAAATTAAAAGAAAGGAGCATAGTAACTATATAGGATGTGATTAAATAATTATGTAGTTTTTGTGTAGGCTGTAAAATTTCGATGTTTGATTTTCCATTTTACTTAGGTTTTAAAACAGTGATCTTGTGCATGCTTTTTGAAAAGCCACTATTTTAAATGGTTGTTTATTCCAATAAGTTCCTCCCAAATTCTCTTTTTATAAATAGGCCCTGAGAAACTTGAGCCACATAGTAGTTTAAATTACAGTAGAAGTTTAAAAGAAGAAAATATTAGACTTAAAAGAAAGCTTCATGAAAAGTCCATGTTAAAACACAATTGTAGTTCACATTGAGTACAGTGATAATTTTTCGTTTTTAAAACAATGCATTTAGGATATCCTCAAAAGCTGTTGTAAAATAAAATGATATCTGTTTATAAAAATATTCATGTTTTTATTAAGCATGTTGTTGCTATATTTTATCTGTACTGATTAGAATATGACAAAGGACACTGAAAACAATCAGTTTGTGAATATGCTTTTTTGTTTGTTTTTTGCTTTTTAATTTTTATTAGACATATTTCTTTACTTACATTTCAAATGTCATTCCCCTTTCCAGTTTCCTGTCCATAAGCCCTCATTTCCTCCCCTCCCCCTCCCACATACAGGTATTACTCCTATACATCCGTGAATATGCTTTTAAAAGTATATTGTTTTGCTCTATAATGAACCCAAGTTATCTGGCATGGTACTTCTCTCCTTTGCTACTGACTTACATTTAGAGTTTGCCAGTGAACTAATGTAAGACTACTGAAAACATATTTACCTTTTTACTTTGACTTGTAAGTAGATGCAAAACTGTTTTCAGTGTCTACATTTTCTTTTCAAGACTATATTAAAGTAATCTGATGAAAGTAACTTTATGTGTTGTGTCAAAATATAAGGTGTCCAGTTGTTGAGTGACTCTGAGGTAAGAGGGGTAAGAAGACCACTTCAGGAGCTCTTCACAATGCTATTGGAGACAGGATCTTTCTTATTGACCAGTAACTGAGTAGGAAGTCTAGGTTGATTAAACAATAAGATCCAGGATGCTCCTGTTTCTACCTTCTCCATATCGGAACTAAACACACTTTTTACTGTGCCTCCAAGAAAGAAAGAAATGGAAAAGGAAAGAAAAAAAAATAATAGAAAGAACATTAAATTTGCACCTTCATGTTTACAAGGTAAGCATTCAGCATTTTAATTAAAAATATTTATTATCAGTTTGAATAATGCATGAGTTTTTACACTTGCATGCCATAGTGCATTTGTTATCGACAGATAACAATTTTATGGATTTGGTTATCTGATTTACAAACTTTATCTGGGTCCCCAGGAATTTAAATTAATATTGACAAACTCAGCAACATTGCTTTTACCTGCTGGGCTATTTCTCATGCCCAAAGATGTTCAGTTTTATGTAAAGTGTAAAAGTTTTATATAGAGAATCAAAGTCCATACATATATTCACTACTGGCTGATGCAGCAAGTGTTTTATAATTTTCTATGCAAAATTATCAATAATTTTTACATTGAGTTTAAAAGATGGCCAAATGAAACAAGGAACCATGATACATTGATTGTAATGATTTTAGTCTTAACAGAAAAATGCATATGATATGAAACAATGTAAAATTATCTCTAAACAATGACTAAGAAATTAGAAATATTGTCATGTTAAATAGTATATCCAGCAAAACTCCACCATGTTCATAATAGTAATTCATTAGGTCAACAATAATTTCCATAATTTGACATTATATTTAAAATCAATTAAAATGCTTAGTGCATTTGATGTTTTATGTATTTATTTATGTACTTCAGGAATTTGACATTCAATTTTCTTATAAAGTTTTAGAAGCAATATTTTATTCACAGTAACAGCAAAATACATAGTACATCTCCCAGACTGAACAGATATGCCATGTGCATAAGGAGTAATCCACCTCTCCACCCATGATAGGGAAAAACAGGTTATATTGTAGATAGGTTGGAAAACATGGCATGTACCTATCTATTATGTAAGACTTGTTCATTAAATTAATCGGTAAATACTCCATTTTTCTTTTATTAAGAGACACTTCTGTAAATCAGAATTGTGGCCCTGAGCACCACTGAGGTCTTAGCTTAAAGTTGGACAAAGCAGAATTGGACTCTAATTGTCAACTGGGTTGTAATTGCAGCTATTACTGGTGCTGAAGCTACCTCTAACAGCCTCCTCATCCTCCTCTTCTTATCAATCATCCTTCTCTATTCCCTTTTTTTCTTCCCTCTTTCCCTTCCTTCCCTACTGAACCCTCTTTACATTTTCCATCTCTTCCTCTGTTTCTTCTTTTTTTAATTTTATTTTTCTTGGATATTTTTCGTATTTACATTTCAAATTATATCCTCCTTTTCCCCTCTCTCATACCCCATTCACCCTCCCCCTACTTCAATGATGATGCTTCCACTCCCACCCTCTCATTCCCACCTCAACACCTTGGCATTCCTTGATATTGGGAAAACAAGCCTTCACAGGACAAAGGGCTTTTCCTCCAATTGATGCTGGACAACGCCATCCTCTGCTAAATATGCAGCTACATATGGGTCCCTCCGCATATACTAATTGGTTGGTGGTTTAGACCTTGGGAGCTCTGGTAGGGTCTGGTTGGTTGATATTGCTCTTTTTGCTATTGTGTTGCAAACCTCTTCAGCTCCTTCAGTCTTTTCCCCAAATCTCCATTGGGATCTCCTTGTTCAGTACAATGGTGAGCTGCAACCACCCTCATCTATATCAGTAGGATACAGATACTGAGAGCCTCTTCAGAGACATCTATATCTGGCTCCTGACAGCAAGCACTTCTTGGCATCAACAACAGTGACTGGGTTTGGAGACTGAATATGGAATGGATCCCCGACTAGGGCAGTCTCTGGATGACCCTTTTTTCAGTCCCTGCTCCACCCTTTGTCAATGTATTTCTTCCTGTGGGTATTTTGTTCCCCTTTCTAAGGACTGAAGCATCCATACTTTGCTCTTCCTTCTTCTTGATCTTCATATGATCTGTGAATTTTTTCTTAGTTATTCCAAGAGTTTGGGCTAATATCCATGTATCGTTGAGTGCATACCATATGTGTTCATTTGTGACTGGGTTACCACAGTCAGGATAATATTTTCTAGTTCCATCAATTTGCCTAAGAATTTCATGTAGTCGTTGCTTTTAATACCTGAGTAGTACTTTGTTGCGTAAATGTACCACATTTTCTGTATCCATTCCTCTGTTGAAGGACTTCTAGGTTCTTTCCAGCTTCAGGCTCTTAGAAATAAGGCCACTATGAACATAGTGAAGCATAACCATGTTATATATCACAACATCTTTTGGGTGTATGCCTAGGAGTGGTATAGCTGGGTCCTCAGATAGTACTATGTCAGATATCTGTGGAACTGCCAGGCTCATTTCCAGAGTGGCTCTACCAGCTTGTAATCCCACCAACAATGGAGGAGTGTTCCTCTTTCTCCACATCCTCGCCAGCATCTATTGTCACCTGAGTTTTTGATCTTAGCCATTCTCACCGGTGTGAGGTGGAATCTCAGGGTTTTTTTTCCATTTGTATTTCCCTGATTATTAAGGATGTTGTATATTTTTTAGGTGTTTCTCAGCCACTCGGTATTCCTCAGCTGAGAGTTATTTATTTAGTTCTGCACCCCATTTTTAATAGGATTATTTAATTGAGTGCCTCCAAAAAGAAACTTGAGAGAGCGTACACTAACAGCTTGACACACCTGAAAGCTCTAAAACAAATAGAAGCAAAAATACCCAAGAGGAGTAGACAACAGGAAATAATCAAACTCAGAGCTAAAATCAACCAAGTAGAAACAAAAAAGAACAATACAAAGAATCAACAAAAACAGGAACTTGTTCTTTGTGAAAATTAACAAGATAGATCAACCTTTAGCCAGACTAAGTAGAGGGCACAGAGACAGTATCCAAATTAATAAAAGCAGAAATGGAAAGGGGGACATAACATCAGAAAATGAGGAAATTCGAAAAATTATCACATCCTACTACAAAAGCCTATACTCAATAAAACTGGAAAATCTGGAGGAAATGGACAATTTTCTACACAGATAACAGGTACTGAAGATAAATCAGGATCAGATAAACCATCAAAACAGCCTCATATACCCTAAAGAAATAGAAACAGTCATTAAAAGTCTTCCAACCAAATTAACAATCAAACAAACAAACAAAAACAATAAACAAACAAACATGAAAAAATGGTTTAGTGCAGAATTTTATCAGACCTTCAAAAAAGACCTAATAGCAATAGTCTTCAAACTATTCCAAAAAAATAGAGACAGAAGGCACACTACCCAATTCATTCTTTGAAGCCAAAATTATGCTATACCTAAACTATACACTATACCACAAAGGCCCTAGAAAGAAAATTTCAGACCAATTTCTCTCATGAATATCAATGCAAAAATACTCAATAAAATGCTCAGAAACTGAATCCAAGAAGACATCAGAATGATCATTCACTATGATCAAGTAGGCTTCATGCCAGGGATGCAAGGATGGTTCATTATACAGAAATCCATCAACGTAATCCATTATATAAACAAACTCAAGGAAAAAAAACCCATGGTCATCTCATTAGATGCTGAGAAAACACTTGACAAAAGTCAAATGATAAAAGTCTTGGAAATATCAGGAATTCAAGGCCCAAACCTAAACATAGTAAAAGCAATATACAGCAGACTAGCAGCCAACATCAAACCAAATGGAGAGACTTGAAGTAATCCCCCAAAAATCAGGGACTAGACAAGGCTGCCCACTCTCTCCCTACCTATTCAATATAGTACTTGAAGTCCTCGCCAGAGCAATTAGAAAACAAAAGTAGGTGAAAGGGATGCAAACTGAAAAGGAAGAAGTCAAAATATCACTATTTGCAAAAGATATGATACTATACTTAAGTGACCTACTAAGTCTGATAAACACCATTCCTGACCTCAAGCTCTATTACAGAGCAATCGTGAGAAAACTTTATAGTATTGGTACAGAGGCAGGCAGGTAGATCAATGGAATAGAACCTAAGACCCAGAAATGAACCCACACACCTATGGTCACTTGATCTTTGACAAAGGAGCTAAAAACATCGAATGGAAGACAGACGGTGTTTTCAACAAATGGTGCTGGTTCAACTGGAGGTCAGTATGTAGGAGAATGAAAATTGATCCATTCTTATCTCCACAAACAATGGTCAAATCCAAGTGCATCAAGGACCTCCACATAAAACCAGATATACTGAAACTAAGAGAAGAGAAAATGTGGAAGAGTCTCAAACACATAAATTGCTAATATCTAAGATATACAAAGAACTCAAGAAGTTAGAGTCCAAAGAATCAAATAATCCTCTGTTCATTATTTGTAGGCTGGTCCCTTTTAACATCACCTTAAGTAATTGAGTTTTGATTGATAATAATGTTTCTATACTCTTGTGTATTAGCACAACTACAGTTGAAAATGACACAGGAATTAAAAAAAAACAAAAAAATATACAATTAATATGCATCACTTGTACTTTAAAAATGTATTTTATCTGGTGTTTATACTTGTGTATATTTATGGGATAGAATGTGGAAACGTGATACATGTGTATAATAGACATTCAGGGAGGCCAGGTATTCAGTTTTTCAATCTTAAAAATAGTACGAAAAGATTTTCTCTGTTCTCCAAATTCACTGATAAGTGCAATATTTAGTATTGGTCTAACAAAAATTTTCCTTGCCTTGCTGAGTGGCATTGCAAGGTCATTATTGAACTAAATGATTATGCTCTACCTGCTAAATGATTTTTTCCCTTAATGTAGACTACAGAAGCAATTCTTCACATTTCACCTCTCGGATTTGGAGGTTTTCTGTAAGAGTTCCATTAAAAGCCTGATGTGTGTCAGTAAGATTGCTTGTTCACAAGGAGCTTGCTGTCAAGTTTGTTGACGAGAATTTTCAGAATTTAGTTATTTCACATGGTTGAATGAAAGGCTATATGAACACACACACACACACACACACACATACACACACACACTAAATGAGTATAACTTTAAAATATTTAAAGGCTCACCTATGAATACAGGTATGCTCAGGATCTTCTTTTAATCTTCTGGTTGAAGTCACCATAAAATTACAACGACCTGATACTCCCACATTTAACTCATATAGTCACATATTTCAGACTAATTTTTAACAAGACACAATGACCTTTGGAGTAATCTTAGAATTCTATCTTCCATATTCCTTGAGAGTCAACATAAAGCACATGGTGCTGCTAGTAAGCTCCTGAACCACCTGTCACACAATTGCAAGCATACAAATTCTGAAAAGTTATATTAACAGGCTGAAAGGATAGAAAATTTAAAGTTTGTTTCTGTATTTAGTCGTTGATATTTTATGGTGCAATAAAAATAAATTGAGTGCTCATGACATCACACAGTGCTCACAACGTTATTTTATATGTTTTCAAGTTCCCTTCAAGTTACAAATTTTAATCTCTATGTTTTACTTATAAAAATGTAGAGGATCACTTTGAAGACAGTGATAATTACAACTGTTACTAAGTAACAGGATGCTAAACAACACCAGGAACTCTCATTCCAGAAAACATAAAAACTGTAAAATTTCTTCTAATTCTGATTCTAATTCCAGGGAGGACATCCCTATATTTATCTCTTTGTTTAGTGCACCATTTATCTTAAATTTTATAGATCCAATGACTTCATTCTGTTACTGAGCCTGCACGTTAGAACTACTTCAACCCAGATCTCTCTTTGGGTGCTGTCCTAGGGCTGAAATCATTTTTCATTAACTGGAGGGAGAATTAGAAATGAGTAGTCAAAGTTCAACCTAAAGTCTAATGTAGCTAACTTTTTCATGTACATTTATTTATGAATCATGTTTGCTATCACTGTATCTGATTAGGAAAAGTTTGGAAGCTATTCATATAGATATGAATATATATGTATATGTATATATATATGTATATATATATGAGCTACGACATGAGCACAGACACGCATGCATAAACACACACTAAATAAGTGTAATTTTAAAATATTTAAGGTTCTCTTAATGCAGGCATAAATATGTGCATATATGCAATTATTTATTAAATTTCAATATTTTTACCTTATTTGTTTTAGTCCTATAACTATAATAATTATTGTTTTTTCTCAGAAAGAAATCACATGTTACTGGATAGAAAAACACAAAAATGCTGAGATGTCACTGTAATGATGGTTTCTGAACTGTTTTGAGATATTTTTCTGAAAAGCTCATAAAGAATATGACATAAATATTAAACGATGATGGAACTGGTTCTAAAAGAGTATAAATGAAGAGGGAAGCAATATTCTGTAACTACAGATACAATCTATTCTCCTTTGGCAACATAATTATGGTTTTTACTTTGTAAAGTAAAAAAATAAATCCTGAAATAAATTAATTGTTTTTCATCTACTTGAGGTAAAAGTATAAAAAAAATGTGAATTAAATTAATTGTTTTCATCTCCTCGAGCTTGCTTCATAACCACCGGATGATTTCTGGCTTAAGAGAAGGGAAACAAAACAGCTACCTGCCCCACAAGAGCGTGACAGAATCGACTTTTCTAAACCTGTTTCTTATTTTCATTTTCAATTAACTTTTATTTGAAATAAACAACAGCAACAACAAGGCTTTGTGTTAAAAGAAAAACAGAGTTTACAAAACAAAGAAGAGAAAAAAAGATAAGAAAATGCCAATAAGCAATTAAAATCAGAGGAGCAGGAAAGAAGACAATGGAAATTGGGTTTGGACTTGGTTATTAATCCTTAAAAAAGGCATTGAATGTGTGCATTTAGTATGGAGGATTTTACATCAATTATAGACCATATTTACTCTACCAGCTTTTATTAGTCATGTGTTTAAGTATCACCCCCACCCAATGGCTATAACACACAACTTAATAATTGTACATTTTCACTTTAACTCTTGAAATGGTTGATTATAGTAGCATTGGAAATTTCCTTCATGCAATGTGATCTTTGAAGTTTTTAAGGCTTTATTAAGTCACATGAATTTCTTTTACTTGCTATGTGTTTGTATGGGCTGCTACTTTGTATCAGGGTGAGGTGGTGCAGTAACTCCTTAGAGGATCTAGGCCTAGAATTATGGCTTCAACTTTTCCTATGCCCCAATGCCCCACCTCCTTTTTCTTAACTGATGGCCTTCTTTTGATTTTGGCTTTTTTGATTTTCTTGAATATTATTCTTTGTCTCTCTGTCTATCGGCCTGTCTGTGTGATACATGTTAAAGGATAGAAACACAGATTATAGACAGATAGATAGATAGTAGATAGGCAGGCAGACACAGTACAAATCCGATCTGCTGATCTGTGGTTTTGTTTGTGTTCACATGATTTCAGATCTGACCACTTTGTATTATGTAAGAAATAAGGGGGTTTGTCCTTGGGAGAAGAGAATTACACTTCTCAAAGTAGTCATCAATTGCCTATAGTTGTCTAGGGGTGACACTTCTGATGATTTTCCTCTTTTTGCACTAGTGTAATTATAGATATTATCCTTGACTGGGTCTTGCCCCGACTGTCATCTTTGAGAGATACACTCACAGCAGACATGATTTTACAATCTTTTTTTTTCTCTCTTCCATGATGTTCCCAAGCCTTATGAGCAGCAGTGGATTGAAGATGTGGGTACGTGCTACCCACAATCCACTGGCCTCTACCTTGTGTCCAGTTTTAGTTTTCTATAATGACTTCTATTTGCTGTGAAGATAATCTTCTTTGAGGAGTGGGCAGTTTTATGTTTTGGTACAATAAGTTTTAGAGTGTAGTTAGAAATGATACTGACTTAAATTGGTATTATCAGATTTCCTTATACAATCCATAGCTTCACTAGCAAAGATTGTGATGCTTTCTAATCACTAACCATGATCATGCCCATTCCCATGGAGTGGGCCTTAAGTTCAAGTAGATAGTTGTTGGTTACTACTAAACTTGAATCATCTAAGTACTGTGTCATAAGGGTGTTGTGCCTTAACAGTAAGTAATTATGTAGAATAAATTGGGACTTGTATTAAATTTTAAGAGATGCATAACAAGTTAATTTAAACCTCAAAATTTTTTTCATTTTTTTTTCATTTTTTTTCAAAATTTCTTTTAAGGTTAGTCTTTTCATTTTCAAAATCTTGGAAACTGGAACCTAATATCAAATTGTCAAAAGTGTCATTGATTAGTGAGAACAATGTTCTCATTCATCCGTGGCGTCATTTTGCTATACATTATCATGTAGTTAATACTTTCATTGGTCTATACAGTCTAAACATTCTGTTTATCTTCTATCAATATATATATATATATACATATATATATATATATATATATATATATACATACACACACACATACACACAAGTATACAGTTTATTCCACATTAGTATTGGAAGTATCAAAGCAGAAAAAAAGAAGACCACAGGAAGAAGTCAATCATCATCAATAAATATAATTTGAGTAAGCTTATTTTATAAATAAATATGTCTGCGAGTATGTTTTTCTTTAATTGTCATCTGTCCTAGTTTTGGTTATAATTGTTTCTGTGGAAGAATCCAAGTTAGCACATTGCATGGAAAGATATATGTCACATATACATAAAGAGGATGAGATAATTTCCAAACCCCTACCACACAAACATTGCTCCTTTTACTTAGATCCTGGCATACTAAATTGGAAAAGATTTAAAACATGTCAGTCCTTCGAGAAGCATGGTTAACCTTAGAATAGCTACCATTATCAAAATAATCTCATGGTGCAAGAAAACTTTTACAAAGAGTATTTTTTTCAGGACCGCTTTTCTTCCTACCACATTACTAAATGCAGAATAATTTGACCTTAATGATTTAGGTGATAGAAGGATAGCACAGATCCAACACACATTTTCTGTTTAGTATTATTCTTGTATTCTACGGTATAAAGTTTAATAATAAAACAATATGGAATCCAACTAGCAGGAGGAAAGAAAGAGTCTATGTGTATTATTTGATATTTTATTTATGTATTTATAAGTTGGAATTTTTACCTGTTTTAACAAGAATAAAAGATCCAGGATTTATGATGATGAAAATTAGTCCTGACATTATAATTCTGGACAAACAACACAAAATAGTGAATTAATCATTGCTCCAAAAGGCAGCATATTCAATCAGAGAAAGAAAAATAAACCCCTTCCCGTAAAGCAGATGAAGTAATGGCTTGGCTTCCTCAAAGAAATTTCTACCTTACTTTATTTAGGTATTTTGACATTCTCATATAAAACGTAGAATTTGTGGTCATTAGAGGAAAGATTTAATGGAAGTTTAAAAATCTTCTACAAATCAAATGGTGCTTTTGTAGAACAGTAAGTCATAAAAGCAAAAGTAGATAGTACATCAATATGTCGATTGTCATCTGAAATTATTGAACTGATTAGTTATTTAATGTTAAGGAAAAATAATTTAAGGAACTATATATAAAACAAATATTTTTGAGAAAAATTATATATAGCTAAGGGATACAGTAAACAAAAAGGCCAAAAAATGCAAGATAGATAGGTACTGAAGAGTTTGACTTGTTCAAGATTGATATAAAAATAGTAAATCTCTGGGTTAATATCAAGATACTTACCAATTAATATATAGTTATCACAAGTGAAATTGTCTTTGCTCTGCACATGTATTTTTAGTACTAATTATGTTTATCTCCTAGAATATACTTTCAGTGTTCATGCTTAAAATTATGGTTGAAGAATAAGAAAAGCATGTTTCTAAGACTCAAATGCTTAGGAAAATTAATTTTGTAAAACCATAAATTGTAGTTTATTTTTATATGTATTTTATAACCTCAAGATGAAAAAGTTATATATCTTATTTGCTATTTTTAAAAGATTATTTATTTATTTATTTATTTATTTATTTATTTATTTATTTTATGTATATGAGCACACTGTAGCTATTTTCAGACACACTAGAAGAGGTCATCCGGTCCCATTACAAATGGTTATGAGCCACCCTGTTGTTGCTGGGAATTGAACTGAGGACCACTGGAAGAGCAGTCAGTGCTCTTAACTGGTGAGCCATCTCTCCAGCCCCCCTCATTTGCTAATTTTAACCTTTTCATTTATTCTTAAAAATGTTCTACATGTATACAACAAAATGTGATTGTCTTAGTCATAGTTTGTATTCCTGCACAAAACCTTATGACCAAGAAGCAAGTTTGGAAGGAAAGGGTTTAGTCACCTCATTCTTCACGTTGCTGTTATCACCAAAGGA
Organism: Rattus norvegicus; assembly: GCF_021556685.1. Classification (NCBI taxonomy): domain Eukaryota; kingdom Metazoa; phylum Chordata; class Mammalia; order Rodentia; family Muridae; genus Rattus; species Rattus norvegicus. The sequence continues at coordinate 31,951,181 of NC_141544.1, read as the reverse complement.
AGTCAGGACAAGAATTCACACAGGGCAGGAACTTGGAACCAGGAGCTGAGGCAGAGTCCATGGATGGGGTGCTGCTTACTGAACTGCTTCTCCTGGCTTGCTCAGCTTGCTTTCTTATAGAATCTAGAACTACCAGCATAGACACAGCACCACCCTCACTCCTTGATCACTCACTAATTAAGAAAATGCCTTACAGCTGGATCCCATGGAGGCATTTCCTCAAGGGAGGTTCCTTTCTCTGAGATAACTACAATTTGTGTAAAATTGACACACAAAACCAGCCAGCACATTGATCATACACACCCCTCCAGTACTCATCTCTACCTCCTCTCAAAGTGTTTCAAACGTTTCTTTCTTCTAGTTGGCCATACATAGAAAGACAAGATGTCTTCTACTGGAACTTGGGATTCTAGTATTGGCCTTTGCTTCAGAAAAAACTCACTTAATTTCCAAGACTGGCTTTGAACGAAGCTAAAACTTAATCAGCTCTTCAGTTTGTGATCCTCATGAGTCAGCCTTCCAAATACCTCGAGTTACTGGCATATACTACCAGGCATCGATGAATTAAATACTGTTGATATATTTTTAAAAACATACTTTCTTCATTTAATTAATTGCATTGTTAGATATATGTACATAGACATATCTGCGTACAGCGTGTATTTATACATATACACAACAATTAATCATGTTAAACAACTATATATATATATACACACACATATGTACTTTACTTATGTTGTAATTTCAAACAATGAGTATGTATATATTTAGTTTTCTTATTCTATATGTTTAAATATCAATGTATATATAAATTTTGTTTGCACGTACATGTAGAACAAAACTCAAAATATGAATAGTAACTATAAATTGGAAAGGATCATTTTGATATATTAAGATTGTATTCACCTTATAATGTGTATTTGGAATATTTTAAATACTTTACATAATACTTTTGAGGTAAAACAATAATTTTAGCCATTGAGATAGTATAATATGTATTATATGCTGGATAATTTTACACCTCAGGCTTATTTCTTATTCTTAACACAAATAGTCCTACTTTTATGATTGATTCAGGCACATACATAATTTCTAATTTCAAAGAGTATTTTGTAATTTATATGTGAAATATCTGTTCAACGTCAGTTTTTTTTTTCATTTTGTCCTTTTCTCAATTCTGTAATTTCTAAAAAGAGAAATGTTACAATATGATTTTGTAAAATATGAAGGCAGGTCAAAATATAATTAAATGAAAAATTTGGATGTTAAATATATAAGACTTTTTATGAGAAGAAATTACCTGGTAATAAATAATGTTCACTTTGGCATGTTGCTTTAATTTTTAAATTTAGCTTATGGAGTAATAAAATTCATAATTTTCATAAATATTTTATTTCAGTAGTTACATTCACCTAACCAATTACCTATCTTCACTCAAATATACATCAATAAAATACCATTACATTTAAAATTTTTTATTTTACATAGTTTAACATAAATTTATCATTTGATTTAAAAGAACACACAAAACTAGCCAGCACATTGATCATACACACCCCTCCAGTACTCATCGCTACCTCCTCTCAAAATGTTTCAAACGTTTCTTTCTTCTAGTTGGCCATACATAGAAAGACAAGATGTCTTCTACTGGAAGAATATAATTAGTACCATTTCCTTCAGAACTCTGTAAACAGAAAGAATCATGCATCTTGTTTGCTTTACACAGAAAAACACATTTTCCTCTCAAAGAACATGGAGGTTCAAAATAGTCATTGGAAGGGTAAGACTGCAAACTTATTAAGATTTGTATCATAGAATACACATTGTTTCGTTAGATTTGTGATTCATGTTTTTTTCTTCCTTCATTAGATTAGACTAAAATGAAAGTGAACGGTCACCACGGCATTCATGTGTTTTCAAAAGGCAGTGGCATGGAGTGCTATTCGGCTATTAAAAACAATGACTTCATGAAATTCATAGGCAAATGGATGGAACTAGAAAATATCATCCTGAGTGAGGTAACCCAATCACAGAAAAACATTCATGGTAGGCACTCACTGGTAAGTGGACATTAGCCCAAGAACTCGGCTTTCCCAAGATACAATCCACAGACCACATGAAGCTCAAGAAGAGGATGACCAAAATGCTGATGCTTCAGTTCTTAGAAGGGGGAACAAAAATATTCATAAGAGGAGTTATGGAGACAAACTTTGTAGCAGAGACTGAAGGAATGGCCAGTCAGACCCCCCCCCCTCCTGGAGATCCAACCCATATACATACAGCCACCAAATCCTGTCACTATCGGGGATGCCAAGAAGTGCATGCTGACAAGAGCCTGATATAGCTGTCTCCTGAGAAGCTCTGCCAGAGCCTGACAAATACAAAGGTGTATGCTCACAGACAACTGTTAAACTGAGAACTGGGACCGCATTGGATGAGTTAGAGAAAGGATTGAAGGAGCTGAAGGGGTTTGCACTCACGTAAGAACAATACCAACCAACCAGAGTTCCCAGGGACTAAACCACTGCCCAAAGAATATGCATGGACAGACCCATGGCTCCAGCCGCATATGTAACAGAGGATGGCCTTTTTGAGCACTAATGCGAGGAGAAACCCTTGGTCCTTCCAAGGCTCACCTCAATCCCCCCTACAGTGTAGGGGAACGTCAGGGTGGGGTGTTGGGAGGATGGGTGGGGGAACACTCTCATAGAAGAAGGGGGAGAGGACTTGGGATAGGAGGTTTATGGAAAGGGGATACATTTTGAAATGTAAATAAATAAAATAATATCCAACAAAAATAACTAAATCAATTTTTAAAAATGAAAAAAATAAGGCAATGGTTTGCAGATACAATGGTCTCTAGTCATCACTTTTAATTATCTTATAGTACCTTGCACAAAACCATCTACCCACCTAGGAGATACTGTCCTTGCATTTAGCGGGGAAGTAAATTAAAATCTTTCAGGGAAGAGTAGACTACAACTAAATACAGGTCAGGTTATCACTCCATTTCTTCCTTTGTTATCAAGCAAATTGACTGAGTAGCTTTCATATAAATATATGTATGTAGGTCAAAAGCAAAAATATGTGATCACATATTTGATATCCTTTCTTGTATTTTATTGAATATTTGATGTATTTACATTTCAAATGTTATCCCCTTTTCCCCCCTCTCCCGTTCCCCCCCCCCGTTTATTTGAGGATGCTCCCACTCTCATACAATCACTCCCACCTCAACACCCTGGCATTCCAGTACACTGGGGAAACGAGCCTTCACAGGACCCAAGGCTTCTCCTCCTATTGATGCCAGACAATGTCATCCTCTGTTACATATGCGGCTGGAGCCATGGGTCCCTCCATATGTACTCTTCGTTTGTATATTTGCTATACTAATAATAAATTTATAAAATATTGAATTAATAAAGTGGTATCGTAAATTATCAACAAAACTTGGGGGGTGTTCATAATGTTCTTGCCATATTAGAAGATGTGAATTTCAAACTTAAAAATTTAGTTGACAATGTTCCAACTCCCCACAAGGGACAAGGCCATACTGAGATTAGGAAATTGTGTATTTTACCCAAGGTTCACATCCCCTGTGTCAAGGCTGCTGTAGGAAGAAGCATGGTTCCTTAGAGTCAAAGAAAATGCCTTTCCAGTTATTTCAATGGACAGAATATTAGTCACATATACTATAATTATTAATTAGTTTATAATTACATAATAATAGTTTTCATTTTTTTCATAAATTTCCTGTCAACTTCCCCATGAGAGAAAGGAAAGATAATAGTATTATATTATTATTATCCTGAGTTTGTTATCTTCTAATTTTTCAAACTTGTTTGTGATTTCATGATATATTTGTTATTACACTCACATGTAACCTTCAGAAATATTATTTAATAATATTTTACTTTATAATACTTTTGTCGCATTCAAAAACAACAAACAGGTTTGAACAGAAATATAACATAGGCATGAGCATACATTTCAAAGAAACATATCTCAACCACAATGGAGCAATTTAAAACAAACCTGACTTATTTTAATCCCTTATATAACTAAATTGTTAATAAATCAAACTTCTGTGTCTTTCATACCATATCAAAAATCGTGTAACAATCTTGCTGTTGCATCAAGTTAAGTTTTGAACAGCCATGGTTTTCTCATAGAATGTTCTCTAGTTATTTGTATTTCTCAAGATCCCTAGAATCTGGGTTGAGGTAATATGGTTACTTCTTTTCTTCTGTCAGGACATGTACTGACTAAAGTTTATTGTTGCTAAGGTTACTGTGCAAGTTACCAGGAGAGAAGGGTAATCATAAGTCTCACTCAGATATAAATCCTGCAATTTAAAAGAGCAACGTGACTTTTTTTATGTGAGCTATATCGGTGCAATAGTGGCATAAATGTTATGAAAATAACCAACTCTTTTATTTTGTGATGGAACCAACTTGAGAAGTTATAACTGCCAAGAAGCTGAGAGAGTCTAAGTCAGGGAACTAGCTGGAAACCCTTGTGCTATTATTCTGCCAAAGGAACATACATAGCAAAAAAGTTATTGCTAATGGCAAACCGCTATTACCATTGGTCAGGGCACCACTCAGCCTCATTAGAGAAATATCTTATTACAGTACACACAACTCAACAATGTATGGAAAATGAGAGACTTTGGGGAATTTAGTAGTAAGTGTTACAGTTCCTTCAATGCTTCCCTTCAAGGATCAGGGATCTATGTGCAAGAAAAGGCAGAAAGCTATTGCAATTGATACCCATGGCAAAAGCAAAATAAGTTTTTTCAAATGAATTATCCGTTCATATCTCTCTCTGTATATGTACATAGATGTAGATACCTATGTATGTATGCATGTACATATACGGACATATCTGTTGATATATGTACAAATATCTGTATATGTAGATATATGGAATACCATAATATATGTACTTATATATCTAAATATACATGCTTACATATATGTCTCTATATACACATGTCCAAATATGCATATATTTATGTATCTATCTATGTGTAATGTATATATATATAAAACTACATGTATATGTGTATGTATATAATGTTAATCTGTGTATCTACATATATATCTACATGTATATATGTAGAATTTGACGGAAGGAAAAACATGACAATAATTGTGTTATATAAATGATATGTAACAAGAACATAAAAGAAATGTGTGCCTGCACAGAGATAATTATAGAAAGTACCAGTAGAGAGGTTTATATCACACAAGAAATGAACGTATTCTCGATCCCCAGGCCAACAAGTGCATGTTGTAGCTCTCTTTTTAGCTCAAGTACATTGTGATTCAGCACTTCACGTAGAACAGAAAATTTAACACATAAAGCATTAGGATATAGGTTCATCTGAATCACCTCAACATAATGGACTGAAATCATTAATGACTTCTAGGGAACAAAAGTTACAGAAACTTTTAAATACATAACAAAAGCAGAGAGGTAATTTCTAGAGAGTTTTGCAATATAATCCAAGCAATTCCTGATGACTATTGTTTGAAAAGATTACAATGTCACCAATATAACTATAACTGTTCAAAGATAATTTTTCTATAAGACGAAGGAAAAAACTTCTCAAGGAAAGGAAACTACAATCTGTGAAAAATCAAACCATAAGATTTGCTACTGTTTCATATGTAAAAATGCAAAAAAAATTCTTCAAGCATGCAAGCAGAAAAATGTAAAATTTGTTCTTTTCCAAAAGCAATTGACAATTTGCATTTTGAATGTTTTTCCTCTTTGAAAAAGATGTACTGGGGGATAAAAAGTTGTGTTAGTTGTCTTCAGGGGCAAAATAAAGATTGTTGGGGTCTTGAAAGACAAAGTGTCTATGGCAGTAACTACATTTGTGAGCTTAAGAGTTACCCATGATGTTTGCATCTAATATATTTTTGTTCTTTAAATGTTACTTTTCAAAGATGATGATTTTTTTTTTGTCTTGGGTTATCTACTTTAAGAGGAAAACAGTGAATCTCAGGAAAACGACACTTTAACATGCTACCACACCACTGCCAAAACAATCACATGGAGCACAAACCTCAACATGTACATTTGCACCATATATTTTAACACATTTTCAAATAATTAAATTACATATTGTTATAAATTTCTCATATCATATATTCATCTATCATGTATCTATCTATCAATCTATCTATGTATCTTTCTATACTCCACCCACCCTTCATCCATCTATCTATCTACTCATGCATCCATCCATCTTTAATTCATTACATAAAGGAGGAAATTTCAATCTGTTGCTGTAAAATTAAAAATGTGGCGGAACCGGCTCCCGCATGTTCTCACTTCTCTTGGCTCTGGCTGTTTCTCTGCCAGTTGCTTTCAGACACTGTCCCCTTGCCAGGTTAAATCAAAGTTCCGGAAACTTGTTATTTAGCACTTAGATTTATATGTTAATTATTCGGTCCACAATACATCCACAATAAATTCACTGCCAATTAATAAAGATTTAAACCGCCCACCTAGACAAGATAAAATTGACCTAATCCACCTGGATCTGGATCATCCTGCTCCATTGTCTCCTTCTTGATTTCTTTTACTCCTTCTCCTCCTCCCTCTTTCCAAGATTTTTCCTTGCCTAGCCTTCCTTCTCATCCAATGATAGGCTACACCTTATCCTGGACCCACTTTGCTGCATAATTTCATCATCCTACAGCAATCAGCTCATAATACTATAAAATTAACTAGATTAAATGGGTTAAATAAAGTTCCAATAGGTTTGAAATAAACTTTTGCTTGTACATGTGGTATATATTCATGTATATAGGCGTGACATGGTAGTAATCTCATGTATTCGCGTTTTAACTGTCACTATGTTCATTGTATAAAATATTACCTCACCACAAAGTAACGTCTTTGTTGCTTCCTGCCTTTTCTAGTGATTCCTTCTTATCTTACAAACTAGGCAGTTGCTGGCATATTCTGTATCTCTAAAATCTTATTTATATTTGGAAAATATCATATTAGCAATGACATGTGTCTTACAGCATATTTTTTCTGCTTGTTCATTCAACATGATTTTTTGAGAATTTTCTGAATCAATGCATGAATATTTTTCACGATGCGCTTATGAAATGTCTACATAAATCTAACTCTATATTGTCAAGATTCTTGTCTATGATGGTTTGAATATGAAAGACCCCATAGGTATTTGAATGGTAGGCCCTTAGAAAGTGGCAGTGTTATGTCCTGTGATCTTGTTACAGTTGAAATGGCTTTGTTGAATGAAATCTATCACTGCCAGGTGGACTTTGAGGTCTGAGAAGATCAAGCTATGTGCTATGGTTTCTCTGCCGTCTGTAGATCAAGATTTGAAATCCTCACTTCCTTTTGCACCACTTCTGGGGGCAGCCTACATGCTTCCTGCCATGAGACTAATGGACTAAACCTATGAAACTTTGAGCCATCCCCAATTAATTGTTTACCCAGTGACTTCATGAAATTCTTAAGCAACTGGATATAACTAGAAAATATCATTCTGAGTGAGGTAACACAGACACAAAAGAACACACATGGTATGCACTCACTGATACGTGGATATTAGTTCAGAAGATCTCAATGCTCATGATACAACCGACAGACTAAATGGAGCTTAGGAGTTAGGAAGACCATGGTGTAGATGCTTCAGTCTTGCATTAAGGGAGAACAGGATGATTGCTGGTGGTGGACAGAGGGGGGACCTGGGAGGTTGAGAAGAGGGCGAAGAAATTAGGGGAGGGCAGTATCAGGTAATGAAGGGGACAGGAGAGAGGTACAGAAGGTCAGGAAATCAAATAAAAATTTGTAGCAGTGGGGAATGATGAACTGGGGATACCAAACTGGAGAGTCTTAGGCACCAGGGAAGCAAGAGACTCCCAGGACCCAACAGGGATGACTCTGGCTGAAAAGTGCTGCAAGAGGGAAGTAGAACCCGTAGAGACCACCTCTAGTAGATAAGCATGGTCCCTGACCAAGGGATGGTGCCACCCACCCTTTTCAAAGATTTTAACCAGAAATGTTCCTGTTCAAAGGAAAGACAGGGACAAAAATGGGACAGAGGCTGACGGAAGAGCCATCTGGGACCACCACCTCCCCGCCCGGGAATCTATCCTATCTACAGACACCAAACTCCAGCACTGGACACTGTTACTATTGCCAAGAAGCATATGTTAATAGGAATGCGGTGTGGCCGTTCTTTGGGAGGTTCAGGTTATGCCAGCAACTGATCAATGCAGATGTCCGTGCTTGGAGCCAACCATCAGACTGAACTCAGGGAACCTGGTGGGGGAGCTGGCAGAAGGACTGGAGGGGCAGAGGAGGATTTCTACCCCATAGGAAGAAGAATGTTGCTGGATGGACTACTCAGTGCTCCCAGGGATGAGACCATCAACCAAGGTGTAAGCAGAGGGATTCATGGCTTCAGATACCAAGATAGCAGAGCATGGCCTTGTCTGAGATCAATGGGAGAGGAGAAACTTGGTCCTATGGAGGTTTGGTGTCCCAGTGTAGGGGGATGCTGGAGTGGTGGGGTGGGAGAAGGGGGGTGGGGAACTCCCTCATAGAGGCAAAGTGGAGGGATGGGAGGGCAAATGTGGGATTGGGGGGTATGTGGAAGGCGGATATCATTTGAGATGTAAATGAATGGAATGATTAAAAAAATTAAAAGGAAGAAAAAAAAAGAGTTGTTAGGGTAATATAGAAGGAATAACTAGATCCGAGAAAAACTGAGGTAAGTCATCAAGCAAAGCAAAATCTAATCACAGAGAGCTAGACTCTGTTAACTGGACTCTGTTTTGACAAAGGATACAAATATGTAAGTGTTGCTCACTCTGCAGGTCTCTTTCCATAAGGCATCTGACTATTTTTGTATTTTTTTCATTTATTTATTTATTCACTTTACATCCCAGTCTCAGCCCCACTTCTCTTCACAGTCACCCCCTCACACACCTTCTAAGTTTATATGTCCCTCTCCTCCTCTGAGAAGAGGAGCTCCCTCCCTGGGTATCACCCTACTTTGGCACATCAGGTCACTGCAGGACTAGGTACATCCTCTCCTGCTGAAGCTAAAGAAAGAAGCCTAGTTATGGGAATGGGATCCACTGACTTCGGTCATACACTTGTCCAATCACACATAAACATAACATTTTAAGTAGAAGACAGTTTTTATTTAATTCACAAACCTCAATGGTCACTCAAGTTTAGTTTGACTTGCCTTATGTTATACCTGCATATACTGAGAATAAGTTTGAGTACAACCAGCCCCACTTGCGGCTTGTTGGAAAATAGAAGAAGAGCATGCAATCAGCTAGAATCTGATGGGTGACTTTTCTTGATAGCAGGTAGTTACAGGATGTGTTCGGGCTAAAGTTCATGTGGAAATTATTTCAGGTAAGTCTCAAATACATTATTGTTTTTGGAGAAGAGTTTGGGTATAGTGCAAGCCAAGTGGTATCCTAGGCTACTAAAACATTTTCTGTTTGCCTGCTTTATGAAGTTTTGCCCTCAGGACACTTTTCCTATTACCCTAGTACAGTATGAAATTTTCTCCTTACCAGTTCTGATCTTTGTGACAATCACAGCTGCTCTCTCAGCATCCGGCTGAATGCTCTTCCCCTGCCTTGAGGTTCTCCCATCAAGCAAATTGATCCATCATCTTTAAATTCAATTTTACTCAGGTGTTCAGGTACCAGGCAGGATTGAAGCTGGATTAATGCACAAATTGTCACATAAATCACCACTGTACTATCCCTGATACATCCCCTATCCCTCTGTAAACCTGCACGCACTGGGCTTCCATGATACATGTTTGTCTCAGGATTACTCTTTGGAGCACACACATGAATGGTCTAATGTTCAGTGTTTCCATAATGTCAGGATGTTTTTAGCTCAGAGTTCTAAACTCTTCCACATTCTTCCCGGAAACCAGTTCTAAAGAGATTATGCATATGTAACTGGAAAAGATATCTAATTTTAGCAAATTATTTCTATGTTTTGAGCTCTGCTTATCGAAGTAAGCATCCTGGTATTTGTTGATATTGTGTGTTGCTTAGTTTTGCTTTTCTATTTTTGGAAAATTGTGTTATAGTATTAACCATTGAGTTTATAAAATGAGATATTTTTCTTGAAGTCTAACTATATTAGCTTATATACCTCCTTATTTCTATAATAAATTCATAAATTATAAGTGGAGACTGAACACATACATATATGCATATAATGGGACATAGTTCTGAATCTGTCTTTTGTATATTTTCTTATTTTTATTGTTAATCAATTTTAAATTTTATTATTTCTTCATTAAATACTTTCTGCCAATATATCTTATATTTTTTAACTATACTAACTTCCCTCAAAATTCATGAATCATCAAATCCACAATCATCAATGAAAGCACAGAAATATAAAAAAAATACAAAAAAAATCAAGCAACAATAACTAACAATAACAACAAAAACATAGAGTCTGTTTTGAGTTGACAAACCACTCCTGGGCATGTTGTCTAGATTGGAGCATGTTGGATCTTGCCTGTTTTCAGAAGGAACCCATCTTGGTTACAGATGGGTCTTTTTGTCTACCGCCCTGTCTCAGTGCTGTGATTTTGTCTGGTTTAAAACTGAAGGTCTTGTGTGTGCTGCCTAAATCTGAGTTCATATCTATCCCAGTCTCATTGTGTTTGGACCACACTGTTTTCTTGAGGCACCACTAACTCTTGTTCTTAAAGTTCCCATCTGGTCTTCACAATAGATCTCTGAACCTTTAAGTGAGAGGTTTGATAGACATCACCTTTAAGATTTAGTGCTCCAAAGAATTTCATTCTCTGCATAGTTTCCTGTTGTAGCTCTCTGCCACCTACTGTCTATTGCAAAAGTAGCTTCCTCAATGAAGTTTAAGGAAGTGTCTGATTTATGTATTAGGATTCACTTTTTAAAAACTGTCATTTATTCCTTTAGCATAAAAATAGTAGATTTTTCCCTAGTACAATGACCTATCTAATCTCATGTTAGCTTCATTGTGACCTGCCTGTATAAACTTCGCTCTCTGACCTCTATCATTAAATAATCCTTTCCAAAAGAGATCTATGTAAGCAGTGATAATGATGTTCTTGAAAATGTTTGCCCAAAATAGGAAGAACTGTGTTAGTTATTTTAGCTGCTCCTGCTAATTTCTTTATCTACACTCTTCCTCAATGTTGCAGCTTGTCATAGTTTCCTCGTGACACCACCCTGAAGTCTTGTGAGGCCCCTTAGGCCGATGTGATGTCACAATGTTGCTGAAAACAGCATTAAAATACTATACTGCCTGTGCTGCACTCCTGCCTAAGCAGGAGCTTGGCTTCCCCATATTATGGGTCCTAAGGTCCGCTAACTAGCTGCTATGAACAGTTTGAATCAATGCATTTCAATCATTGTTCTCCTGCATTTAAATATATCATAACAAATCCACTAATGTTTCCTCACTAATGGTATACATTATTAAAACAAATTAAATCTGCTAACTTTGTCTTTTCACAGAAGACCCCATGCGAATATTAAAAAATACCTGAGTTTTGCCAAAATTATAGCAATCTATTTCAGTGTACAATAGTTTCTCCAGATATATCCTAAAGACCTATGCTTTAGAAGACAAAAAACACCCTAAGGCTGAAACATAATTGGAAAGCTAAACTAGAATGATTTTAGTAATAGTGGAAAAATAAGACATAGAATTACTCAACCTCTAATTCCACAGGGGACTGCGGTCCAGGATCAATTTTATCCATCTGACTTTATCTGCTGTGCTTTGGTCAAGTAATGAAGAAATACAATACTTCTTTCATTCCACCAAGGGAACATTTATTCCTTTACTGCATCTGTCCTGTAGATCAGAATGGCCACCTCTTGATGAGAAGTAGCCTCAAAAACAGGCTTGTTTTTATAGTAAGATCCAGCAATGGGGGGAGGGTCGGGAGGGGAACACCCATAAGGAAGGGGAGGGGGGAGGGGGATGTTTGCCGGGATACCGGGAAAGGGAATAACACTCGAAATGTATATAAGAAATACTCAAGTTAATAAAAAAAATAAAAATAAAAAGAATATAGTAAATAAAAAAAGATTGATTTATTAAAAAAAAACAGGCTTGTTCTTTCAAAGGAGAAATCTGTGTACTTGACATAAATTGTCAATTATTTCTTTCATCTCAGACTTGTGAGCAAGAGTGACTAAGCTTACAGACTTCTTAATGATATATCTAAACTCTGTGCTGCAGCAGTTTCTGCTATCTCAGTGTGTGTAACATCCTTATAACTTACCATTTCTAGGCTGTTTTTCTACACATCTTGATATAATAAAGGCATATTTATGAAGTGAAAACATATCACACTTATACCTAGATTAAATCCTACCTATGGCACAGACAATGAACATTGTCTAATTGGTGAAGCAGTAGACATTAAGACATGCAGGGGTTGGGGGCTGGGGATTTAGCTCAGTGGTAGAGCGCTTACCTAGGAAGCGCAAGGCCCTGGGTTCGGTCCCCAGCTCCCAAAAAAAAAAAAAAAAAAAAAAAAAAAAAAAAAAAAAAAAAAAAAAAAAGACATGCAGGGGAAACAACTCATAACAAAAGGTAGAATTAATAGTTCCATTCAAGAAAGTGAACCTTGTAAAAAACTGAGCAGCCTTATGGACTTAGCTCATAAGTTGCAGTATGAAATATTACTGCAGGGAACATTGAGAGGATGCTTGAGAAAACTAGAGTTTAATTTGCATTTCTGAGCTAGGTAACTGTGAAAAATGGGACCTTGCCATTTCATTCTGTTTCTTGAAGCAAAGCAGGGGTGTGAGTGTGTGTGTGTGTGTGTGTGTGTGTGTGTGTGTGTGTGTGTGTGTTTGTGTGGTTTGTGCATGTGTGTGTGTAAACTGCTTTCCATTACTAATATAATATGTATATTATATACACATTTTGTTATATTTAATGGATGATTATAACACTTAAGGTAATATAAATATTCATCACCACCCACATTGTATGTTTAGGTACATATCTCAAGTGTACATACCACTTAATATATATTATCTTCCAAATTTCCGGTATAAAATACACTTCTGTAAATGCAGATTGTAAGTTTCCCAATTACAAGTTACTATTACATAAAACAATTGTTCTTAAGCCTTTAAACTCATATGAATAGGACCTCCATTAGAACTTTTTTCTTTTTTCACAATTTGTTGTTTTTAATTGTTAGTGTTCTTTAAATATCTGATGAAGATTTCTTTAGAGAGCAAAATTGAAGTCATATAGAAGGGAAAGGCATTATGACCATGATCTTAGCAATTGCAGTTTGCTCTTTGCATTCATAACTAGCTAACAGTATGATATCATTCTGTCCATGTGTGCTGTCTGGGAAAGATCATTGTACGGACTGTGTACCCTGCGGGAAAGGTGCTTTAGCAACATCAGCAGTCCATCAATAAAGGGCCGCAGTCCCCCAGAGCAGGTGACTTTGCATAGGTGTCATCAGAAAATAACTGTTCCTGACAGGTTAATGCCTCGATGTTTTCACCCATTTCCTCTTAAAAATAAGTTATAGGTATTTAATGAAAATAACCGTCTGTTCATCCATTCCTTGATCTTCTCCTGGGATCTCAGTGAACTGAAGATATTGATAAATACAAAACCCTCAAGTTTATTCTTGCAAAAGAAATTATGTGAAAATTAACTCATCTTATTTAAGAATGTGGGAGTTAGGACATCTAGAAAAGTAAACGTATACACACATGCATATATATGAATATATAATTATATAATTTTAGAATTAATTTAGATTGACAATGAATTAACACTGTAAATATGGAAACAATACTAGTTACTGAAAAAAAACAGAAAGCAAAGCTTATGAAATTAAATTTTGTTCTTGCAAAAATCAGGGTTATTTTAAGACCTGATAGTAACTGCTGAAATTTGCAATAGGCTAATGTGTTATTTAGGAACTGTTCTTACTAATGTGAGTGTGATGAACAGAAAATTCTGTGAGCAGTTGTATCCAATAATGGAAATATCATTAATACATTATCATCCCATGCATTTGTGCCATGTGTGGTCACACTTGATAGCAAAGAGATGGGTGGTGAAGAGGTTTGGATTGTGGCAAATAGGAAGGATAACCACAAGTGGACAGAGAGTCTGTAAGAAATGAATAGTGCCAAAAGGAAAAGATTTTTTTTCACTAAATTACCTTTAGAAACTCTAAGCCCACCGTAAAACAGAAATCTCCTCATAAGTCTGCTCGGAATGCAGCAGTATGAGCATATGTTCTAATGTTAAAAAATTAATGTAAAATAAAGAGGCTTTTATGATGTAATGCTTCTACATGGGCATAGAATAAAATATTAAAATAGACTTCAATGAAAGAAAGACCTGGAGTAGGCAAGAAGAATAAAAGATATTCAGAGCACACATTTGTGTAAGCAGAAATCAAAGTTGGGTATTATTGCTGAATATTAGAATAAGCAAATTTGAGATATGAAGGCATTAAGGCCTCACATGATACACGAAAGGGAAAAAATAATCACCTCTCCATAAACATTTATTTCAAACTACAGTAGTATCACATTTTCATATGTTATGTGGATTGTTATTGGGTAGATGATGCACGGCCAGAAATTATATGAACTATTTGTGCTGTTCATTACCACATCGTATAGAAGCAGAGGGTTTTTATTTCCCTATTGGGTGCAAATGAAGAGCTGAATCTCTCCGAATATAGCAGAAGTGGCGTGCCATGTATCCCTACTGAAGCTAGCTCAGCTTCAGAGCATGCATTTATTTGTTTCTGTTCCTGTGTTTCACAGATGTGTTCATTTTTTAGCTTCCCGGATTCTTACAATCTATACTTACACAAAAGAACCCAAACACACAGTATGGTGATATTTTCATTAATGTTATGGTAAAAAGAAATAGTGTTGACTACAGGAGAAATTTTGCTCCTAAAATTTGTTATGGAGTTAATTTTCTTTATGTAGATGTGTTACATAACAATGCCAGGTACAAAAGTGTAGACTGCAGTATGTTTATTTTCCAAGGTCATTGATGGAAGTAGTGATGTTTCAAAATGTAAATTTACACAATGGAGTATTACTCAGCTATTAAAAACAATGACTTCATAAAATGCTTAGGCAAATGGATTGAACTAGAAAATATCATCCTGAGTGAGGTAACCCAGTCACAAAAGAACACACATGGTATGCACTCAATGATAAATGGATATTAGCCCAAAAGCTTGGAATACAGAAGATACAATTCACAGACTATATGAAGCTCAAGAAGAAGGAAGACCAAAGTGTAGATGCTTCAGTCCTTCTTAGAAGGGGGAACACAGTACTCACAGGAGGTATAGGGTGGGAATGACTTGGGAGGATGAAAGGAGGGAGGTGGGAAAAAAAGAGTTGCAGGATCAGATATGAGAGGAGACTGGGATGATATACAGAAGGTCAGGAATTTGAACAGAGGTGTGTAGCAATGGGGGATGGGGAACCAGTGTTAGCCATCAACAAGTCCAGATGCCAGGAAAGCAAGAGGCTCCCAAGACCCAACAGGGATGAGATTACCTGAAATGCCCAACAAAGAGGAGGGAAAACCTGAAAAGACCATATTCAGAAGTTAGACAAAGTCCATGGTTGGGGGAATGGAGCACCCACTCATCTTAAATTTTCAACCCAGAATTGCTCCTGTCTAAAGGAAAAACAGAAAGTGTAGAACAGAGACTGAAGGAGAGGCTACCCAGAGACTGCCCCACATAGGGACCCATCCTATATAGAGAAACCAAACCCAGACATGATTGCTGATGCCAAGAAGAGCTTGATGATAGGAGCCTGATGTAGCTGTCTTCTGAGAGTCTGCCAGAGTGCAACAAATACAGAGATGGATGTTCACAGCCAACCATTGGACTGAGCACCAGGTCCCTGATAGATGACTTAGACAAAGGATTGAAGGAGCCAAAGGGGTTTGCAACCACATAAGAACAACAATACCAACCAACCAGAGCTCCCAGGAATAAACCACCAACCAAAGGATGAGTACACATGGAGGGATGGAGAGGATGACCTTATCTGGCATCAATGGGAGGAGAGACCCTTGATCCTGTGAAGGCTGGATGACCCAATGTATGGAAATGGCAGGGCAGGGAGGCAGGAATTGGTAGGTGGGTGGGGGGAAAACTAATAGAATCAGGTGGAGGCGGAGGGGATAAGGATTTTCTGGAGGGGAAACCAGTAAAGGGATAACGTTTGAAATTTAAAATATCCAATAAAATATAAAAACATTAGGCTGGGAGATATCTTTGGTCAAGTGATGTCCAGATACATTTTAGGTCCTGAATTTGATTCTCAGACAACAATAAAATGCAAATAAGAACAGATATACCACATCCTCATACTATACTAGGAAGTATGAGGCAGGTGCTCACCATATCTAACATACCTGTCAGGCTCCAGCCAGTCACATGTGATTTTTTGATTTAATCAGAAAATTTCGCCCATAGACTTCTGTGTCTGACCAATTTGTCTGTAGCTAGTGGCGCTTCTTAGGAAAGTTGTGAACCTTAGGAAAGTTTGGAGGTAGAAATTTTGTGGAGGAGGTTCATCACTGGGGGCAAGGTTTGGGATTTCATAGTGGGACCTGAATTCCTATTCAGTCCCTGCATCCTACTTGAAGCTGAGTTGTGACCAGTCAGCCTCTTCTCCCTCCGTTCCCTGTCATAATGGTCTGAACCTCCTTGAACTGGAAGCTCAAATATCAACTTGTTAGTCATTAATCACACATGTAAGAAATTAACTGGTACCAAGAGACAGGTAACTTAAACCTAGGGACTTGGCCCTTTGGAACAGGTTTGGTGGTGATGGGGAAGGGATGGGAGTCTCTTACTTGTCACAGGCAAATGTTCATGAGCCACTTTGCTGGGAGTGTGGAAGACCAGAAGGCTGAGTGAAATGATGAAGTATGCTGAGGTTATGACATTTAAGAGAGTGACAAGAGATCTGCCAGGGAATGGGCTAAAGCCCAAATGGTTATACTCTGGCAAATAAAGTAGGGGTAGTCTACCAATGTTCCTAACTAAGTCTGAAATTTGAATTATTGGAATTGTGTATTTGGCAGATGGGATCTCAAGGCAGTGAAGTATTCAAGCTAAGGCACAGTTATTGTTTGTTATTTTTACTAGGTCTCTAGTGAAAAAGGACAAGGATTGAGCCCAAATGTACAGATAAAAAAATAAGAATACATTTTGGAAAAAAAAAGAAAGAAAAAAAAAAGCTTGAGGAAGTTTAAAGTTACTATAGGCAAGTGGGCCATGCCACCACACAGAAGAATTGATAAGGTTGAAGCAGGTTCAAAACCTCCAGAAAAGCTTCTAATTGAGAAGGCAGGCATGGAATCACCTCCCTACCAGGCTCTACCTGTCCAGGAACACATAATCATGACACCCCACTGACAAGACCATGACACCCAGTTATTTAGTATAAAACTTGGAGTTTTCCATGCTCATTAGGTATCTAGATAGACCCCAAGTGGCCAGCTAATGAGATTCTCTTCCTATGTATCCCTTCCTGCAAATGGTATTTAATCCCTGGTTCACCCTAAGATGTATACATTCACAGCCACCATAAGGGGAGGCCTTTGTTGTAAAGAACCTCAGGTAAATCTACAGGAGAAGGCCTTCTCTCATTCAGTCCTTCCTTACCCTCAGCACCCTCTTGAAACCAAACTGGATTCTGCCCATTCCTGGGATCAGCCATCAACTCTCTGTGTAGGACCACTGCTCTCAACTGCTGCAGGTCCCTAGCAGTGTCTGGGTACACAGGAAACTGCGAACCTTGTCTCTGGGGCTCAGGCACCCCAGTGGCAAAGCAGACATGCAGCCTGACAGGTCAAAACCCATCTATGTGATATAAAAATGGCTATAATTTTTTAAAAGAAAACTACTTTGAATTTGGGTACCAGGGAGATACTCCAATAGCAAGACCCCACCCAACAAGACTCCAAACCATGAAAATGCAATGTCACTAATTAGAAAGAGTACTTACTGAGCGGTTCTTGTATGTAAAAAGAAATTACCTAGGAGGTGTGTTTCCAGGGTCTTATAGAGCATTCTGAATCTTTGGTTCCAGGGGTCCAGGATCCATACTCTGTTGGCATAAGAACTTGGCAGAGTTGTCATAAAAGATACAAAATTCAAGAGGTCCAGATGTCTTAGTCCAAAGTCAGAGACAGATATTTATGCTTAGAAGAACAATTACCACTCCCTATGCTTCAAAAGTACTGAGACTGCTGAATTGATTGGTGTTTAATTTAGAAACTTAAAAACTGTATCTAATGAGAAGTCTTCAATAGCACTTAATGGTTATCAAATATATATAAACCTTCAACTGTTATTTGATCATCGTTCAGTTTCAATGAACAATGTTTTCTATTATTTCTGAGATGTCAGTGAGGCATATTTACTAAAATGGAAAACTAAAATTTAGATGCAAGTTCTTTCTCCCTAAGGAGCAAAAGGAAATTGGGAAACTAGGTGTGAATTTACCTTTAAGGGTAAATCATCGGGTTAAGATTTGTGATACTGTGAACTTATACTGTCTGTATATCTGCTCCTGGGTGAACAAGAAATTTGCTTTATCCTTGATCCAAGATATGGGGTACTTAAAATTCATCCAGTGCTATTAAAGAAGTGTACCTTAAATCAGTTTGATTTTATCAAGGCAATTTATTTTGCCCTCATACAAATGTAGGAATGATTTACAATAAGAGTCTTTATCTCATAAAATGGCTAAATGAGTTTTCTGCTTCAAAAGTACTTAAATCAATGTAGTTCCTCCATTTATGAAAAAAATTAAGCTTTCAGGGGTACAAGCATAATATTGAAATCTGTTATTTTTTGCTATCTTTTTTTTACATGCTCATTGTTTATAACTCTGTTTAGTCGAATTACACCTTGTTGTATTTTCCAAACTCAGTTGTGTGTTTATCACCAGAGGTTCTATCTCTATCATCGTCACCATTAATCACTGGTGAATTACTTGGCTTCATATGGATTTTTATTGTCTCTCATTATAGTTGCTGTCTGGCCTTTTCTCAGAAGTGGCTCTGAACAGAGCTTTCAACTTAGCACAGCTGTCTTAGCCACAGAACCTAAAGCTGTTTGAGCCTTTTTTGCTGAGAAAAATAATATTATATATTTTGTTTTTATATTCATAAAACAATTACATTGATTAAATATCAAATGCGTAAAATCAGTGAAATCATGAAGTGAACAGCCACACTGATAGCATACACAAATGACAGAAAATGAATTTGAATATTCTTTTTTCATTCATTTACATTTTAAATGATACCTCCCTTCCCAGTTATCCTTCCATCAAGCTTCCATTCTAACCCACGTCCTTCCCCTCCCCTTCAGCCCTATGAGGGTGCTGCTCTACCCATTCACCCACTCCCACCTCACCCCTCTAGCATCCTTCTCTGCTTGGGGCATCATTTTACCATCACTCTAAATATTTCTTGATCATGAGTCTGGCTGAAAGTATAGCAACTCATGCTATTGTACTTTTTTTTTTATCTTTGAAAGTGTAGAAAGACCTCTATGTTGGAATGCAAACAGAGTCTTAGAAGTGAGCTATGAAGTTTATGGCAAGAGATATGGAAAAATTGGTTATTTCCTTTGAGTTTAATTAGATTGTTTTTTGAAAATGATACAGCAATGTGGAGACAAATTGAATTAGTCTTTCAAACTTTCTCTCTTTTTATGAAATTGTATCTCTTGTAGCAACAATCTTTGAATGATGGTAAGTTCCAAATACATTGAGATACAAACAGGATGTAATAGAAAATCCCTTTTATTGTAATGAAAGCATAAAACATTGCTTCTGAAGCTAATGACCTTAGACACACATGTGATAGACTGAAGATATTAACATGAATAATCGAAGAGTACATGATCACTGGACATTGCTTCTGCCATTTCTGAGGACCAAACCCTTTGTTTCCAAGTAGCTGGTCTTGGAGTGTCTTCTAAATAGTTTCTTCTAGCTACCTGCAAACAAGTATAGTCTTCTATAGCCATCACTGAAAAGCAAATTTCAACCCTCCCAAGGGTCTATGCAAAATTGAGTCATTGTAAAAATTCCTTCAATTTGAAGTAACTTGAAGATGCTCTGTGCTCTGAAATAAACATAACTCATGATGTCTTTATCTTTATTTATATATTGCTCATGGTTTACTGAGAGCGGTACAGTGACTTGGAGAAAAATGTTAATTAGTTTAGCAGATATACAGAAAATCTTATTTTTTCTTTTTTGTAATTTTTTATTGAATATATTTCTTTATTTACATGTCAAATGCTATTCCCTTTCCTGGTTTCCTGTCCATAAGCCCCCTATTCCCTTCCCTTCCCCCATAAGGGTCCCCCCACCCACTCCCCCTTACCACCCCTCCCGACATTCTTGTCAAAGATCAGTGTTAATGTTCTTGTTTCTCATGAAATTTAACAAAGTAAACCAAAGAAAGAGAAAACCAGGAAGTAACATTGGTAAAACAGGTGAGAAGCTCTTCCTTAAGAAAGGCAGGATAGATATACAGCCACAAAACTAGATAAGATGGATGAAGCAAAAAAGTGCAGGCTGACAGAAACCATATGTAGATCTCTCCTGAGAGACACAGCCAGAATAAGGCAAATACATAGGCAAATGCCAGCAGCAAACCACTGAACTGAGAAAGGGACCTCCATTGAAGGAATCAGAGAAAGGACTGAAAGAGCTTGAAGGGGCTTGAGACCCCATATGAACAACAATGCCAAGCAACCAGAGCTTCCAGGGACTAAGCCACTACCCAAAGACTATACATGGACTGACCCTGGGCTCCAACTGCTCAGATAGCAATGAATAGCGTAGTAAGGGCACCAGTGGAAGGGGAAGCACTTGGACACCCAGTGAAAGAGATTCTTGGGGAGAGAGTGGTAATGGGGGAAGGATGGGGAGGGGTACACTTATATAGAAGAGGAGGGGGAGGGGTTGGGGGATGTTAGCCTGGAAACCAGGAAAAGGAATAACATTTGAAATGTAAATAAGAAATACCCAATTTAATAAAGATAAAAAACAAAACAAACAAACAAAAAATAAAAATAAAAACAGGTTCAGGATTACAGAGGATCTCAGGCTGCCTGTGCTGGAGTCTTGACTTGACCTGTTCTCTCTGCGGGGTTGGAGGTGGAACCTTGCCTTAGCCTGGGGTCTCTTTTGGCATAAAGCTGTGGATTGACCTGCTGTCTCATCTTCCACTGGGTGTCCTAATCAAAACAGAAAACAAGAAGTTGAAAGCATTAAAAAAATATCCTGAGTGCAGTAGCTCAATCACAAAAGAACACATGTGATATGTTCTCACTGATAAGTGAATATTAGCCTAAAAGCTCAGAATACCCAAGATACAATTTACAAACCACATGAAGCTCAAGAAGAAGAAAGACAAAAGTGTGAATGAGTCAGTCTTTCTTAGAAGGGGGAACAAAATTCTCATCAGAAAGCTTAAGAAGGAAAAAGACAAAAGTGTGGATGCCTCAGTACTTCTTAGACAAAGGAACAAAATACAGAAAAAAATACGAAGAAAAAGTGTGGAGCAATACTGAAGGAAAGGCCATACAGAGACTGCCACATATGTGTATCCATCCCACATGCAGTCACCAAACCTGGTTACTATTAGAGATGAAAAAAGGTGCATGCTGATAGGAGCCTAATATAGCTGTCTCCTGAAAGGCTCTGATGGATTCTGATAAATATAGAGGCAGATGCTTGCAGCCAGCCACTAAACTGAGAATGGGTCCCCAATGGAGGAGTTAGAAAAAGGACTGAGGTAACTGAAGGGGTTTGCAACCTCATAGAAAGAACAACAATATCAACCAACCAGACCCCCAGGGATCCCAGAGATTAAAGCACCAACCAAAGAGTACACATGGAACGACCCATGGCTCCAGTCATGTATGTAGCAAGTGATGGGCCTTGTTGTACATCAATGGGAGGAGAGGTCCTTGGTTCAGTCAAGGCTGGATGCCCCAGTGTAGTGGAATGCCAGGATGGGGCAGTGGGAGGGAGTGCCTGCATGAGTTGGGGAGCACCCTCATGGAGGAAGGGGGTGGGGGGATAGGATGGGGATTTTTCCAGAGGGGAAACCAGGAAAGGAGATAACATTTAAAATATAAATAAATAAAATATCCAATAAAAGAAAAAAGAAAAATGCCTTATTGGTGCACTGCCGATGAGAGAGGTCTGTGGTTCGATAGATCACCTTGAACTCAGTCCCTAACCATTAGCACTTTCCGTTATGTGGTAATTCTAGACAACTGTGTTTTGAATGAAAGGATAACAAACAGATCTTGCAATATACGTGAAGGAAAGCCTGTAGGAATCTGTGAAGACAGATTCAGCTTTTATGTCACTCTTCATTATGAATACTTACATGATACACTGTCAAGGTAGTGGTCTTGTGAAACTTCAGTTTACATAACAAGTATGTCAAAGAAATGATTCTTTATTTTTCAGTATCTTAAGATGCAGGGTACTCTCCCATGCAGGCTTCATGTTGTTCACATAACACATATAATCAAAGTAATGGTTCTTCATTTTGTAGGATGTTAGGCTGGATGCAGGACATTCTCCCGTGTAGTCTTCACATTGGTCTCTGTAATTGGGTGAAGCAAGTGTTTACTTTATTATAGAAAGTCAGATGAGATTAAGTGAAAATGAAATTGTGTTTTGAATACTATCACCATTGCCCATTGCGTGCTCTCTCTCTCTCTCTCTCTCTCTCTCTCTCTCTCTCTCTCTCTCTCTCTCTCTCTCTGTGTGTGTGTCTAAGATAAGTATTTGTATTTCTTAACATCTAGAAAATGTATAGGCTATTTTTGTTATTAAAATTTTATGATGGATGCTATGATCATATATGGACAGAAATAGACGGCCTGAGAGA
Source organism: Rattus norvegicus (assembly GCF_021556685.1). Lineage (NCBI taxonomy): Eukaryota > Metazoa > Chordata > Mammalia > Rodentia > Muridae > Rattus > Rattus norvegicus. The sequence continues at coordinate 31,928,156 of NC_141544.1, read as the reverse complement.
AAAACATCACAAACATCAGGGTACATTTTTACTAAGTTTTTTCCCAACAGAATCTGTACTAGCTTCTGTCTCCTAGTTTCATACTCAAGAATCTCTGAATTAAAGGATTCACAATGAGAAATCTGAATTTTACTAGGCGAAAATTTGTAGAACAAAAAGGAAATGTCAATTATAACTATTCATGCTTATGCACTCTGAAACAATGGAGAAAAGATAATAGACAGTAAATAACAGATGTTGACAAAGTTGTCTTTTAAGTGAATATCTGGGCTTCACTATTAATGATCATTAAGAAAAAAAAAAGATGTTCACAAATACACAAAAAATATTCCCCAAAACAAAGATCAATTAAAAATAGAATGAAGAGTTTACAGTCAGAAGTTATGAACATATATTACAAGGACTGTTATAAAGTAAATTATGCCCTATCTCTATTAAATTAGCATTGACAATATGCCAATTATAAAGCAATTTTTTTACTTAGAATCAAATTGTCATTCTCAAAACACTAGGAAGTCTGTTTCTTGTATTCTCAGTAATTGGCCCCAATTAAATGCATTAGTGGGTAAGAGTTGGATGCAGAAATGAACTACTTAACATTCCATTTCCATCTCACTCAGCACATGACTTTAATTTAATTTAAAATGCAAGATCTTTTAATAGTGAGTTATCATATTGTTCATATTTGTACTTCTCCATTTCACAAATTGATGTCTAAGAGTGTAGCAGCTTAGAACAGGAAATGGCATAATTCAAGGCAAAGTTCTATAAAGCTTTGTGTTGAACAAGACTTATATGATTCACCCGTTGCAATGAAAGTTCTTTCAAAATGTTCAGACAACTCAACCACCAATCAAAGATTGCACATGGAGTAACCCATGGCTCTAGCCACATATGTAGCAGAGGATGACCTTATCTAGCATCAATAGAAGGTCCTGTTCAGGTTCAATGTCCCAGTAGAGGGGAAAGCCAGGGCGCGGAAGCAGGAGTGGGTGGGTGGGTGGGGGAGCATCCTCATAGAAACAAGGGGGAGGGAGGATGAGGGTTTAAGGAGGGGTAACTGGGAAAGGGGATAACATTTGAAATGTAAATAGATAAAATATCCAATAAAAAATGCTCGGACAAAAATAAAAACAGGGTGGATGCTTTTCTTAGCTACCTTGCTGGAATATCTTTCCAAGCACAAAGCCTATGAAGATGTATAATGGTCTATTGAGGTGACAATAAAACTTTTAAAAAATGAGCTACCCAGAGGACAGTTTACAGATGACTGAGGATTGATTCCAACAACTTGAAGTCTTAGTAATAGAGATAGGCAATCAGAGACAGTGAGCGTATACGGTTAGTCTTCACAGCTCAACTGCAACTCCTGTTTACTCTTTGCTTTCTGAGTACAGATGCCATGTGAGCAACCACCCTCCCCTTGCAACCAAATGTTCTCTGCCAGGGTGAGCTCTGCTCTCAAACTATACGTCCAAATAAACTTGTTTTACTTAAATCACTTTGGTCACAACAATGAGAAAAATGACTAGTATTGAGAGCCAGTACTGAGAATCAAGGCTATAGCTTCGCTAAATCCAGCACGTTATTATAAACCCCTTGGACCCAGCTTGTAGGAGGAATGTGGAAGAGTTTGAAACTGTAGGTTAGAAAAGCCCTCAAATGCTGCTAGCACACCTTTAATGGACTGTTCATGTAGGAATTTAGGAAATCGGAAGGCAAAGAAAAAATGTGGACTATGATGGCCTGGCCCATGAGGGTAAAGAACTTCTGGTATGTAGTCAATAAAGGAGCCAATAGTGTTAATGGCGTGTAAACTTTTACAGTCTTCCTTGGCCAACTGCTTGTAGAAAGAGAATTCATTCTTGGAATTTCTGCTTAATAATGCATGGCTTCTGCAACCGTATTTCCCACCTAAACAGTGCACCTCTCAGGTTTTCCCTTTACTTCAGCTAAATATGAGACAAGTCAATTTAACTAAAATATATTTTACCTCACAGTTGGGAGGTACAGTGTATTCAGCTTAGAAAGGTTACATTGCATACACTATCAATATACATGGTGATTATAAATATTACTAAGCATACAACAAAGTTTAAATATCCAATCTTTCACCCTGTATCTAAGTTTAAATTTCATATCATAATGCAAGCTGCATTTAATACATCACCCACAAAAAAGAAGTTAAGATTTTTGACTCTTTTTAAAAGTCCAAAGTTATTTCTGAGACACAGGAAATCATTAAAGTGGTACTTTATTCAATAAAATGCACATATTTCCAAAATGCTATAGTGCAGAGTAAATATTCCCATTTCTAAAAGCAGGTGATGGTGGATCCATATCAAAACAATGACAGTCCAAGATAAGGCAGGAACCCAGGAAGGCAAAAACAAAAACACTGTTATGCCGCAAACTGTATCTGGGGCTCATGGAGGAATCATAGGTTTAATGGAGTCCTGCTGCTTTCCATTTGTGCTGCCTAAAGGACACAGAATTTACTGGGATAACATAAGTCCATACAAACTTCTGCCTTCAACATATCTACTAAGGTCTTAGGACTTTTTGTTTATTTACTTTTTATTGACTATTTTATGGATTTATATTTCACATGTTATTCCCTTTCTCCCATCTCCCATCTTCCTCCCTCCCCTCCCCATGCTTCTGTGAAGATGCTCCCACTTCTATTCATTCACTTCCACATCAACACCCTGGCTTTCCCCTACACTGGGGAAAAGAGCCTTCACAGGACTAAGGGCTTTTCCTTTTATTGATGCCAGACAATGCCATCCTCTGCTACACAATCGACTGGAGCCATGGGTCCTTCCGTGTGTACTCTTTGGTTGGTGGTTTAGTCCCTGGGAACTCTGGGGGATCTGGTTGGTTAATATTGTTGTTCTTCCTATGAGGTTGCAACCACCTTCAGCTGCTTCAGTCCTTTCTCTAACTCCTCCATTGGGTTCCCCATGCTCAGTCTGATAGTTAGCTGCAAGCATCCACATCTGTATCAGTAAGGCTCTGGCAGAGCCTCTCAGGAGACATTCATATCAGACTCCTGTCAGCAAGCACATCTTGGTGTCAGCAATAGTGACTGGGTTTGGTGGCTGCATATGGGATGGGTCCCCAGATACATCTTAGGATTTTTAAGATCCTGGCATTTCCAATGCAACTTAGTCTTCATGTTCCCAGCTTCTCACAATAGCTTATCATTTAAAACTAAAATCTAAGAATCATGTGGGCAACTGTGATAAGTTCTGTTTTCTGACTGAAATCAACCTGCCCTCTTCTGTCACAGCTGTCCAGGCCTGTGCATTCTGCATAGATTATTGAGAAAACCCTACCTAACCATTGCTTTGGAGCAGGGAGCCTCTTCAGCCGCTCAGAATCTCTGCTTTCAAACTTAATTAAGTTTTCACAGTTAAGGTCTATTATGTGAAGACTTGGCTTCAAAGAACTTATATGTTGCCCTCCAAAATGCTAGTATTTTTAAGGGTCTAATAACTTGAACAATTTCAGCTGCTTCATGGTCTTCCTTGTTTTTTGTTTTTTTGTTTATTTGTTTATTTTTCTCAATATCTCATAATGTGCACAGTAAAGTGCATGTTCTTCCTATCAATTTGCTGCCATGTGAACTTTTTTACTATGACCTGGACAAGAACAATGGGCAGGAAATTTATGTTGACTGCTGACTTTTCACAGTTATATGGCAGTGGAACCAGCTTAGATATAAATATCAATCTTTTTGTTGAATAGAAAGGACTAGACTTAGTGAAACAAACACTGAATTTGTATTTATGAGAGGGGCATGTAGGTTATTATCATTATGTAGGTGAGAGCTGGTACAAGTTAGGTCAAGGCTATGATTGGACATTAAAAAATAAAGCAGGGGCAAAGCTTTTCCAAGGTAGGAGAGAAGGAGAAGAAAAGAAGAATAAAGATGGAGACAGAGAAGGATGACACAGAACCAGGTGGTCTTGAATTGCCAAGGTAGCTCGGATGGATTTCTGTAGGCAAATTTATCTTATCTAGGTAGGTGGTTTATATCCTTACCAATTGGTTGTAAGTTTATTGTGTGGATATATTATGGATTGAGAATTTAAAATAAAACTGATTGTTGGGTTATGGTTTGTTGAGTCTTGATTTTACCAGGTAGTTGGGAGTTTATACTTTAACTACCAGAGAGCAGTTGCTGGGAGTATGAGCAGAGCCTGTGGCAGAGAGCCAGGATAGACCAGCCCACGCTGGATGTTTAGAGCCCTGATTTTACCGCGTAGCTGAAACCAGAGAGTTCGAGGTTAGTAGGGAGCCACTGAGAGAGATACTAATCTGAGATAAATTAGTGCTAATTACAATGACCTACTAGAGCCTGAACTAACAAGGGAGCAAGATCACGAGGGTATGTGTGGGTACTGTTCTGCCCAATTTTTATTTTTACTACAACAGGGGACACACAAACACACACACACACACACACACACACACACACACACACAGCTTTCTTTCTCTTTCTCTCTCTCTCTCTATATATATATATATATAAAGATAGAGAAATTGTTAGGTGATATAGATACATTGATAAATGATGATAGATGATAGGTTACTAATAGATTGATAGATGAGATAGATAATAGATGGATAAATAGGTAATAGATAGGTAGATAGATAGATAGATAGATAGATAGATAGATAGATAGACAGATAACTTAAAAGTGGGGCAATTGGAGATAAAATTCTTCAAATATTTAAATATAAATCTAAGACAAAATCAATACTGTTTGGAAAAAATAGTGAATAAAATATGTAAAATATATGAAACTCAAGACAGATGATCAAAATGTGAATGCTTCACTCCTTCTTTAAAAGGGGAACAAGAATACCCTTGGCAGGGAAGAGAGAGGCAAAGATTAAAACAGAGACTGAAGGAACACCCATTCAGAGCCTGCCCCACATGTGGCCCATACATATACAGCCACCCAATTAGACAAGATGGATGAAGCAAAGAAGTGCAGACCGACAGGAGCCGGATGTAGATCGCTCCTGAGAGAAACAGCCAGAATACAGTAAATACAGAGGCGAATGCCAGCAGCAAACCACTGAACTGAGAATAGGACCCCCGTTGAAGGAATCAGAGAAAGAACTGGAAGAGCTTGAAGGGGCTCGAGACCCCAAAAGTACAACAATGCCAAGCAACCAGAGCTTCCAGGGACTAAGCCACTACCTAAAGACTATACATGGACTGACCCTGGACTCTGACCTCATAGGTAGCAATGAATATCCTAGTAAGAGCACCAATGGAAGGGGAAGCACTGGGTCCTGCTAAGACTGAACCCCCAGTGAAGTAGACTGGTGGGGGGAGGGCGGCAATGGGGGGAGGGTTGGGAGGGGAACACCCATAAGGAAGGGGAGGGGGGAGGGGGATGTTTGCCCGGATACCGGGAAAGGGAATAACACTCGAAATGTATATAAGAAATACTCAAGTTAATAAAAAAAATACACAATATAATTACTTGTTTCAGAGGTGGGGAAGAATGAATATGTTTCCTGAGATGAGTTTTGATATGGAAATGGTATGGTTGAATGCAACTTGGCCAGATTGCAAACTTCAAGTCATAGATAGAACTTTGTCGCTAAACCTCAACTCATACATTACTAAAGTGATAATGAGAAATGTTTACTCATCATGTTTTCTTAAAAATAGATGGGAATCTTGGGACATAAATCATTTGTCATTGTGTGCCATATAAGTATAAGAATCTGAGATGAGACTGTTTAATGCATCCAAAAATGTATCAGTACTCTTTTCTTTTGTTTCTTGTAAAAAACAAAATGAAAAAATGTTAAAATGGATTTCATTCATCAAATAATTTAAAAATGTTCGTGTCAAGGTAAAATAATAACTAGACCGGTATTTGCTATTGTGCTCAATTTTGTTAAAGGCAAGTTCAATGCAACATAAGGCAATGCAGATAAACACTTAAAAATCAACACAAGGCTTCTATGTAACTGAGGAGCTAGACGTATAATTCAAATACAAATGTATCAAGCAAAAAATGACCACTAAAGACAAAAATATTTAAATGGCAGGGTTTTCATCTTTCAATCTCAGGATAATAATGCAATGCTAGCCGCCTCTGAATCTTACACAGTTTGGACACATACACATAAATCCAATCCCTATAGAGAACTCCGAGTAATTAGATATCATTCAGTCACTGCGTTAGAAAAGAATGTTTAAGTAACCCCTCTTAAAACTAAACTTAACAATGGCCTAACTTTTGTACTTTTACTACCTAATGAGAATTTGAGGACAAAAGGCACAATTTTTATTTTCTCTTTTAAAAGATATGTTAACTTAGGAGCTTGAGAGATGGCTTGGCACCGAATTGAATGAATCTCTTTACCAGAGAACCTGCACAGGATTCCCAGCCCCCACATGGTGCCTCAGAACCATCTGTGACTCCAGTTCCAGGAAACCCAACACTTCTGCTTTCCAGGAATAGAAATCTATGTGGAATGCAGACAAACAGGCAAGCAAAACACTCACATGCATTAAAAATAGTGAAAAAAGTCTAAAATATGTTAAATTATTCATTTTTTAAAAACATGAGGAGGAAGTAGAAGTAGAAATACATCTTCCGATGTTTCCATAGAAGTCTAAATGTAGTACGAAATAATAAAACTTTGAGCATGTGGTTTTAATACTATTGTTTATAGAGTTACTAACCCCTCTATAATTTATATTCTCTGTCTCTCATTGTCTGAGAATGTACACATGTGTCTCAGAAATGGTAACTTATAGGCACAGCAATATTGATAATTGGAAAAACCATGAGAATAAATAATGGGTTATCTGGATAGGTAATTAATCGGTGTTCTTTTATTGTTGGCTGTTTATGTGTTTGAGAAAGGATCTTGTATATAGCTGAATCTCACCTCAATTTAATAACAATTTTCCCGCTTTAGCCTACAAAGTGATGAAATTGTAGGCCTGGGATCACCACTCACAGTAATGAGTTACATAGAATGAAAGAATCAAGTAGAGAGTAAAGCAGGAACAGTCAGTGTGATCCACACTGTGGGGAAAAGAAAGGAAAAGAAGTGTTCAATGAGAACCTAGTGGATTTTGACGTAAAACAAGAATTTTAGAATGATTTTAAATTTGTTTTGTTTGGTTGACTTTTTCCATGAAGGTCTAAATGAAGCCACGCAAGGCTGCAAATATGTTTGGTTATATTTTTGTTCAATGATTTAAGTTTTTGTTCACAAATATTCTTCGTGGAAATGTATGTACTTCTGCTGTGACTTTAACTGAAAACAACATTACTGGGCAAACAGATTATTGGAAAGAAGTGGAACAATTGAAGAGTCATACAGACCACAATTTCCAAGCTTAAGGAATGACCAAGGAAGCTGAGCAGTGCCAATGCTCTGGCTGGGGTTTCTGATGAAGTTGGAATATCATCTCCTTGCAGGTGATGACTCACAAAAGCTGTACTGTGACAGACTCTCCCCAACTTGCAGGCACCTCCACAGAACTTAATCCTGTTCTCAGTAACGTGTATAACCCCAAGCAGCCTCAAGAGTTATATGACTTTTGTTAGTTTAATGAGTCTTAAGTCCTCCTCTTCCCCAAGAGGGCTATTTTAATCAGAGGAAATAATTTTACAACATCTGCAAACAAGGCTCACAGGATTGTTATTACCTAGTGGACTAAAGTCACTGTGCCCTTCTACAGGTCTTCTAACTTTTGTTAGACATGAGTTCACGTTTCAGAGCCAAGAAGCACATAAAATATGTTATTACTGTCTACTCCCTTGTTGTGCAATAGTTTTGGTTATGAAATAGCACTAAACATCAATTATTTGCCTCTCATTGGTTTTGAGTTTTATTGAAAATCTTCAGTGTTGGTAATAAAGTCAGAAACACATGTTTAATGGCTATAACTTTTAACAGAACAGTCTTTAGGGGCATGAAGAAAATCCATAGCAATTGCAACAGAAATTTATCTAACAAAATATTGTTTCCCTGTGTGAAGAAGAAGAATTTCTGCACTGTCTCTTACTTGACACCATTCTTCATATGATGCGAGTAGACATCCATGAATAGCATCTATGTTTTCCTGCTAACTTCTTAATACAGAACCATTAATGGGAAACACTAAACATTTTTCCCAAACACTAGCTATTCATTAAAAATGGTTCTATGTATTAGATTTAGATTTATATTCAATGATACTCAACATGTGCTTCCAACTAACTATGATTAAATGGTAAATGTATATGTCACATTGATAGAATAGGAATAAGATACTCCTTTGATTGTAATTTACAGAAGATATTTGTCTTACTTCTCTGTCTTCTTTCAAAAAGTGACTTATAAACCAAGGTGCAATTTTGATGTTCTACCATGATAAGACAAAATTCTGTCAATAATAATGAAGATATGAAGATAAAGTTAAGCATTTTTTTTCACTATGGAGTTCTTAATGGACATCACTCAAACAACTACAATTAATATCTCCACTACTATTTTTACTAGTACTACTAATATTACTATTATTACTACTACTACTATTATTACCACTAGCATGACTGCTCTTAGACCCCCCTCACACACATATGCACTCAAAGAATAACTGAGTGACTATATTTTATCCTTTTTTGATTAGGAGGAATGTTCAGATTTTCCTCATGCATACTATATCTTTAGTGAGCAGATTTGTTTCTTTTGTAAATACGTGTAAATGCTAGTCATACAACCTATAGAATAATGGTTTTGAAGGTATGATTTAGTAAATGACCCAAGTATCAAAATTTAATTTTGAATTATGTCAATAGTCCAGGAGCATAATAAGGGAATTGAGAAGAAATTATGGACAGATTGCAGTCTAATGATGCTGTAGTTACAGTTTTTCAGATGTAGGAAAAAATTCAAGGAGCCGTTAAAGCTTCTGAATAAGAAAGTGGAGGAAGCTAGAATCATCAGGAGGAAAAAAGCCTACTGCCTTTTATCTATTTGGAAATTCACTATTTGGAAATTATCTATTTGGAACTAGGGTGTATCCATCACTACATTTTTAGTAATATTTTCCTTAATGGTAGAAACTAACATTGTATACAATGTACATTAAAGAAAAGTTAACTTAAATGTGTATAGTAAATTCACTTTATTGCTGAACCATACTCAACTTTTCTCCTAGATAACTGTATATATAAGATTAAAAAGAATGTAGGTTGCCCAAGAAACATAATCTGTTACTTGCTTGTAAACTTTTCCTTGTAAATATTACAATGTCATATCAATAACTTTGAACTCATATGTATACACATATGGAGTATATATACACACTTAAATTATATATATATATATATATATATATATATATATATATATATATATATATATATATATATATATATATTCCCCCTTTGGAATCTGCCTTGGAGTCTGCTTGATATACACAGTGACTTCACTGTAGAAAATTGATTATCCATTTCAGAGCAGGTATCAATTGCAAATAGCTACTTGGTTCTTAGTAGAATTTTGTTTTCTCTTTTCAGTGAGGGGAATTTGTCTAGCTCTAGTTTTATATTTCTTCTGCATGCTCTCACAGTCTCTGTGAGTTTCTACTTGTAACAGTTTCCTTTTGTGTCTGAAACATACTGTTTTCTTATAGGAATCTACCACCTCAGGCTCTTACAATCTCCTCACCACCTCATCCACATATATCCCTGGACCATAGTGGAATTGGATGAAGCCATCCCATTAGGGCAGAGTGTACCAAGTATCTCACTCTTTGTACATTGTCTAGTTGTGGGTCTCTGTATTAATTGGCATTTGCCACTGGAAGCTTCTCTGAATAAGACTAAGCAATAATGTTATAGCAGTTATCGTTGTGGGTCATATTCTTGCTGTTCTGCCTTAATAATAGTAATAGGTTTCTTTCTAGGCCTAAGAAATTTTTATCTTAGTTTCTTCCTCATTTTCTCCTTGTCAGGGTTGAGTTTAATTTCATAGAAGGAACTTTAAGTCAATTCAAAATGTGTCTGGTTACTGAAATACCATTTGGTCCACTGTTTCCCCACTATATATCTCAGGTAGGCCATTGTTATAGGTCATGGGTTTTGTTTATGATATGAATGATTATTTTGCCTTCTAGTAGCATACAGAATGTTGTTCAATGCCATGGATACATGCAGTAAGGATGAATCTTCAAATTGAGAATAGACTCAATTTCTGTGTTTGATGACATGAGTTAGTGGTGTCTTCAACAATAATAATATCATAATATTGTAAAGAGTATATAATAAACTTGGCAAAAATCTAAGATATTTGAAGAGAGATTAGGGACCTCTGGCCAATGAGTCAACAAGATGGAACCCATTCTTGGTATTAGAGGTCTTACTTCGTGGTGTTAGATATCTATTTGTGGCATTTTTCCCTATTATATTGCAACTTCATTGAAATTATTTTTATATGTTTATTTATTTTAAGAAACTTCTACAATGGGTCGCTAAATGTATATGAGCTAAGTATATTGATTGTGTTAATAGAACCATAGCTCAGAAAAGAGATTATCCAAAATAAAATGGAAAAGAAATAAAACTTTTGCTCCAAATGCAAGTATAACACAGAGAACACCCCCAAAAGGAAAAATAGACGCTGATAATTGTCTTGAGGTTGATACTACAAATTCACTGCATAACAGCTTAATCTATTAGTAAATAATGACCATGAGAAATTGATGTTTTAAGCAAATTTGCATTGCTTTATCACTGTTATGCATCATATTACAGATGAAGTTGATGATTTAAATCCATGATTGATTTACATGCAGTGCAGAAATGAGGCTGAAAAAATCAGGCTGTTGCCAAGGAGCCCATTTAGGAAAACCAATAATTACACTGGAAATTATATTCTATGAAATTGTAAAAGTGTGAAAAAGTCCATGACATCAGTAATTATGTTGAAAATAAAATGAATATCTTATAGGACTTCTTCTCCTAAGTGGTTCCTCCTCTGTATATTATATTTTCTCCCTGTTCCTTTGTCAGACCTTCCTGATATTATGTTATTGTCAACTGTTTAAATGTGAAGTCAGAAAGATAAAGAAAAATGACTAAATTTCAGAAACTCTTTTCAATCTTTGGGCAAAGAATGAATATAAATAAGATGGTGAAATTATTTCTCTGTTTTAATATAATTTCAAATTAGAATAGTAAGGTGTAATGAGGAAGGAGAAGTCAGGATAAAAGAGGGAATATGGAAAGAAACAAGTAATAAGAAAGTTTGTTTGACATATATGGCACATGGAAATGCCAAGTTTCTTTTTGATCAGTGAAATAAAACTAATTTAAACTATGAAAATGTGAGTCTGCTCACTGGAAGATATTATACTCTGAGATATACCAGAGGATCCATTGAACTTAGCATTTGCTAAGAGACTGCCCCCATGAAGTCCCACAGAAGGTTCTGGGAGGCAGTGGACTTGGGAACCCCCCCCCACCTTCTCAAATCCCTACTCGCTGAATACCTATTCCCTTTTGCCTGGTCCTTTCTGCTGGGACAGACTGCAAGCTAGTCTGCTTCCCAGAAGATGCTATATCCTGAGTCTGCTGCACTCAGAATATTTGACATCACATCCTGAAGAATACCAGAAGAACCAAGACATTCAAAGCATTTGATACCATATCCTGAGGCATCCCAGGGGATTTGCTGCACCCAGGACATCTGATACCACAGCCAGGAACAAACCAGGAGATCCGCTGCATTCAGTGCACCTCAGCTTGCAGTCATCTCAGGAGTTCTTCTGTACACAGGGCAACTGGGCAATTGACACCAGAGTCTGAAGACCTCCTAGGGCCGTGGGGGATTCGAGGCACCTGACCCAGGACAGAAAGCTTCCCTGGGTGTGATTGCACTCAAGGAAACAGAAACCACAGTCCATATAGTCCCCTCCTTCCCCAGGAGAACAGCTTCACACAAGACAACAGTGTGACTGCTCTTCTGAAGAGCCAACAGTCTTATGGCCTCCAGACATCTATAGCAGCCAAGGCAACAAATCAGCACTGTCTCTGCCCCCACTGAATATACTCCAGGGGGAAGGCCCCACAGGAGTTCTGCTACAGCCAAAGGCCACAGGCCTACCAGGGGACCTGTTGCAACCCAGGGACAAAAGAGGTAGACTCCAGACAGAGACACCCAAACTAGCAAACACGAGGGATAATCAGATGGCGAAAGACAACCGTAAGCACAAGAAGCCAATGTACGTTGGAATCATCAGAGTCAAGTTCTCTCACCATAGCAAGCCATGACTGAATACACCAAAATACCTGAAAATCAGGAAGGTGACTAAAATCCTATCTCATGAAAGTAATAGTGGTCTTTAAGGAGAATATAAATAACTCACTCAAAGAAATACAGGAAAGAACAGGTAAACAGGTAGAAGCCCTTAAAGAGAAAACAATTAAATCCCTTAAAGAAATACAGGAAAACACAATCGAACAGGTGAAGGAATTGCATAAAATGACTCAAGACCCAAAAGTGGATGTAGAAACAATAAAGAAAGCACAAATGGAGGCAAACCATGAAATGGAAAAGATAGGTAAGAGGACAAGAATTACAGATGTAAGTATCACCAACAGAATAAAAGACGTAGAAGAGAGAATCTCAGGTGTAAATGATACTGTAGTGGAGCTTGAAACAACCGTCAAAAAAATTCAAAACATAAAAAAATCCTAACCCAAAATATTCAGGAAATTAAGGACACAATGAAAAGACCACATCTAAGAATAATTGGAATAGAAGAGAATGAAAATGCCCAGCCCAAATTACCTGAAAACGTCTTTAACAAACTCATAGAAGAAAATCTCCCCAACCTAAAGAAAGAGATGTCTGTAAAGGTACAAGAAGCCTATAGAACACCAAATAAATGGGGCCATAAAAGAAATCCTCTCATCACATAATAATCACAACACTAAACGCACAGAACAAAGAAAGAATATTTAAAAAGTTGTAAGGAAAAAGGGCAAAGTAACATACAAAGGCAGATCTATCAGAATTAAACCAGACTTCTCAACAGAGACTATGAAAGCCAGCAGAACCTGGTCAGAGGTCATGCAGACTCTAAGAGAATACAAATGCCAGCCACACTACTATACCCAGTAAAACTCTCCATCAACATAGATGGAGAAACCAAAATATTCCAGGACAAAACTAAGTTCAAACAGTATTTATCAACTAATACAGCCCTATAGAAGATCCTAGAAGTAAAACATCAATATAAGGAGATATCTACAACAAAGAAAGACAAGATATTAACCATCTCACAACAAAGCCAAAAGGAGAAAACGACAAGCACATAAAGCTACAATGAAAACAAATATAACAGGAACCAACGGTCATCTGTCTTTACTACCTCTCAACCTTGGACTCAACTCACAAATAAAAAGACATAAGCTAACATATTAGATAAGCAAACAAAATCCAGCATTTTGCTGTAGACAAGAAATACACATCAATAATAAAGACAGACACTATCACAGAGTTAAAGGGTGGAAAAAGATCTTCCAAGCAAATGGTCCCAAGAAGCAAGCTAGAGTTGCCATCCTACTATCCATGACGAGGAAGGAGATTTCATAATCATCAAAGAAAAAATCCACCAAGAGAAAGTCTCAATTCTGAACATCTGTGACCCAAATGCAAGGTCAGTCACATTCATAAAAGAAACTTTACTAAAGCTCAAAAGACACATTGAATCATGGTCAATCATAGTCAGAGACTTCAACACCCCATTCTCACCAATTGACAGGTCATTGAAACAGAAACTAAACAGAGACACAGAGAAACTAAAAGAGGTTATGAACCAAATGGATTTAACAGATATCTACATACCATTTCACCCTAAAACAAAATAATACACCTTCTTTTCAGCACCTCATGGTTCCTTCTCCAAAATCGACCATATAACGTGTCACTAAACAACCCTCAACCTATATAAGAAGATTGAGATAATCCCATGTATCTTATCAGACCACCATGGCCTAAAAATGCTGGTCTTCAATAACAGCAAAAGCAACAGAAAAGCCACATACATGTGGAAACTGAACAACTCTCTACTCAGTAATAATTTGATCAGGGATGACATAAAGAAAGAAATTAAAGACTTCCTGAAATTTAATGAAAATATTGACACATCATACTCAAATATATGGGATTCGATGAGAGCAGTGCTAAGAGGAAAATTCACAGTAATAAGAACCCTGGTAAAGATACTGGAGAGATCGTACACTAGCAACTTAACAGCACACCTGGGAGCTCTAGAATAAAAAGGAGCAAACTCACCCAAGAGGAATAGAAGGCAGGAAATAGTCAAACTCAGGACTGAAATCAACCAAATAGAAATAAAGAGAATAATACAAAGAATCAGTAAAACCAAAAGCTGGTGTTTTGAGAGAATCAACAAGATAGATAACCCCCTAGCCAAACTAACTAAAGAACTCAGAGGCAGTATCCGAATTAACAGCATCCGAAATGAAAAAAGGCACATAACAACAGAAATGGAGGAAAGTCAAAAATCATCATATCCTATTTCAAAAGCCTACATTCAACAAAACGGGAAAATCTAGATGAAATCGATGGTTTTCTAGAAAGGTACCACATAACCAAAATTAAATCAAGAGCAGGTAAACTTTCTAGAAAGGCCCATATCCTATAAGGAAATAGAAGAAGTCATTAAAAACCTTCCAACCAATAAAAGGGTCAGATGGATTTAGTTCAGAATTCTACCGGACCTTCAAAGAAGACCGATACCAATATTCCTCATGCTATTCCATAAAATAGAAATAGAAGAAAAACTACCTAATTCATTCTATGAAGCCACAATTACTCTAGTTCCTAAACCACACAAGGATCCTACCGGAAAAGAGAACTTCAGACCAATCTCACTTATCAAAATATGTGGTATAGAGCTAAACCAAGAATTCACAACAGAGGAATCTCAAATAGCTGAAAAGCACCTAAAGAAATGTTCAAGGTCCTTAGTGATCAGAGAAACGCAAATCAAAACAATCCTGAGATTCCACCTCACACCAATCAGAATGACTAAGTTCAAAAAGTCAGGTGACAACACATGTTGGCCAGGAAGTGGAGAAAGAGAAACACTCCTTCCCTGCTGATGGGATTGCAAATTGGTACAACCACTCTAGAAATCAGTTTGATGGTTCCTCATATAATTGGAAATATACCTACCTAAAGATCCAACAATATCACTCTTGGGAATATACCAAAAAGATGCCCTACCATGCCACAGGGGCACTGTGTTCATAGTGCCCTTATTTGTGATAGCCAGAAGCTGGAAACAACCCAGATGTCCCATAATAGAAGAATGGATACAGAAAATGTGATTCAAATACACAATTGAATAGTACTCAGCTATTAGTAATAAGGATATCCTGAATTTTTCAGGCAGATGGAACTAGAATGGAACTGGATGAAACTAGAAAATAACAATATCTGATAATTCAGACCCAAAAGGACATGTATGGTATGTTCTCACTAAGTGGATTTAGCCAAAAAGAAGAGGAGGAGGAGGAGGAGGAGGAGGAGGAGGAGGAGGAGGAGGAGGAGGAGGAGGAGGAGGATACTCCAGATACAATCCACAGAACTCAAAAGATCAATATGCTGAGGACGCCTCAGTCCCATGTGGAAGGGAGAAGAAAGTAACCACAAGTGAAGAAGAAAGGAGAGATAGGGAAAGGAAAGGTGATGAGAGTGGGGGTAGAGGGGAACATGATCCAGTATTAGCTTGGGGAAAAGAACTGAAGTCCCGAGAGCAGAAAGAATGGAAACAGGCAACCTCGGGGGAAGGAGATTGGGAAGACCCTCTAGAATGTACCAGAGACCTGGGAAGTGAAAGACTCTCAGGACTCAAAGTGGGCAGGATAGATGAAATGCCCTACAGTGGGGAGAAAGAACTTGTAGAGCCCACCTCCAGCAGAAAGACTGAGCATCAAGGGACGGATGGATTTGCTATCCCACAGTCAAAGCTCTGACCCATAATTCTTCCTGTCTGAAAAAAATGCAGCGATGACAATGGAGAGAGACTGAGGAAAAAAAAAAGGTCCAACGACAGGCCCAAAGTGAGATCCAGCTCAAGGGGAAGCCCCAAGACCTGAGGCTATAGGGTGTTCACAAAAAGGGTACCTATCATGACTGCCCTCCAAAAGACCTAACAAGCAGCTGAAAGAGTCATATGCACATATGTGCACCCAACCAATGAACAGAAGCTGCTGACTCCTCTGATTGAATTAACAAAAAGCTGGAGGAAGCTGAGGAGGAGGGCAAACCTGTAGGAGGACCAGGTAACCTGGACTCCTGGGTCCTCTCAGACACTGGATCACCAACCAGGCAGCATACACCAGCTGAAATGAGGCTTCCAGCACATATACAGCAGAAGACTTCTGGGATTGGGTTCAGTCAGAGAAGATGCACTTAACCCTCAAGAGACTGGAGGACTCAGAAAGTTTAGAGGACTGATGGGGTGGCTTGGGTGGAGACATACTTGTGGAGACAGGGAGCTGAGGGGAGGTGGTATAGGATGTGGAACTGGGAGGGGATTGACTGGGAGTGGAATAAAATCTGGAGTGTAAAAATAAATAAATAAAATTTTTAAAAGTATAAAAATACATATATTCATATAGTAAAATCAATTTTAAGTATTGATACAGGCAAATGAGATTTATATTTACATGTGCATTAACGCATGACATACATACATATACATAGATAAGTATTATGTATGCAATAATACCAATAGACAGAAAACACAAATGCATACCTATACAGATATATACATGTATGCAGCTAAGTGTTCTTTATGAATTGTGTTACTTCTTTTATAAGAAGCCTCTGTTTTGCACCCAACTACCTTTGTGCAGTACACATAAAATCAGTATTTTATCTCTGAATTCAGAGATCATGAAAATTAATTTTACTGAGAATGTAGCGTGAATATGTTTCTCTGCCTGTTTAAGCAGTATTCATCAGAGTATTCCTACAGTAATAATACTCTAACTCTATTCTCCTCTTAGAAACACTGTTGTTTGGTTATGGCAGTAATTGTGCTATCAAAAATGGGCGAATGCTTGGAAATCCCTAAATGCTGATTTTAAAAATCATTATTTTTTACATAAATTTCAGTTATGTACTAATGTCACTTATGGCAAAGAATAGCAGGAAAGCTGATATACAGATTCAGAAAAGTAGTCTCATGAAGAAACTAGCATCTCAAGAAACAACACAGGGTCAACAATTTTGAATTCGGATGTTTGAATTGTAGTTGAACATCTGAAACCTCTTTAAGCTAATGCGCAACAACATTTGTCTTTACAGCCACACATGGAAAGACGGGCTGCCAAAAGCTCAGTCTGTGTATTTAGCAGAATTGCATTTCATCAAAACATAAGTTTCATTGAGGAGCAGATGACAGAGAATGCAAACAAACTCAGCAAAAACAAATCTTTAAACATTCTCGATCCATAATCTCTCTTCCTGTTTACTGCATTACAAATTCTATTTTATTTAGCTTTCATTAGGCTTTAAGGTAATGAGAGGGGATGTGGTTATTGACTGCTCTTTTCTGAAAAAGGCAAAGCTAGAAATTCCAAAGCTTTCTCCCATGGATATAATAAAACAAAGACACCTACCAAAACCGCACAAAATTCAGAAACCAGATGCTGGGGTTTGAGAAAATATTTTTGGGGAAACTCAGGGGACAGAGTAGTACAGTCTGAAAACTACTCAAGTATAGATATATTTCACAATTTATTTTACTATGGAAATTAAAACAGAGTGAATAGTTCTAGGACTATTCTAAGAGGTGGAGACCTTGGTGTTCACGTTCAGATCATTTTCAAGTGATCAGTAACAATGCAGAGCAATGTTGCAGTGTGAATGATTTCCTGGGTTAAAGTTTCCATTCATATACAAGTACATTTTTCTACTGCTTCAGATAGAAACTTAAGTATTCATTCAATAGCAGGCACAGAATGAGATTGCTTCCTACACCAGCTTCTCATTCCAGACATACACTCATCTTGGAAACCTGATTATAAAGTTTCCTTTGTGGATAGCCAGATTCTGTTCTCAGATATGGAGATGAATCTACATGCTGTGCTTTGGAAGTCAATTACACTGACTGCAATGCAAATGCAACTGAGTGATTCTTCCCAGAGATTAAGATGTATGTACTTGTGAGGAAAATACATTTTGTGTTTCCATGCCCATAGAGGATGTGAAACGGTTAAGCTCTTTGTGCCATCATATCAAAGTCTTTCAAAGAGATCTGATGTTTTGTCAATATTGATTCAGACCTCTCAGTGTCTCTGAAGTAAAAATAATAAAGTTCTGTTGCTGCAGGGACATGAGGAAAAAAAATAAAAGAAGTTTGATTGATTCTTCCATTATACAATGACTGCTGTTATAAAGCAGAGAATAAAAAGGACAATTAGATGTTTGGTCCAAGGAGCAAATATACGAGCCTGGGTAAAGATTCAGTGATCAGAGGTAGCGAAAGTGTGCAAAAATGAAGGGAAACACAAACTATTGCTAGGAGTGTAATACTGCATTCATTTATAAATTAAAAGCAATATTCTACATTTTATGCCTAAAGAGTACCTTTGAGCATGAGTATGTCTTTTGCCACTTTAACTGAAACAAAATGATTAATTATGGAACAAATCTAAGTAATCTTGTAATGTGCAAAATAATTCAACAATATTTCATGTGTTCATTGACATACTATGAAACTCACATGTATCTGCTCTGATTTCTGTTTTTTTTTTTTTTATTTCATGTGAGTAGGAATCAAAATTTTGCATAGTCAGGTAAAATTATAGTGGATTCCATACTATAATCTACCTCTCTAAATATCACACTTTTCCCCTTTTCCCCACAAACACAATTGAGACAGGCAAGTAAATGGATAAATTATTTTTTACCATTCTTTACAGGATAACTATTCTGTTTTTGGAAAAAAAAACCATTGGGATACATTGTTACAACATGATGTTTAATATAATTCCCCTCCACTCATCTAAGTTCTGGCTAATTAGCATGCTGTTAGAAGAATCCTTCAAAAAATACGTAAAGCAGGTAGTGTAGGAGGTAGAAAAATCCCTTTAAATATATGAACGAAATATAGCATTGGACGGGGCTTAAATGACAGACAGAAATGAGGCACAGAACAAGCAATCAGACAGGCAGGAAATTGATGATGTAAGAAAATAAAATTCATAGTTTGACATTTCTCTTTGGAGAAAAGTGGAAGATTTGAATATGCAAACAACGTATCTACTTGAGGAGATTTGAAGTTCTAACAATACCACCTGTTTGAACTGTGGGTAATGAATTGAAAATACTCAGTATGCTTTCAGGAATTCTAATCAGCATTTGTTATGAATGTTTAAAATGTAGTTTGTTTAGCATAATAGCAATCAAGTTTTATACCAAAGTGGAAAGAAGGTTGTGACATTTAGAAGGTAAGAGTCAACACGAGTTAGTAGTTGATGAAATACTAGGAGATGTTATTTTGAAATGGTACTTAACATATTCAAGAAATGTCATATTCAAGAAATGTCACTCTGAACTGGAGACACAAATATGCAAATCATAACCTCTGTGTTAAAATCAGTCAGGAGAAAACATGTAAACCCCCAGAGGAGAACACAGAGATTCAGTGATTCTCATATTTCAAAGTGAGGTTGGAGGGAAGACAAAATATAGTCCTTGAAAATAGTTACATGGACCAAATGTCAGGAAAGAGAGATGTGCCCAGCACATGTGATGGTTCAAGAGTGTCCTGTTCAATGATAATCATCTCTGGGGACATATGTACCTACTGTACTTGGATACAACACAATTATTGAATATAATAGGGAAATTAGTCATTTTCCAATAAAAACAGCACTTTTTTTGGTGTTGAGCTTAGATTAGGAAGTAAAAACTCTGAAAGATCACTAACGTGAAATTCCAATAAACACCATTTAGCCTATCTTGATCACTCTCTTTAATTTTAATGATAATAATGACTAAGTGTGATATTTTATTGTGCATAATTTCATATTCATACCTTTGGAGATTAATTTCTAAGGGCCAGGACCTCACTAGCTCCAGGAAACTGCCTAGGTTCCAAGCCATACATGATTTCTCACCTGCTGATTCGACCTTAAAATCAACTAGATCACAGTTGCTTGTCACCTACATGGGAGTGAGACTTGTTGCTCATATATTGGCGTGCTATAATTATCCTGACTCATGTGCATTACTGCTGTATAAGACCAAGGACATTCTATACCTTCATAGTTCTCATGATAATGTATGGACTCATAGAAGGTACACCTCAGGAAAGAAACTTGTAGGTAAGATCAAGCTATAGCTATCCACTTGAGTCATTTCTCTTAAGAGCAGTGTCTTACACATTAGGGGCAGAACGTCACTTCCTGAGAAGCCACTGAGGGCTACTTTGATAATTTCGATTTCTATCACTTTGAGAGGCACTTGGACAGCCAGGACAAACATTTCTTATTCTTTCTATCATTTTTCTCTCTCCATCTTTATTAAATTGGGTATTCCTTATTTACATTTCGATTGTTATTCCCTTTCCTGGTTTCCGGGCCAACATTCCCCTAAGCCCTCCCCCTCCCCTTCTCTATGGGTGTTCCCCTGCCCATCCTCCTCCCATTACCGCTCTCCCCCCAACAATCACGTTCACTGGGGGTTCAGTCTTGGCAGGACCAAGGGCTTCCCCTTCCACTGGTGCTCTTACTAGGCTATTTATTGCTACCTATGCAGTTGGAGCCCAGGGTCAGTCCTCGTATAATCTTTGGGTAGTGGCTTAGTCCCTGGAAGCTCTGGTTGGTTGGCATTGTTGTGGGGTCTCAAGCCCCTTCAAGCTCTTACAGTCCTTTCTCTGATTCCTTCAACGGGGTCCCATTCTCAGTTCAGTGGTTTGCTGCTGCATTCGCCTATGTATTTGCTGTATTCTGGCTGTGTCTCTCAGGAGAGATCTACATCCTGTTCCTGTTAGCCTGTACTTCTTTGCTTCATTCATTTTATCTAGTTTGGTAGCTGTATATGTATGGGCCACATGTGGGGCAGGCTCTGAATGGGTGTTCCTTCAGCCTCTGTTCTAATCTTTGCCTCCCTATACCTCCTAAGGGTATTCTTGTTTCCGGTTTAAAGAAGGAGTGAAGCATTCACATTTTGGTCATCCTTCTTGAGTTTCATGTGTTCTGTGCATCTGGGGTAATTCTAGCATTTGGGCTAATAGCCACTTATCAATGAGTGCAAACCATGTGTGTTTTTCTGTGATTGGGTTACCTCACTCAGGATGATATTTTCCAGTTCCATCCATTTGCCTATGAATTTCATAAAGTCATTGTTTTTGATAGCTGAGTAATATTCCATTGTGTAGATGTACCACATTTTCTGTATCCATTCCTCTGTTGAAGGGCATCTGAGTTCCTTCCAGCTTTGTGCTATTACAAATAAGGCTGCTATGAACATAGTGGAGCTTGTGTCTTTGTTATATGTTGGGGCATCTTTTGGGTATATGCCCAAGAGTGATATAGCTGGGTCCTCAGGTAGTTCAATGTCCAATTTCCTGAGGAACCTCCAGACTGATTTCCAGAATGGTTGTAACAATCTACAATCCTACTAACAATGGAGGAGTGTTCCTCTTTCTCCATATCCTTGCCAGCATTTGCTGTCACCTGAGTTTTTGATCTTAGCCATTCTCACTGGTGTGAGGTGAAATCTCAGGGTTGTTTTGACTTGCATTTCCCTTATGACTAAAGATGTTGAACATTTCTTTAGGTGCTTCTCTGCCATATGGCATTCTTCAGCTGTGAATTCTTTGTTTAGCTCTGAACCCCATTTTCCTTTATTTCTTTTTTCTTTTTTTTGGAGCTGGGGACCGAACCCCGGGCCTTGGGTTTGCTAGGCAAGCGCTCTACCACTGAGCTAAATCCCCAACCCCCTGAACCCCACTTTTAATAGTGCTTGTCTCCCTGCAGTCTAACTTCATGAGTTCTTTGTATATTTTGGATATGAGCCCTTTATAAGTTGTAAGAGGTAGTTGTAAGATCTTTTCCCAATCTGTTGGTTGCCATTTTGTCCTAACAACAGTGTCCTTTGCCTTACAGAAGCTTTGCAGTTTTATGAGATCACATTTGTTGATTCTTGATCTTAGAGCATAAGTCATTGGTGTTATGTTCAGGAAATTTTCCTCCAGTGCCCATGTGTTTGAGACTCTTCCCCACTTTTTCTTCTATTAGTTTGAGTGTATCTGGTTTGATGTGGAGGTCCTTGATCTACTTGGATTTAAGCTTTGTACAGGGTGATAAGCATGGATCGATCTGCACTCTTCTACATGCTGACCTCCAATTGAACCAGCACCATTTGCTGAAAATGCTATCTTTTTTCCATTGGATGGTTTTGGCTCCTTTGTCAAAAATCATGTGGCCATAGGTGTGTGGGTTCATTTGTGGGTCTTCAATTCTATTCCACTGTTCTATCTGCCTGTCTCTGTACCAATACCATACATTTTTTTTGTCACTATTGCTCTGAAATACTGCTTGAGTCCAGGGATAGTGATTCCCCAGAAGTTCTTTTATTGTTGAGGATAATTTTAGCTATCCTGTTTTTGTTGTAGTTTCTATTGTTGTTGTTGTTGTTATTCCTGATGAATTTGCAAATTTTTCTGTCTAACTCTCTGAAGAATTGGATTGGATTTTGATGGAGATTGCATTGAATCTGTAGATTTCTTTTGGTAAAATGGCCATTTTTACTATATTAGTCCTGCCAATCCATGAGCATGGGAGATCTTTCTATCTTCTGAGATCTTCAATTTCTTTCTTCAGAGGCTTGAAGTTCTTATCATACAGATCTTTCACTTCCTTGATTAAATTCACACCGAGCTATTTTATATTATTTGGGACTATTACAAAGGGTGTCGTTTCCCTAATTTCTTTCTCGGTTTTTCTCTTTTGTGTAGAGGAAGGCTACTGATTTATTTGAGTTAATTTTATACTCAGCCACTTTGCTGAAGGTGTTTATCAGCTTTAGTAGTTCTCTGGTGGAACTTTTGGAATCACTTAAATATACTATCATATCATCTGCAAATAGTGATATTTTGACTTTTTCCTTTCCAATCTGTATCTGTTTGATCTCCTTTTGTTGTCTGATTGCTCTGGTTAGGACTCTGAGAACTATATTGAATAAGTAGGGAGAGAGTGGGCAGCCTTGTCTAGTCCCTGACTTTAGTGGGAATGCTTCAAGTTTCTCTCCATTTAGTTTAATATAAGCTACTGGTTTGCTGTATATGGCTTTTACTATGTTTAGGTATGGGCCATGAATTCCTGTTCTTTTCAGGGTTTTTCTCATGAAGGGTTGTTGAATTTTGTCAAATGCTCTGAAAGATAAAAACCACATGATCTTTCTTTTTTTATATATGTAAGACAAATGCTACAAACCCTTTCAGATTCAAAGGAAAGCAACGTGGATTCCATTTCTCAATAAGGTGTACAACTGTACAGACATTACATTGGGAAAAGCAATCTAAGGTGCATCTTACAAAGTCTTCACATGGAAATATTCAGATTAATCAGGAACAGTTGTTAGAATGGAAGCCTCGCATATTAGTTATTATCAGTACTGTTCTGAAGACACAAAACTAGCAGTGTGGAAAGACAAGCAGTTTGAGCTCAGGGAGTGCAATCGGTGATTACAAGAAAGGTATCAGATGTCTAGCATCCAGACGTCCTCTGCCTGGCCCTATTCCATGCTCGAGTCCATGTAACTCCACATGAGGATCACTATTAGGAAATTCACATGCTTGTATCTACACCTGTTCTTCTCCATTTCCATTTGTAAGATCACAGTTTTGTTTTCTATTGTAATTCTCTCAGACATTATATTGCAATATTTGTTTCTTCAGACATTATGTCCCTTATTTGCCTAACCATGATATGCAAATCAATATATAGCAATCTACTCACTCCATATTTCTGCATCCTGGAATGCTAGACAGGATTCCAGTTTTCCAGTCGATAAGCAAATCTAGAATGTGCACATTTGTTGTTTTAGCAGAGCCTGTGAAATGATTGTGCCAATTTGCATTCCTGTTTACTGTGCAAAGAACAAATGGTGCTCAAACATGCTGATGGCTAATATCTGACATTTAGTCACTTCAAAGTTGAAAAACAGTGAGTCACCTTATTCTAATTTCTGCTTTTCTGTAGGCATATTTTTATTTGTATTGGTCAAGTGTGGATGCTTGTTCATTTTCCTGATAGCTTATCTATCTTTGCTTTATTGATTTCAAAAGACCTAGATTCTATAAGTCATTATTATTCCACATTGTACCCTGTATTTATTATCTGTGTAGATGTTGAACTCATTAACTCCAAAGCAAAAATTGTTTTTTCACTTTGATTTTAAATTCAGTTTTGAAAAAAATGTATTGTCAGGAAGTTTATGACAAACATTTCTTTGTTTGTCATAAAATGTTTATATAAAATACAATTATAATAGTTTAATTATTATAAAAATTGATAGTATCAAATGATAAATATAGTAACAGAACGGATGGTAGAGGCATAGAATTTAGTAACCAATTAAGCAGATTAAGGAGATTGTTCATGTTTGGTGTGATTTTTGCTAGTCTATGATTCTTCTGTGGGTATACACATGTGTATGGGTGTTGTATGTAAATACATGTATAAACATTGTATTTAATATTAGATAAATATTAAACAATATGAATATTAGATAGATATTAAGTAATCAATGAGCATTAATCAAACAAGATATCTGTCCTTCCTTCTCTCCTACTATATTTGTCTCCCTCACTCACCCCGGTTGGGGCCCTCCCTGTTATTCCATTTTCCACTTCTTTTCACGTGTTCTGGTATTCCTGTCTGAAGACACCCCAGCCCTGCTGTGATTCTTCTTTCTTTCCTGGTTTCTGTGGTTAGTTGATAATGTATGTGGTTCTTAGTTCTGACTATGAGCTTCTAAATAATTATGGAACACACTGAGTAGCATATGGTTAGTAACCACTAACTTTATTACCTCTCTCTCCTTTCTCTCACCCTTGCCTTCTCTTCCTCCATTTCTCTATTCTTCCCTGCTTTTTAGTTTTGAACTAAATTTTTCTGCAATATTTATCAAATACAAATGCATAAATCACAGTAACTTTCTATTAGAAAATTGATTTTTACTGAGGAATAATTTCTTAAAGTTTCTTAAGGATTTATTTAAGCTTATTATTAATAATAAAAATCTCATAATTATATGAAACACAAAGAATAGTTTAGTGAATTTTTTCCCTGAAATGATTATATGGTGAAATATATAAATTTATTATCAGATATACTGTATCTTACATGGAAGCAATTTAAGAATTTCATACCTTAGGGGTAACTATCATCAAATCAATTAAATGATAAGATATTGCTAATATAGCTTAATCTTATCTATCTGAAAGTATAGAAATTAACTTTCTGACTCAAAAGTTTGTTAAAATCATGAAAGAAAAATTTTGTATAATCATTTGAATAAACTAAATAAAGCATTATTGCATAATACAAATTTTTATATTTTTTTACTTTCTGTGTAGAACTACTTCAGTACATATTACATAAAGGTCTTAATTAACATTAGAATGACAACTGAGAACATAATCTCTGGACTTAATTGGTTACTAAATTCTATGCCTCTACCATCCGTTCTGTTACTATATTTATCATTTGATACTATCAATTTTTATAATAATTAAACTATTATAATTGTATTTTATATAAACATTTTAAATAGTGCTGGAAAGATGGTTCAGTTGCTAAGAGCACTAATTTCTTTTACAGAGAATTCAGGCTCATTCCTAGCATTAACATGTCTGCTGTCAGTCAGCCTTCCAAAACTCTTGTCCTAGTTAACCAAAAAGTCTCTTCGGGCTTCTACTGTAACCGGCATGTAAATTGTCCATTACTCAAAATATACACATAAAATAAAAGAAACAAGTGGTTATCAAAATCAGTAAACGAGCTATTGATATAGTAACCTGACTAAATTATCTTCATGTCATGTTTCCAAGAACATGCTATACTTACTAAGGTGCTTTGTACTCCTTCTACCTATCATGATTACAGGAGTTCAAGACATCATAGAAGTTTCTCTGTGGCACTTGCAATGATAATGTTTTGATTAAACTGAACTTTGAGTCAACCCATGACCAAACGTGCTTTGAGAATTCAGCCCTCAACATGAACTGTATAAAATAGTATATTAAATGTTGTTATTATTCCTAGGAATATACTTCTTACATTTATATTAAAGTATGCTTATATTCACAAACATACTCAAATAAATACTGAAAGTATTTTGATTTATACAGTCTATTTTATAAATAATTTATTAAAATTAGATTTGAAACTTTATATATGTTAAGACATGCACAGGTATTATTTCCAAAAATATAAAAAAAAGTTTCCTTCTCTTATAACAAAATGTCATAAAATACTATGAAAGCAATGTCCACTTTTGTTTTGTATTCATTTTCAAAGCATGCTATCTTTTTTTAAATAATATTTTCTTAAATAAAAACACTTTTCATTGCAATTCATGATTAAGAAAGCGACTGTGGTCAAAACCCTGCAATTCTCTTCCAATTTACTGCCCATATTATGGCTATAGTTAACCAAAAACAAGGCTGCCTCAGAACAAAATAATGAATCCTGTTATTAAAGGGTGCAAATTGAAGGCACTCATTGCTAGTTCCTGAAGCCCAGTTCTCTGGTTGAGAGATTGATTTTGATCATCACTTCAGGGAACTCTATGACCTTTCTCTGCACTATCGTTTTGATGAATCTCAATATTTATAAAAGTAGAATGAGTGAGGTACAATAATCTGTGCAGTACAATGTCCTATAAATCTGTATTTTCTGAAAGTTTGTCTTATGTGCAATGGTGTTTTCAAACAGCCATCTAAACAGCTGAAAATTAAAAGGGATACATGCTTGTTATGGTCATTGTCATAGCAAATGGTACTGTTAGATGTCACTCACTTAAGACCCATTAATATATTCCAAATGTTGCACATGAATGTTAAGTTACTGGATATTAATTTTCTAGTAAGCTGGAATCATCTGATTTTGAGTTCTAAAAAATGATCAAATAATAGTTATGGCACACTTAGTGCTTTTATTTTTAGTTTTCTGTTGTTGAAATGTGAATTAATGTTCAGGGAAACTAAATGTATAAATCCACCCAAACAGACATTTTTATGCTCTCTTAACAAGCAAAAGAGAATTTATAATTTTCTGTCGTATTAAATCCCAGCCAATATACCACATCTTAAGCTACACTGAAAGAGATTATCGCTGTTATGAACTTTTTCAAACTGTAATCCAGACTAATTTTTATGTAGAACTGGGGTTTTGTTGTGGGATTTAAGATGACTATGCTGGGCTTTGAGTAATCAGAACTTTGAAGCTGCTGCTGCTGCTGGTGTGGTTCTTCTCTACTTAGTTATAAATATCCAGGCTTTCTGAATGTAGTATTTTTGGAGGAACCTCTGGGAAAAAGAAATGTGCCAGAAAATACCAAAGGCCACATTTGCCAGCTGACACTCTGTTAGGCTTATAAAAGGAACATTTCCCTGAGCTATGATAGATAAGAATTCATTGTCAAAATTGCTTTGTTAGACTTAATTTAAATTCTATTTGATGTTTACCAAGTAAATTTTCATTCACAGTTTTGATGATTGAACTTCAAAACATCAGCAATGTGTACTCTTTCATTTCATTGCTCATTTGAAAAATGATATTTGAAGTACTCAGATATATATTGCACAGTTACTCTCAAATCCACATATTCTGTCTTCTTTAGAATGTTTTGGTGGAATAAGAAAGAAAACTGATGGAATCCCCCTATTTTCTCATTTACAGGAGAAAGTTAAGATGGAAAGATGTCATAGAAATAGTCAGAGATGATCTCATAGAAAGAGTAAGAGATGATCTCTTAGAGGTAGTAAGATGTGATCTCAAATGTGGATGCTTCAGTCCTCCTTAGTGGAGGGAACAAAATACTCATGGGAGGAAATACAGGAACAAAGAGTGGAGCAGAGACTGAAGGAAAGGCCATTCAGAGACTGCCCCACATAGGGATCCATCCCATAGGCAGTCACCAAACCCAGTAACTATTGCTGTTGCCAAGAAGTGCTTGCTGACAAGAGCCTGATATGGATGTCTCCTGAGAGGTCCTGCCAGAGCCTTACTGATACAGATGAGGATGCTTGCAGCTAATTATCAGACTGAGCACAGGGACCCCAGTGGAAGAGTTAGAGAAAGGACTTAAGGAGCTGAAGGGGTTTTCAATCTCATAGGAAGCACAATAATATCATCCAACCAGACTGGCCAGCTCTCCCAGGGAATAAATCACCAACCAAAGAGTACATATTGAGGGACCCATGGCTCCAGTCACATGTGTAACAGAAGATGGCTTTGTCTGGCATTAATAGGAGGAGAAGGCCTTGGTCCTGGGAAGGCTTGGTGATCTAATATAGGGTAATACCAGGATGTTGAGGTAGGAGTAGGTAAGTGGGAAGGGAGCATCCTCATAGATGAGAGGGAAGAACTAAGATATGGGATAATATTTGAAGTGTAAATACATAAAATATCCAATAAAAAAGAGATGACCTCATAGAGCTAGTAAGAGATTGTCTCATAGAAGTAATAAGAGATGATGTCATAGGAGCTACTAAAAGAAATATATGGAGAAAAGAGATGAGGCAATATTGTGGGTCTAGTAGCTTTGAACGTTTACATAATTTTGCTTACATTTTAGTACAAATGATAAAGGTTATGGAGTGTGTCAAAAGAAGACCAATAAATCCTGGCGGCATGGACCAGGAATGGTGGAACAAGGCATGGTGAGTGGACCTGGAGGTGGGAGAGTTAGGTAGAGGGAAAGTATGAGGAGGGATCACTAACCGAAAATATGTTTGAAAAAGCGCTAATTGGATACTAATTGATGTTAAAACTTCTGAAACACATAAAAATATATAAAAGGAGTTCAAATAGAGATATACTATAAAAGGAGAACAATGTTTCTCCAAATATTATTTGCTCTCCAAAAGTTTTTAAAACATCCAAGTATGGAAAATTCTGGTCAAAATATTGCTCAATGGTGTTAGATAGCTTCTATCCTACACATCGTAGGATAATCCCATTGTTTTTTTTTTTCATTTTTTTTTATTAACTTGAGTATTTCTTATATACATTTCGAGTGTTATTCCCTTTCCCGGTTTCCGGGCAAACATCCCCCTCCCTCCTCCCCTTCCTTATGGGTGTTCCCCTCCCAACCCTCCCCCCATTGCCGCCCTCCCCCCATAGTCTAGTTCACTGGGGGTTCAGTCTTAGCAGGACCCAGGGCTTCCCCTTCCACTGGTGCTCTTACTAGGATATTCATTGCTACCTATGGGGTCAGAGTCCAGGGTCAGTCCATGTATAGTCTTTAGGTAGTGGCTTAGTCCCTGGAAGCTCTGGTTGCTTGGCATTGTTGTACTTTTGGGGTCTCGAGCCCCTTCAAGCTCTTCCAGTTCTTTCTCTGATTCCTTCAATAGGGGACCTATTCTCAGTTCAGTGGTTTGCTGCTGGCATTCGCCTCTGTATTTGCTGTATTCTGGCTGTGTCTCTCAGGAGCGATCTACATCCGGCTCCTGTCGGTCTGCACTTCTTTGCTTCATCCATCTTGTCTAATAGGGTGGCTGTATATGTATGGGCCACATGTGGGGCAGGCTCTGAATGGGAGTTCCTTCAGTCTCTGTTTTAATCTTTGCCTCTCCCTTCCCTGCCAAGGGTATTCTTTTTCCTCATTTAAAGAAGGAGTGAAGCATTCACATTTTGATCATCCGTCTTGAGTTTCGTTTGTTCTAGGGATCTAGGGTAATTCAAGCATTTGGGCTAATAGCCACTTATCAATGAGTGCATACCATGTATGTCTTTCTGTGATTGGGTTACTGGTTCTCTCCAGCATTGATGGTTAGATTGACTGGTTGAAGTTACAACACATTTGGTCACAGAACATGGAAGAATCCATATGGTGTATTCTTGAAAGCTTCAGCCCTACTATCTAGGATTTACAATGTGGTGGTGTTGTCTTCGATGTTGTTATTGTTGTTGTTGCTGCTGCTGCTGCTGTTGCTTTCATTCTGCTTTTTGAGAAATGCAGCAGTCTTAACCACATATGAACATATTGAGCTACAATAATGACGGACACAATGAAGGAAACTCAGTGATATGATATTTGTGTGTGTGTTAGGGAATAACCAAACCATTTCTAAGATGGATTTTAGGCAAGGTAGAATCCGTGCTCAAACCATTAACTTGGTCAAAATCCTATTGGTGCTTTCAAGTCACAAAGAGAATTAAATTCTGTTATTCTGCTCAATGGACATGGTCAAAATAGACAAAATCCTAAATCCTTACTCTTCTGGTTTGGGTCATCTTTCAAGCCTGCTCAGAGATTTTTATTATTATTTTTAAATAGTAGTAGTTGACAGATTAATACAAAGAAGCACAGCTGTTCAACATGAAAAGATTAAGAAACCAATAGTGCTAAGCGTTAGTTGAGATATCTATATTACACACATGCACACACATGAGAGAGAGAAAGAGAGAGACAGAGAGAGACAAAGAGAGAGAGACAGAGGAAGAGAGAGAGGGAAAGAAAGAGAATATCAAGGTAAATAAAGGAGAACAAGGCAGAAAGTTGGTAAGAGTTAGAGGTGATGCATATCTCTTTGTGAACATTTTTAGTAGGGAATGACTAGGCCATTTCAAAGTAGCTACAACTATAGTTCAACTCACACTCAGAATCAAGCCAGCTAATACTGGCATGTATTACTGGAAGTCTTATTATGCCCAGTCTAGCTAAGAACATATTATCAATTGATGGCCGCCATGCTATGGAGCATGATAAAGAAGCTATACACAGAAGGCACTGAGGGGATTCAGTGACTTTAAATCCAAAGCATAAGAAGGTAGGAGAAAAGGGAGTTAGGAAATATAGGAAGAACTGAAAAAATAGGAAATGTGGGGGAGTTGATAAAAATAATTACATATATGAAGATTCAATACAATACGTGCTTTATTAGGAAAACATGGCAGTTCTGCAATTGAAATATGTACTAAAGTCAGATTACGGTAAAAAAAAATACCAGGTATTAAGTTGAACCAATCTATATTATCACCAGGAGAAAAGCCTACACCTATTTTACAATATGAATATTATAGTGGCAAGCTATTTTAGTTAGGGTACTTTAATCTATATGTTTCTGAATAAAATAATATACATTTCTTTCCTGTTACTTGAAAGTGAAGGATTTTTCTAAAAATTTACCAATATCTGACTTGCTCATATGATTTCACAAGTCATCTTTGTGTAAATGATAAACAAAATCTTTAAGCTCTTTAACATTCCTCTTAGTTCCTCTAAAAAGCGATTTATAGCAGTAGGAAGGCTCATTAAGAAAAATGGTCAAAATACAGGTTGGTAATGTGAACCAGGGGTCAAATATTAATGTGTATTTTCATCTTAGGTCAAAGGTCACATCTATGGTGTTAAGTACTAATATTTAGTTTGCCAGAAGCATTTTGACCACTGAAAATGTGTAAAGTCCATACATGGTAGAAACCTGATATTAATTTATAGACATATGGCTTAGATACATGCAATATATTTACTAATAATACATTGAAATTATATTATACCTATTTTGATTATGAAGTAATTGTTTATTAATCGTTCCATTCGTTTACATCTCAACTGATATCCCACTTCTCACCAACTGCTAATCCCACATACAAGCTTCTCCTGTATGAGCATGCTCCCCCACCAAACCACATTATCCTGACCTACCTCTCCAGCATCCCCCTATGCTGAGCCATCAAACCATCCCAGGACCAAGGACCTCCCCTCCCACTGCTATCAGGCAAAACCATCTTCTGCTGAATGTGTATCTGGAGTCATGGATCCTTCCAGGTACACTTCTTGGTTGGTGATATAGATTCTGGAAGAACTGGGTGGTCTGGTCAGACTCTGTTGTTCTTCCAACAAGATTGCAGCTCCACTCTGCTCCTTCCACCAGATCCCGCATCAGGTTCTCTGAACTTATTATGATGGTTGGTTCCAAGCATCTACATCTGCATTGGTCATCTGCTAGCTGGACTACTGAAGGAACCACCATACTAAGTTTTTGCCCATGGCAAAAGTGTTGGGTTTGGTGTCTGCAAACATGATGGATCTCCACATGGAGCAGATCCTGGTTGGCCCTTCCTTCAGTCTCTGTTCCAATTTTCGTCCATGTTTTTCCTTTGGGCAGTATTTTTCTGGGTTTAAAACTTTGAGATGCGTAAGTGACCCCATCCCTTGACCAGGGGCCATGCCTATCTACTGGAGGTGGTCTGTACAGGTTCTAATCTCCCAATTTTCTTTGCATTTTGGCTAAAGTCATCGTTGTTCAATTTTGGGAGCCTCTCATTTCCCTGGTGTCTGGGACCTACCAGTGGCTATGTCCAGTTCCTCATACCCCCTGCTGTGTATTTTTGTTCAAATTCCTGACCCTCTGTATTGTTCTCATGCCTTGTTCAGTTCCTGATACTGCTGCTTTATTTCCTCCCATTCCTCTCTCCCTCCCAGCTAACCTTCTCCCTCTTCCCCCTCAATGCACGACTGAAGCATCTAGAACCTGATCATGCTTCCTTCTGTATTTCATATTCTCTGTGGGTTATATCATTGGCATTGTGAGCTTTTCAGCTAATATCCACTTATTAGTGAGTACATACCCTATCTGTTCTTTTGTGTCTAGGTTACCTCACTCAGAATGATATTTTCTAGATCCATCCATTTGCCTAAGAATTTCATGAAGTCATTGTTTTTGATGGCTGCGTAGTATTACATTGTGAAAATGTGTCATATTTTCTGTATCCATAATTCTGTTGAGGGACATCTGGGTTGTTTCCAGCTTCTGGCAATTATAAAAAAAAGTCTAAGACAAACAAATTGGAGCATGAGTCTTTGTTATATGTTGGAGCATCTTTTGTGAATACGCCTAGGAGCAATATACCTGTATCCTCAGGAAGAACAATTTCCAAGTTTCTCAGGAAACTCCACACTGATTTCCAAAGTAATTTTACAACCCTGCAGTCCCACGAGCAATGGAAGAGTGTTCCTCTTTTTTCCATATCATTGCCAACATCTGTTTTCACTTGTGTTTTGATGTTAGGCATTATGATTGGTGTGAGTTGGAATCTCAGGGTTGTTTTGATTTGCATTTCCCTGATGACTAGAAATTTTGAATATTTCTTTAGTTACTTCTCTGCCATTTGATATTCCTCAGCTGAGAATTCTTTGTTTAGCTCTCTACCCCATTTTATAAAAGGATTATTTGATCCTGTGGAGTCTAACTTCTTGAATTCTTTGTATATATTGGATATTAGGCCTCTGTCAGATTTAGGATTCATAAAGATCTTTTCCCATTTTCTTGGTTCCTGTTTTGTCCTAAT
Source organism: Rattus norvegicus (assembly GCF_021556685.1). Taxonomy (NCBI): domain Eukaryota; kingdom Metazoa; phylum Chordata; class Mammalia; order Rodentia; family Muridae; genus Rattus; species Rattus norvegicus. The sequence goes on along the minus strand of NC_141544.1, from coordinate 31,894,536 downwards.
GACAGTGTCCTTTGCCTTACAGAAGATTTGTAATTTTTTGAGGTCCCATTTGTTGATTCTTGATCTTAGAGCATAATCCCTTAGACTTCCTTTCTGGAAATTTTTACCAGTGCCCATGTGTTCAAGGCTCTTCCCCACTTTTTCTTCTACTGGTTTGAGTGTATCTGGTTTGATGTGGAGCTCCTTGATCTACTTGGACTTAAGCTTTGTACATGGTGATAAGAATGGATCGATTTGTATTCTTCTACATGTTGACCTCCAGTTGAACCAGCACCATTTGCTGAAAATGTTATCTTTTTTCCATTGGATGGTTTTAGCTCATTTGTCAAAGATCAAGTAACCAAAGGTGTGTGGGTTCATTTCTGGGTCTTCAATTCTTTTCCATTGATCTACCTGCTGGTCTCTGTACCAATACCATACAGGTTTCTTTAATCATTGTTGCATTGTAATGTGATTTCCCCGCTTTGCGTTCATTTACATAGTGAATTACGTCGATGGATTTCCTTATATTGAGCCATCCCTGCATCCCTGGGATGAAACTCACTTGATCATGATGGATGATCGTTTTGAAGTGTGCTCAGATTCAGTTTGTTAGTATTTTATTGAGTATTTTTGCATTGATATTCATAAGGGAAATTAATCTGAAGTTTCTGGGTCTTTGCATGGTTTAGGTATAAGCATAATTCGGCTTTATAGAAGGAATCGGGTAGTGTTCCCTCTGTTTCAATTTTGTGGAATAGTTTGAATATTGGTATTAGGTGTTCTAATCAGGTATGATAGAATTCTGCACTACACCCATCTGGTCCTGGCCTATTTTTGATTGAGAGAATTTTAATAACTGCTTCTATTTCATTAGGTGTTAGGGACTGCTTAGATGATTTATCTAGTGCTGATTTAACTTTGGTACCTGGTATCTGTCTAGAAAATTGTCCATTTCATCCAGATTTTCCAGTTTTGTTAAATATAGGCTTTTGTACTTTTGTAGTAGGATCTGATGGTTTTATGAATTAGATTCTCTTGTTATGTCTTCCTTTTCATTTCTGATTTTGTTAATTGGATTCTCTCTGTGTGCACTCTGGTTTGTCTTGTTAAGTGTTTATCTATCTTTTTTATTTTCTCAAAGAACCATATCCTGGTTTTGTTGATTCTTTGTATAATTCTTTTGTTTCTACTTGGTTGATTTAAGCCATGATTTTGATTATTTCCTGCTGTCTGCTCCTCTTGGGTGTATTTGCTTCCTTTTTTCTTAGAAGTTTCAGGTGTGCTGTCAAGCTGCTAGTGTATGCTTGCTCCTGTTGCTTTCTGGAGGCACTCAGAGCTATGAGTTTTTCTCTTAGCACATCTTTCATTGGGTCCATAAGTTTGGGTATGCTGTGCCTTTGTTTTCATTAAATTCGTAAAAGTCTATAATTTTATTCTTTATTACTTCCTTGATCAGATTACAATTGAGTAGAGCATTGTTTAGCTCTACTCACATGTGTATGTGGGCTTTCTGTCATTTTTGTTATTGAAGACCAGCCTTAGTCCATGGTGATCTGATAAGCCTGGGATTACTTCACGCTCTTGAATCTGTTGAGGCCTGTTTTGTGACTGATTATATTGTCAATTATGGAGAAGATACCATGAGGTGCTGAGAAGAAGGTATATTCTTTTGTTTTAGGATGAAATGTTCTATAAATATCTGTTAAATACCTTTAGCTCATAACATCTGTTAGTTTTTCTGTGGATCTGTTTAGTTTCTGTTTCCATGATCTGTCCATTG